>NC_138188.1:149079928-149679928 GCF_964194105.1 Spermophilus citellus
TTTTAAAAACTTATAAATTGGTTTCAGTATCTCTTCACTATGTTTGCTTCAGTCCAGCTTATGTATTGGTTTACTTTAGCCCACAGAGGTCAAGTTCAAGATTGGAGGGCCTCTGGCGAAGGTAGTACCTCAGAGTGGGGGTATGTATACAAGCAAATGGTGGCACATTAAACCAGGAATGGGAGAGAGACAGAGAGACAGAGACAGAGAGAGAGAGAGAGAGAGAGAGAGAGAGAGAGAGAGAGAGAGAGAGGGAGGGAGGGGAAGGGAAGATGCTCAAGGTCCACCAACCCCTTTTGAGAACACACCCAAATGACCTCAGGACCTTTCATAATACCTCACCTCTTAAAGGTCCACAGCATCTGCAGTACCACCACCTAAGACTTACTTAGGCACTTTTGGGGAACACTCATCCAAACCACAGGATATGACACGCACCTATGATTTGTAGGGTAAAAGTTTCATGATTTCTCCAAGTTGTATGTATTGTGCAAGTTAATTTCTTTCCACTGTTAACTCACAATTCATTTCATGGGCATACAACAAGATGTCTGTACCCTCAAATATTCTTCCCTTACTTGTGTTTTCAAGGGATTTTTCCTGTTCAGTTTTGGAAGCTTTATAGTTTTAGCTTTCACAATTAGATTTACGATTCACTTTGAGAAAATTTTCTGCATGGTAGAAAGCAAGTGTTGAAGTTTATTCTATTTTTCCACATGAAAATCTTGTTGTTCTACCAAGATTAGGTAAGGAGAAGGAGGAGGAAGAGGAGGAGGAGGAGGAGGAAAGTAGAAGAAGAAATCCCTCTCCTTTCTCCATTGTATTTCTGTAGCACATTTATTAAAAATCAAATGAACACTTACATGTAGATATATTCTAAAAGTTTTTTCTTTTTCATTGAATAATGTCTTCATATATTTTAAAATCCCAACTCATCATCATTCTTCTAGTGAGCCTTGAATTAGTAGTTTTTTTTCTGACTTCTTTCTTTCTTCCTCTCTGTTCTGATCATTTAAATTCTAAGATTTTTAAAATTGCTTGTTAATTAAAAAATCTTCTGAAATTTTGATTAAAATTATCAATACATCAATTATGTTTAACATTTTAACATTATGCCTTTTAATTTATGAGCTTTATATATTCCTTTAATTTTTCCTACTTTCTCTCAGCAATTTTTTTTTCTATAGACCTCTTGAATTATTGTATTCCATAGTTAAGTATCTTACATTTTTATGCTGTTTAAAAGAAATCCTTAACCTTTCAACATTTCATTGTTTGTCACTAATATGTAGAATTATAATTTATTTTTAATATTAACCTCTTAAGTCTGTAAGCTACATTTCTTTTTAAATCTCTCTGTTTCTCTTGTATCGTGGCCTTCTTTTCATTTAATTTCTTGAGAATATTTAATGTATTTGTCTGATAGTTCCATCATCTGACATTTCTCAGTTTGTTTCTGTTGACCAGCTTCACCATGATTATGAGACATATTTCCTCCTTCTGAAGGTTTGATAATTTTTCATATGACATTGGATAGTGTGAATTTTTGGTGATATGTATGTAGACCTTGTGGTGTTTTTTAAATCTTTTTTTTTTGTAGTTGTAGATTGACAGAATGCCTTTATTTTATTTGTTTATTTTTATGTAGTGCTGAGGATCAAACCCAGTGCCTCACACATGCTAGGCAAGCGCTCTGCCACTGAGCTACAGCCCTAGCCCCTTGTGGTCTTTATTGAAAGGATTTCATTTTATTATTTGTTTATGGTGCTGGGAATCAAGTCTAGCACATGCTAGGCAAATGCTCTACCACTGAGCTACATCCAAGGCCCATCATTTAAAGATCATGAAGGTGTCATTTGGCAGGCAACTTCATGACTTGTGGATTATTTTAAGCCTTATCTTTCAGCTTTTAAAGGGAGACATAGAGCAGCCCTATCATGAAGTCTCCTTCTAGGATCTCTACTGAATGCCTCAGTCACCCAACAAGGTCTGTCCAGTTTACCTAGTTAATTCAAGTTTGTTTCATCCCTGAGTAAGCAATGGGAATTGTTTAGCTTACAGCTCCCCAGTGGCTTTTTAAATTTTTACATTTGCACAGCCTCATCGAGTTTTACCCTATGCAATGCTTAGTTTTATTCCATGCATATATAACTTAGTGGTCAGCCAAGGTAGGGCCCCATGCATAGTTTAGGGCTATTTCCTTGGTATCTCCCTCATCTTTCATGTTTTGCCTTGTAGTCCAGCTTGAATTGTCAGCTACTCTGACCTCTAATTCCTGTCCTGTCAACTCAGCAGGTCTGTCATGCTTGGCTTGGGCTCTTCTCTGCTATGGAATTTAGAGTGCTTCTGGGAAGAAAGTTGCCTGGTCTTACAGTTGACCCCTTTGTATTCCTTCTTTCAAGCATCACAGTTTGGTACTGCCAATTGTCTAATTCCTGAAAAGAGTTTTTTAATTTATCTGGCCAATTTCTATTTGTTAGTGTGAATTCAAGTCCCATTCCTGTGAATGTTTCAAAGTAGAACTAACAATATTTTGATTTTTTAGTCTCTATTTTGAAACTTATATCTGTGTCAAAATAATAATTTATGTTAGCATACTTTAAAAATTCACATCGTCATAATATATGCTAGTTTAAGAATTCATAATAGAAGTTTTTTATTTTTGGAATCCTTTTATACCACTGACTGTCTAATTGTGGCCACAGTTTTGTGGATGACTTCAAACAATAAAACACTTAACGTATAAATTCCCACAAATGTTTCATATTTCTTAACAGTGAAGTGTATTTAATTTTAATTTTTTATCCATATTTTTCAGAGTAAAATTTATATTCTTTCCAATGAATTTGTAGTGGTGATTGTTTTCTACTTCATTTTTATTTTATAAGCTAGTATAGATAAAATTCTTACAAAAAATTGAGAAAAAATATGAGAGCATCAGAAAAAAATTTTTCAGTGAATCTAAGTGATTTCTTCCTGAATTATTTTATTATGCCAATAAGCATACATAAAATGAAAACTAAACCTCAGTGTCTCCTGGGCTTATAGGGGCAAGTTTCAGAGTTTCGCCTTGGAAGCCTTACACAGGGTTTTCCCCCAACAGGACTGTTCCCTTTCTATTTACAGTGATGCATAATCGATATTTAACTCTGGTCACATCCTCACTTGGATCCCCTTCTCTGCTCACTCAGTCTTTTGTCCTGTTTGCTTTTACCTTCAATCAGACTATGTATCACAAAGGCAGCACAGGGATTTGTGGGTGGGCATGGGCCCAGCTTACCTGGTGAGGATGCTGGGTCCCTGCAGTATGAAGAGATATTGGTTTTAGTCAGCATCTGTGGCGGGAGCAGAAGCAACAAGAAAGGCTGATCGTGGTCCCTTGCTGGCCACGGAAGGGTGTGCGGAAGCGTGACTTGGAAATGTGAAGTGTTCTGAGAAGGTGAATGTGGACTCGGCCCCTTGGAACAACAGATGAAAGGGTGCTGCTAATAGCATTGGCAGGTAGTCTGACTTGTAGTCACGAATTATTGATCTTTTCCTATAAAAATGCAAAAGGGCAGGTGACCACAGATTTTCTAATTAGTTTTGGCACCATAGGCTCCTGGCGATCTCTCTGGACATGTGTTTTCTCCCACAGGTAAATAAACTGTTCTCTTGTGTGTCAATTCACCGAACTTTGCCTTGAGCTCTGATTGGACTGCATACAAACCAAACACTTCAACCAACACTTCAATTGACTGCTCATTTCCTAGGTCCGTATTATACGTGGGAGTTTCTCACATGATTTTAATATATTTTTATACTACTAAGTAAGCATTGAATCAGCATCTACTTTGGAACAGTTAGACAAAATACGATGTAGCACTTGAAAACATTTATAAAAAGATACATAATATTTTTTTGATTATTATTTGTCTGGTGACTTGAGGTTTTAGAAATTTGACCATTTTAAAAGTGTTTCTACTTTGAAGACATTAATTTTCTGTTTGGTTGGGTTTTTTCCCCCCTGTCATTTCCCTGTTGCTAGTAAGCTATTCATCTTAGTTCAAAGGTGACACTTTGGCAAAAGATATAGAGAAATTAAATTAGAGGAGAGAGGAGTCGGGTAAAGAAGGAAGGGAGGGAAGGAGGGAAGGAGAAGAGAGAAGGTCTAGGAGTAAGGAGGTCTAGCTCTCATATGGCTTGACCTTTGGGACAAGGCTTTGTGTCTGTGGACCATTTATCTAGACAGGCCTAGTTAGCACTTGAATTTTGTTCATTGTGATCTCATGCTTACTTTGAAGCTTTTAATCTTAACAATAGATTTATTGATACTTTGATGCTAGTAAAGAGAGGCAAGAATTATGGAATAAATTCAATGCAAACAAAACGAGGTTTGAACTTCTTAAATTAATTCTCTCAGATGTTAAGATATTTATACTTAGTTTAGGGAAAAACACACTCATTAAGATTTTGTCACAGAAGCCACAGGAATAAACATTCATTCTCTCCCTCAAAGTTTCCGTCTCACATTCTTTTTCTTTTACTCAGCGTGTCTCTGTCTCTCTCTATTTTTATTCATGATCTGGTTTGTTAGTGTATTCAGTTTGTCATTCACTTATTCAGTGTGAGTGGAAGTGAAGTTCCATTAGATGTTTAGCACAAACATGGCTGGTTTACTTCAGGGAAGCCCATTAACCGAAGGTGGAAAGAATTTAAAAAAAAAAAATCTGTTGGCTGGAAAATTTGCTAACAAACTTTTGGTTACTCAGAGGCTTGCTCACAACATGGGATTTGAGAGTCGGGGCCTCTGGGGGCGGACAGAAGACAAAATGTAATAAACACAACAGACTCTCACTGGCATCCATTGATTGGAGTACGTTAGGAAAGCAGGTTACAGGAACTATGAGAAGCTTTGTACTTTGTGAAAGATGGAAATGAATAGTGATGTCCCAAATGGAGGTTTCTACCTTGCGCCTACAGGTACACACATCTTATTCTTCATTCACAAAGAGATCTTAGTATGCAAACAGGATGTGTTCCAGACTCCTCCAGATTTAAGAATGTCGTTGCATAAAGAATTAATATAAACACAGGTCCTTTTTTAAAGTGAGAAAAGGATAAGCTAAAATGAAATAAATGACATTTGACTTATCTACTTTTTTGAAAGCAAAAAAATATATATATACGAATGAACATTATTATTATTATTATTTTAATTTAGAACATGTTTCGGAATGTTTCATTTTTTTTTCCCAGGAGTTTTTATTTTCTTCCGTTTGTTGACTTCACCATGAATTTTAAAAATTCTTGGTGTGTTCTTGGTTTATTTGACTTTTGATTTTAAAAAGCAGGGGATGAATTTCAGTCTCTAATTTGGAAGAATATCTTTGGAGTGAGGCTGTCCTAACTTCCTGAAGGAAGTGGCAATTTAATCAGCCCTTGGAGAAAGGACAGGATTGTGACAACACAAAGACAAGGGAGAGTCCCCTCTCAGAGGGAAGGGGATGTTCCCAAGGTAAGGATGTGGAGGAGAGCCAAGTCCAGCTGGATGAGTGGGTGACCTTGTGGCACAGGACACAGGCAAGATCAGGGAGAGCAGGGAAGATAGGTTTGGACTCAGCCTAGAGGGCCAGGACTGAGTTTTAAATCAATAATTGGCACTTGGTTAGATAGTGACTGCTTGAGTGGAACTCCAGCCAGAGAATGATCAAGATAGGCAAGAGCAATGATGAAACTTTGCCCTCTGATCATGTAGTGTGTAGACATGTTACATTCCTCATCAGCAGATGAGACTAAAGCTCAGAGATGTTGAAAAGTTTTTATCTATAGATTGAGCACTTGGGTCCTGGTTTATTGAATGAATGAAGTCTTAGCTTAGAGAGCAACAGGATGCAAGAGATGCTTCAAGATGGAAGATCTGGCCTAAGCATAGAGATTGGGTGCAGGGACACTAGACGGGGCTTCTGGTTTCACCCAGAGGCACTTATAGACCATGTCTAGTGTGGAAGAACATAGGGCACACACCAGAAATTGAGTTTTATTAGTATTTAATTATAAAAGTATATAGGATTCCTGAATTAGCACACTAGGCAAACTTAATACTTTACCTCCTCTTAACTTCCCATTAAAATAGTTATAATGATGCAATAACATGGTATATTAAACATGAGAGGAGAGCTAATTGCATCTCTGGTGTGACCTTTGAAAAGCATATTCTTGGACTATAAACTAGGCTTCAAGTTCTGAAATCAGAAAACAAAGAAAACATTAATGCAAGGAAGCAGACATGTTTACCTCTCCATGATAGTTCTGAATATTATTTTTAAGGAGTTGATCTCCTCTGAACATAGGCATCTACTCCTGAGCCATATCTACTTCTGTACATTTACTAAAATCAGAACTATTTAAATCAATAGTCTTTTACTTTCTTGACATTCTTTCAGAGATTACAAGTCTCAACATGAAAAAGATCAGAAAATAAAGGGGGCTAGAAACTGGTAGAGATGGGAAAACGCTTTTAGTAGCATACTGAAGATCCAAAGAACGTTGAAGTCATTTAATTCTAGCATTTGCATAACACCCTGCTGTTATTGTGGAAAAGACCTAAGCTTAGTTCACCAGGGGCCCTCCAGATAAATTTCTGCCATGTTCTGCAAGAAGAAAAAGGGAATATACAATTCTTTGTGTGTTTTAGAGCTAATTCCCTGCCCCCAATTCAAATGGCTCTTGAAGGGGGCAAGTCACATTCTTTGTTGCAAAAATCATATCCAGTTAGAAATTTTCTCATTCAAAGATGAACAACTAAGAACCAAACCAATAACATATGTAATCTATGGAAAAAAACACATAGAATAAAGAATGAAGGCATTGCTAAAAAAAAAAAAAAAAAAAAAAAAAAAAACATGCAGAAATACTTTGCTTACTTGGCTACATGTTGAAGTCTCCTGAGATTTAAAACAACAACAACAAAATAACCCCAGAGCTTTGGATTTAATTGGTCTAGAGTTAAGACCTGGGCTTTTTTTTCTTTCAATGGATTTGTTTTAAATCAGTTTTAGGTTCAAAATTGAAAACTAAAAGCAAAATAGAGAGGATGGTACATGATTTCTTGGGCCCAACATATGCACTACCTCCCTAGTCATCAACTTCCCCTCCAGAGTGGTATCTTTGTTACAACTGAAGTGTCTTCACTGATGCATCATCACCTGAGATCTATGGATTACATTAGGGTTCAGTCTTGATTGCTGGAACTATGGCAAGAGTATGAGTAATGACAAGTGTTGTGGTTTAGATATGACATGTGACCCCCAAATTCCTGTTAATGCAAAGATATTCAGAGGTAAAATGATTGGATTTTTGAGAGTTATAACCTAATTAGTCCATCCTAGTTTGAATGAATGAACTGGGTGGTAACTGAAAGCAGATGGGGCATGGCTAGAGGAGGTGGGCCACTGGGGGCATCCCCTGTATGAATGTGTCTGCCCCGTGGCCTCTTCCCCCCCCTCATCTCTCTTCTTCCTAACCCCCAGAGGTAAGTTGCTTTCCTCTCCTGGATCACTCCCCTTTTATGTGCTACACTCACCTTGGACTCCTATCAATGAAATCCACCATCTATGGACTAAGACTTCTGAAGCTTTGATCCCCAAATAAACCTTGCTTCCTTAAAGTTGTTCTTCTCAGGTCACAGCAATGCAAAAACTTACTAAAACAATACACCTGTATAATGTATAGATAAGAACATGCATGTATCATGACATTCTTCCACCACTATATTTCATACCGAGTATTTTTATTGCACTGAAAAATCCTCTGTGCTTCACCTATTCATTCTTCCCTATTCACCTATTCTGGCCAACACAGATCTTTTACTGTCTCCATGGTTTTGGCATTCCCAGAATATCATGTAGTTGTTGGAATTACATAGTATGTAGCTTTTTCTTATTGGTTTCGTTCACTCAGTAATGTACATTTAATTTTCCTCTATGGCTTTTCTAGACTCTATATCCCTGAGTACTGAATGATACTCTATTATCTGGATGTGCCAGAATTTTTCTATTCACAGACAGAAGGACATCTAGGTTCCTTCCAGGTTTTAACAGTTATGAAGAAAGCCACTCTGAAGGTCCTTGTGTGGATACAGAATTTCAAAGCTTTTGAGTAAACACCAAGGAGTGTGATTGCTAGATCTTATGAGAAGGTATGATTCATTTTATAAGAATCTGCCAAACTGACTTACAAAGTAACTATACTTTTTGCTTGTCTGCTGCAAATGAGAGAGTTTTCTTGTTGTTCCAATATATATGTTTAAAGTTCCCCAGGTGACTAATACAATGAAGATTGAGAACCACCAATTCCATGTGAAAATAGCGCTCAGCAACTTTCTTCTCACTTAGTCTAAATTTCCTTCTCTGGTAGATACAATGAATCATTGTTTCTCTTCTACTTTCTTTGAAATACTTTTACTTTTCTATGTTTCTATTACATAATCTTTCAAGGAAACACAAATCTATTTTAAATGTCAAAGAGCAAAGAAATAAAATGAAATTACCTGTAATCTCAGATTACTTCTTTGTCTTCTTCATTTTAGAATGTGTTGCTGATGGGATGCGGTGGCACATGCCTGTAATCCTATAAACATGGGAGGCTAAGGGAGGAAGACTGCAAGTTTGAGGCCATTGCTCAGAAAATTAGGAGACGCTAAGGGACTTAGTGTGACCCTGTTTCAAAATTTAAAAAATAAAATAAAATAAATAAAGACAGCTGGCAATCTAGCACAGTGGCAAAATGTCCCTGGGTTCAATGCTCAGTACCACAAAAACAAATAAATAAATAAATGTACTTTTATCCAAGACAGTTGAGATCATACTCTACAGAAGAGTACTGATGAGGCCAAGGACCTTGAACTGATGCCCATACATGGGAAAGTTCATTGGGTACTGTTCATGGCCACAGACCCCAAACAACTACCTGATGAAGGAAAAAAGAAGTAAAAAATTTCTTGTGAACTATGTTCTCCTAAACTCTGTGACTTTCATGTGCTTGCTTCATCTTTAAAATGAAGACAGTGGATGATATGATTTCTTAGCCTCTATTTTTCTTGAATATTCACAGTATGTTATTAAACTTTAGTAGCACAGTTCCATTAGCACGGGTGGCAACAAATAAAAAAAAAATAAAACATGTTCTATTAACCTTTCATCAGCTCCTTTAGATTTGATGGATATTCCAGTACTGGCTTTAAGATAAGGTGGGTGAAGAACTTGTCCCCGGCACCCAGTTTACGAGCAGAAGGGGAGACTTCATAAAGCTCAGTTATCAAGAAAAATAATGTCTTAGTATATTTTTAAAAAATCAAAATTAATGCAAAAATGCATAATAAATAACACAGTCTGAATAAAGATAGATTTCATTTTAAAAACTACATTTGCTTGGTATTGTGAATTGATGGTCATGGATTTTTTTTCCAAGGTAATATTGCAATGTAATCTTGTGTTATCAATCACTCGTGCAATAAATCTGTAGTGATTAAGAGTTTAAAACCTGAGTTTTGCCTTCAAAGAGTTTATAACACGGGGTATAGAAGTAGTTGAGGAAGAGAAAGAAACAGACTTATGCAACTAATATTAAGACAAGGCAAAAGTTAAAGAACATAGTGCTGTAGGTACTCATAGTGGCTATTCAGAAGTTGGAGCAACTGATGTTGACTAGGAACTAGGAATGTGTATGCCAGTGTGTGTGTAGCAGCATCAGGGGAGGACAGTATTCATGGAAAACATGAATTTTAATTGCATAGTTTTGCTAGGGATAATTGAAAGGCAACTTCAATTGATAATTGGATAATGCTTCAAAGACACAGAGACTTGGCACATAGAGGAAATAAGGTGGCCTTTGTGGCAGAGCCATAAATACATAATCAGGTATAATTGTTGGACGTGTGGCCGGACAAGTTGGTTGGAATCTGAATTCTATCAGTATTCATCATTGGTTAGATTCCAGAGTAAGGCATACTCTGGGACAAAAAAACGGAGCTGCAAATATTCTTTAAGGTGTGGAATTTCCACAAAGGAGAACCCACTGTGCCTCTAAATGTAATAGTGTTTTGGAAGTTTGTAGCTCTGACCTAGTAAACTTACCCAAGAAGATTTGGTTGAACAGTCAGGAAAACTTGCTGCCTCCAGACCTTAGCTTTGAACTGGCAAAAGGGATTATTCACTCCTCATCTGATTCATAGTCACAGTGAATCAGAACCCAGGTTGGACGGTGGTACAGATGGTCCCCCATGCTTTCATGGGTCAGTCACTGCTTTAGGTGCTCAAAATTGAGCCAATATTGATTCTTATGATGGAGAATCATTTTTGTCAGAGAAAAACAAAGCACATCAAAGTGCAATAATTTTTTTTTTCAAATTGTACACTCACTTTTAGAGACATAGTGTCTTTGGCGTTGACTTGAAAGCTGTGGTGTTGAGTCTTTTAGGAGGTGGAAGGTAATGGCTTCAGACAGAAGAAATAAACTAGAACCTCAGGAATCCTTTTGGCTTGGCATGATGGAATCTAGTGGCAAGAACACTGTATATATCTAAAAATAAATAATAACTTCATGAAAATGTAAGCAGAGTTTCATAGTGTGCCCTTTCCTGGTCTTACCTGCTGTAGCTGTCATGCTTGTGGCTTCTTTCTTACCCTCTGTCTCTACTTTTGCTGGCTCTCTCTCTCTCTCTCTCTCTCTCTCTCTCTCTCTCTCTCTCTCCATCTCTCTGTCACTCATTTCTCTTAATATCTAAGATCTGTTTATTGTTATTTCTTTTTGAGGATTGACCAAAAAATAAGAAACTGTGTTGGAAAAAAGGAAAGAAAGAGAACAGCTTCCCTCATTTTTCCACTCTTAGGTCAATTAGAATAGCATTAGGAATATTCTAAGTGGCCAAGTTTAGGAGTGTATATTTTGGCATAAATCTTCACATAAAAGCTTCCTCCTCCTCCTCCTCCTCCTCCTCCTCTTCTTCTTCTTCTTCTTCTTCTTCTTCTTCTTCACAACTCTTATTCTTTAACAAAACTTTAAGAATCCTTAAACAAAAGCTTTTTATTTGAAAGAACCAATATCTAACAGTGAGTGAAACTGCATTGGAAACTGAATTGGGATTATTGTTTGTGGTGGTGAGTTTTTGGACTTCCTTGAATTCCCCAGAAACTGGAACATACTCACGCACAGCAATTACTATTTAAAACTACATGCTATTTGAACCTAAAGTAAGATTTTGAAGGAACAAAACTTTCATTTTTCTCAATTCTTTTCATTTAGCTCTATGGAAAATATTTTACCTAGCTCATTCAGAAAATGTGCAAGCCTGGCTTTGGGGACAACACTAATTTTCTAAAACGGATGGGCCAGAGCCGGTTTCTGTAGATTTCTCGCAATCAATTGGTTGGAAATTGGACCTATGGTGATTTATGGTAATGGCCTGTCATCAGTCTATGCCATGCTCACCTGCATAATTCATCAAGTATACCAATAATGCCCAGGGTCCATAATCTGACTGAGTTTATTTGGTTCTCAGGAAATACACACCATAAAAGAAAAAAAGAAAAAAAAAAAAGGAAAGGAAAAACAAAGTGCTGTGTTCCAAGAATCAGCTCCCAACCAAATCTGCTGTACCATCTTCTATGGCAGCAAGAAGAGTCATAGGGGGCTGGGCATGTGGCTCAAGTGGTAGCACGCTCACCTAGCATGCGTGAGGCACTGGGTTCGATTCTCAGCAATATACAAATAAAATAAAGATATTGTGTCCACCTAAAACTAAAAAATAAATATTAAAAAAAGAAGAGTCATAGGCATGTTGACTTACATCTACTTAGAAGGTAAGAGGTACTCCCCTGAGAATGTTTACCTTAGAGGCAGACCAGGAAATGAGTGATATATTCAGGAAAAGCTTCTCAGTATTATTGATACTCTGGATGGGATAATTCTTAATTGTGGAAGGCTGTTCTGTATATTGCAGCTTCTTTGGATTTTGCCCACCAGGTATAGTACTATTGCTCCCACTATTGTGACAATCAAAACTATCTCTATGCTGTATTAAATATCCCCGGGGGGGGGCAAAATTTCTGAAATGAGATAAACTATACCTAGATGGTATGATTGAATATGGTTTGTGTCCCCAAGGCTCCATTGTGTTTCAATTCTGGGTCCCCAGCATGATGCTGTTGAGGATTGTGGTGGTGAGTTTGAGGATTGGTAGAACCTTTGGTAGATTGAACCTGGTGGGAGGTTCTTCTACAGTTGGGGCATGGAGTGTTCCTTGTATGAACCCTCAATACATTTTTGGTGACTGCTTT
Source organism: Spermophilus citellus (assembly GCF_964194105.1). Lineage (NCBI taxonomy): Eukaryota > Metazoa > Chordata > Mammalia > Rodentia > Sciuridae > Spermophilus > Spermophilus citellus. Next base: position 149,092,246 of record NC_138188.1, read on the forward strand.
GGTAGTTCTCCACAAATGGTGGTTTTAGAAGCCAGAGTTTGACTTTGCCCAGTTCTCTGTTTCTGGCTGAAGATGTGCCAGTGTGGTTACCTGCTCAGGCAAGTGGAATGGAAGTTACTGATAGCAATGTCTGCATCATATCTTGTTGCTCCTGTAGTTGCCATCTGTCATTTGCCATGAGATTCTCAACAGAATTTAAATGACATTGATGCCATGCCTCTAAACCTGCAGTACTATATATACCTTTTATCTATATAAAGTTAGATGCCTCAGGTATATTTATAGTGATGAAAACTTATATACATAAGGGACAATTAAAACTAGAAATTTTAATAGGTCAACATCATGTACTAGTGTATGAAGTATAGAGCAGTCTACAAGATGAAATAAAATATTGTTAATCATACTTAAAAGTAATGTATACAAATACAAAGGATACACTGATACATTGGGGAAACTTTTTATTAGGGAGAGGTATAGTTGAAATTGAACCTCTACTGTTACACTACTTCTGAAGCATCTGTGATTGGAAGAACTTTTAGAACATGAGATGGTAGAAATGTTCTTCTCCATTGTTTCTTACTTTGACCAACTCACTGGTTTTTCAATCTATCCTTTCTTTTTGGTTATCCAAACAAAAACAAAATTGGCTTTCCTTCCTCTTTTGTTATGGTTTGGAGATAAAGTATCTCCCAAAGACTTACATGTTGCAGGTTTGGTCCCTAATCAAATAGGGTTCAGAGATGATTGGGTGATGAGGACCATAGAGTCATCCATGGATTAATCCACTGGTGGATTCATAGTTGAATGAACTATTGGGAGGTGGTGGAAACATTAGGAGGCAGAGTCTAGTTGGAGGAAGTGGATAGGTCATTGGGAACTTGTACTGCCCACCATCTCTGTCTGTTTCTTTCTTTCTCACTCTTTCCTTCTTTCTCTTCACATCCCCATGAGGTGAGTCCACACCCTCCCTACCGCGACACTCTACCTCACATAGGCCTAAACAGTGGAGCCAATAAACTATGGACTGAAACCTCTGAAACCATTAGCCAGAATAAATATTTTCTCCTTTAGGCTGTTTTTCTCAGGTATCTTGTCACAGAAATAGAGCTAAGACATTATGTGTTTGCAACTATTCGAAAACGCAATCTGTATCATCTTCATATTCTAACTCTTTTTCCCCATACAAAATGGAACATAGTTTTAAGTTCTTTATCTTTCCAGTCTCTTTTCCCTAGTGTGTCTTCCATCTGTTTACATTATTACTAATTTTTTTTTTATATCCAGGATTGAGAAATTCAATTCCCATGAGAAGTTGAACCAAAAATACATATGTCAGAAAGATACAGAAAATCTACTAGTTATCTAAATCTCAAAAAATCTGTTTTTTTTTTAATAACAAGGAATCCAAAGGTGGTTGATAGTTGGCATTTAACAGCTCAAAGACCTAGTCTTGCTGGGCACCTGCCCTACGATGGTTAGTATGAATCAGAGAAGGCAAGTGGAATGAATGAGAAAATAGGAAGTCTGTTATATATTTTGTGAAGCAGAACAGGAAGAACATCAATCCATAATTGTATAAATGTGCTTTAAAAGCTAAGTTGCATCTGTGGCAACCATATTACATAGTTGATACTGCGTTTTACTAATATCATAGAAGAAATTACCTTGTAATGTAATTTTCTAAGCACTTATATGAACATTACCCCACAATTGATGCTGGAACTGTGTCTTATATTCTATTGCATCCCAATATTATCATATTACAAGGTACTCGGGAAACAACTTTTTTGAAGATTACCAATGTCTGCAAAATATGTTCTAATCTTACCAGCATTTTTTTCATTTATAAGGATATTTACTAAAAAAAAATTTTTTACAACATAGCTCTTGTTTCTGTTACATTGAATTTCCCTATTTATCTTTTAGAGGTTTATGAATTCTTTGGAAATTTTATGCAATATTTTGTGTATATGTTCATTTATTAAGTAAAAAAAACATAGTTTTAATTTAATCAGGTTCTTTGTTTCTTTATAATTGAACTCAGGGGCACTCAATCACTAAGTCACATCCTCAGCCTTATTTCATTTTTATTTAGAGACAGGGTCTCACTGAGTTGCTTATTGACTTGCTTTTGCTGAGGCTGGCTTTGAACTCAGGATCCTCCTGTCTTAGCCTCCTGAGCCACTATCATTACAGGTATGAGCCATGGTGCCCAACTTTAATCAGGTTCTTAAAGAAGTATTCAGTCCCTCAAATTTTAAGTTCCTCTTCAATAAGGATTTTTCAGAAAAATGTAAGTGAAAGATCAGAGGTAAAGGGCCTTGAGAGAAGACTTATTTTCAGTAAAATAATATATCCCTCTAAGGCCAATTGTGCTGTAATTTATGCTTCTTCTGATGAACCCAAAGTGTTTTAAAAAATGTATTTACTATGACAGTTCTGATTCTGTTACTGAGGTCAGTGCCAAAATTCCTGAAAGGATTTGGGAGTCTATCTCTAGTAGATTACAGGAATAGCAACAATGGGCTCTAGAAACATTCTACCATAGTTTAGTTTCATTTTCTCAATATGAAATGGATGCAGTAGAGAAGCTGTCCTTTCAAAGGTCTTCTGTTCAGCTGTAAATGCTTTTGAAAATCAGCCTGATAGCTCACATCGTTCATAATCTCTGACCCCAGTAGGACCAAGAGCAGAGAAACTGACAGTATTTAGGGGCAAAGTTTGTCAGTTTAGAGGAGTTGGAACTTGATTGTTCTTCGTTAAATTGTTCCAGATAAAGTGCTATAGACATTTCCTAAATCATGTATTTCCTGTTTTCATCCTTCTAATTAAAGAGGTTTCAATTGCTCTTGGAATGATCTAGCAGATGTTTGAAGATTTCTGTGTAACACTCTATACTCTGGCTTAGCATATCTAGGGGAATGGTGATGTGTAGCTTAACACATTTAACTTTGTGTTGAATAACATCAAATTAATAACAACTTCATTTGCAATCTTAAATCTGGAACCTCAGACATTCCTGATCTAGAGATTTACAAAATTCTTTAGAAATGTTAATTCCTCTCCCACCCCTAGACCCCCAGAAAGACATGCAGATTGGTAAAGCAAAAGAAAAAATATCAAAATTAAAACAACAACAAGGAAAAAACAAAAAACAAAAAACCTTCCCACCCAACCAGGAAGATTCCCTACTGTGGGCTGGTACACCAAGTTAATTACAAGCCTGTGTGATTTACTGTCTTCAGCTAGCTTGTTTTGTACTCCAATGAATACAAAGTGTAATGCTTTCCATTTAATTGTTGACTATTATGCTTTTGCAATTCTAAACATTGTTGTTTCTGAAATGAAAGTCTCCTCTTCTTTTGTGTGTGTGTGTGTGTGTGTGTGTGTGTAAAATGATATGTTAGCAAAGAAAAATGAAGAAGTTGGTAACCAAAGAAAAAAGGGTGGCATATTTTATAATTTTTCAACTTCTGGAAGAATCAAGGAAGGATCTTTGAAAGTTGTTGATTCACATAATGGAAAATTTTTACTTAGTGTGATTAAGAGATGGAACTTGAAAGAATGGGATAGAAAAAGCCTAGTAGATTACTCTTGATTCTCTGGAAACACCTGCTCTTGGAAATACAACATGCTGTGTAAGAAGATTGAGAACCCTGATGGAGAGGACCCTACTTGGAAAGATTACATGAAGACAGAGGGACCCAGCTGGGACTGACCTCCTGGCTGTCCCTGCATCAACACCAGGTGTGTGGGTGAGCCTGGCTTGGACACTACAGCCATGTGATGTGTGCAGCAGTGGTATCACTAGGCTGAGCTCTGACTCATGAAATCATTAAATTTGGGGATGGTTGGCTAACAGCACTTTACGAACAAAAATCTTCATTAACTTTTAAATTATGTGACCAACCTTTCAGCAACATTTTTGCTTATCCCCATTGTGGCTACAAAGTCTTGTTCCACACCAAGATTTTAAATAAACCTGTCTTTGAGTCACAACATATGTACGGATCCCCACAAGTGACTCTATACAAACATTACATTGGATGGCGGGTGGTCTTACTCCAAGTTTTTGTGCCAAATCTAGTAGCTGCGATACTTTGTTTTTCTTATGCTCCTCCCTTGTAGTTTAGCCCCAATATCCGCTCAGGTTTCTAATGTGGCAGCCTTCCTTTTGTTCCACTCTAACTTGTGATCTTTGCCTGTTTTCATCTGTGTAATCACTTTCTATTAGTACCAAAACCAAAGTCAAGCATTCAGCACCTGTTGACGGCACTCCTTCATTATCTCAGGGTTCTGGAGGCTCAGAGTGTCTTAGCCAAGTCTCTGCTCTGGGTTTTACAAGGCTGGAGTTAAGATATTTGTAAAGCTGTGTTCTTCTGAACCCTTCAAACATGAATCTGATTTCATGTTTGGCTTAGTCAGTTTTCTGCTGCTATATTAGAATACTACAGAATAGGATATGTATAAAGAAAAGAAATTAATTTCTCACAATTCTGGAAGATTTGGAAGTCCAAGGTTGAGAAGTTAGCATCTGATGAGGGCCTTCTTGCTGCATCATAACATAGCAGAAGATGCAGTGGTGAGGGAGAACCACGGGGGTTGAAGTCATATTTTTATAAGGAACCAATCTAGAGATAACTAATGTCCTCCCAGAGCAATGGCATTGATCCATGCATGAGGTCAGGGCCCTCATGACCTAATCCCCTCTTAAATGTATCACCTCTCAACACTGTTGCGCTGGGTATTGAGTCTGTAATACATGAATTTTGGAGTACACATCCAGTTTCTTGAAGTTGTGAAACTCAGGTCCCTGTTTCCGCTGGCTGTGGGTCACAGGGGTTCTCAGCTTCTAGATGCACCTGGATTCCTTAACGTGTGACTCCTTTACTCCATCTTCTAAGTCAGCAATGGAACCATGGAATCCTTCTCAGGCTTGGAATTCTCTGACTTCCCCATTTTTCTTTTCTCTTTTGCTTTTTAGACTTTGTGAGACTACATTGGGCCTTACCAGTTAACTTGAGATAATCTTCCAGTTGTTAAGTAGTAACAATTACATGGCACAATGCTTTCACAGCAATACTTAGGTTGGTGTTTGATTTAATAATAAAGGGATGCAAATTGTGGATATCTGTAGAAGTCTGCTTTCTAGCAAAGCATCAAAACTGGAACAGAAGACCCATCCTGGAGTCAAATAGCCGAGTGTTTGCAACTATTCTGAATCCCTTGATTCCTTAGCCTAGTCCTGACTTGACGTTTTTTTTCTAAAACTTTTTTAAAACAGTGTTGCCTGTTAAAAATATTTCCATTGTCACATTTGCCTACCTGTTGGGAGAGCATTGACTATTCCTTGAAGCCTTTAATGCTGACTACCTGCTTAGAGTGCCATCAATTCATTCACTCACTCATTCATGTATTCAAAAATACTTCTTAAGCACTTACATGCCCATTGCATTCCTGAGAGCTGGTGATATAGCAGTGAAAAATAAAGATTAAGTGCTCAAAATATGTACACTTGTAGATCTGAGTATATTACAGTGTTGATGTGTAGATCTGAGTACATTACAGTGGTTTTTTTAAATTTAATTTTATTTTTTTATCAATCAATTTTTTAAAAAAGATTTCAACTGATTTCTCAGTTTTAACCCTAAAAGTCATGAGAGCTTGAGATAATATACACCAAGCCCTGAAAGAAAACAGATGCCAACCAAGGTTACAATATCTTGGACAAGCAAAGCTGTCCTTCAGAATTAAAAATAAAAGCATTTCATGATAAGCAGAAACTACAAGAATTCATAACCACTAAGCTTGTACTACAAAAAAAAATAAAATATTTATGCAGAAGAAATGAAAATTAAAAGTCAGCCTGCAGAGGGGTGAATCTCACTAGAAGAACAGTCAAAGGGGAATAAATTCTGAATTATCATTAGAAATAAACTGAAATGGCAAGAAATAAAAATCATGTCTCTATAATAACCCTAAATGTAAGTGGTCTAAACTCTGCAATAAAAAGACATAGATTGGGGCTCGAGTTGTAGCTCAGTGGTTGAACACTTGCTTCGCATGCATGAGGTACCGGGTTGGATCCTCAGCACCACATACAAAAATAAATAAATAAAATAAAGATTAAAAAAAAGACATAGATTGGCAGAATGGATTAAAAAATAAGATCCAACAAAATGTTGCTTGTAAGAGTCTCATCTCACAGTCAAAGACATTCATAGGCTCTAAGTGAATTGATGGGAAGAGATATACCATGCAAATTGAGACCAAAAGCAAACAAAATAGATTTCAAGTCAAAATTAATCATAAGAGACAAAGAAGGTAATTTCATACTGGTTAAGGAAATCATTGAACAACAAGATATAAATTTTGAAATGTTTTTGCCCCAAACATCAGTGCACCTATGTACATAAAACAAACTTTTCTCAAAGGTAGCAGAATACAACAATTACTAATAGGGCATTATGTAAAATTTTGGATGTGTAACCAACGTGATTCTGCAATCTGCATTTGGGGTAAAATTGGGGGTTCATAACCCACTTCAATCTAATGTATGAAATATGATATGTCAAGAGCTTTGTAATGTTGTGAACAACCAATAAAAAAAAAAGAAAAAAAAAAGAAACTCACTTGATAATGATATACTATCTTCCTAAAGTACTTTTTTATGTGGTTTGTCAATATTTTATGGAGAATTTTTGCATCTATGTTCATCAGGGATATTGGCCTGACAATTTCTTTCCTTAAGATGTCTTTGTCTGGTTTTGGTATCACGATGATACTGGTTTTATAGAATGCATTTTGGAGTGTTCCCTCCCCTACTATTTCACAGAGTAGATTGAAAAGGACTAGTGTTAGTTGTTCTTTAAAGGTCTGGTAGAACGTGATTAAAAATTCATTTGGTCCTGGGTTTTTCTTTGTTGGAAGACTTTTAATTTCTGCCTGAAATTCCTTGCTTGATGTTGGTCTATTTAAGTTTTCCATAACCTCATGGTTCAATTTGAGCAGATCATGTGTCTCAAAAATTTATCAATATATTCTAGATTTTCCATTTTATTGGAATATAAATTTTCAAAATGATCCTCTGGATTTCTGAAGTGTTTGTGGTACTTCTACCCTTTCATCTCTAATTTTGTTGATTTGGAACTTCTCTTTTTCTCTCTTTTGGTTAGTTTGACTAAGGGTTTAACAATCTTGGTTTTATTTTGAAAGAATTAACTCTTTGTTGAATGAAACTTTTGTATTGTTTTATTTTCAATTTCATTCTGATCTTTATTATTTCCTGTCTTCCACTAACTTTGGAACTAGTACTTTCTTCTTTTTATAGGGCCTTGAGGTGTAACATTAGATTATTTATTTGATATCTTTATTTTTCTGATGTTAGAACTGCCTTCATACTGTACCAGAGATTTTGATATGTTATATCTATATTTTCATTTGTTTCCAAGAATTTTTTAATCTCTCTCTAATTTTGTCTATGATCCATTTCTCATGCAAAAGTGTATTATTAATCTCCAGGTGTTAAACATTGTTTCTTTTTTTTTAAAAAAAAACTTGTCATTTCTAATGTCATTCCATTGTGATCTGATAGGTGCAAGAAATTATCTCTCTTTTACATTACAGTGTTGATAAATTTGTATAAATGGATATATAATGAAGTTTCAAGTGATGATAAATTCCATGAGGAAAAATGGAGGAATGTATCTATTCATGGTTGAAGCTGAGAGATTGCATTTAAGCAGAGGCTTAATGGAATGGGATGGAGCTAGTACATATCCGGAGAAGAGTGTTCTAGGCATAGGTTTCTAGACATGGTTCATCTTTAGTGCAGTGAAGAATAACAGGGAGGCAAAGCAGCTGGAGCAGTGAAGCAAGGGTTAGGAAACAGGAGGGACCATCAGAGAGGTAGCTGGGACTGAATTTTGTGGAGCTCTTCAGATCCTGGAGAGGACCTTATTCTTTATATTGAGAAAAGCAGAAAGGTCCTGGAGTATTTTTAGCAGAGGAGTTAAATGATCTGATTTACAGACTGTCATGACCAGTCTTGCTGTTGATGGAAGCAGGAAGCCCCACCAGGAGGTATTTGCAGTTGTTCAGGGTGATAGCAGTGGAGAAGCCAATATCTGGTTGGTTTTAGCATAACCTTGAAGGAAGGAGCATCTGTTGCTTGTTCTCATAGATGAATGTCCTCTCTGATCAACTCAGAGCTGGTCATGCCTTCAGAAACTTCTATAGGGTTCTCCCTACAAAAGCTCTGTGTCTTTTGTATCTTATGCCTGATCCTGTCCAATTCTGTGTTTCCTGGAAACTGCCTAAAAACATTCTAGGGAAATCTAAGGGGCAATAGAAAACATCTTTGAATAGGCAGAGGGATAGTAAAGAAACTTGAGCTGAAGAAGCGATCCAGGCAAATTCTTCACAATGTCTATTAGGTACCAGACATATTTGGAAGATGAAAAGGTTAATGACTCTAGACGCTTTTATAGATGAAACAACTCTTTTTAACCTAAAATGAGTTCAGTTACTGTTTTTAGAATGAATCTCCTTAAAAATTAAGAGATACACTTTTTAGCTTTCCAAGATTTAGATGCTTTTAGTCATAAATAATAACAGCAGCAACAGAAGGTCTGTGATTCCAGTTGAAGACAAATCATGAGTTGGGAGGAAACAGGGAGACACTTTTGGTATCTAGAAAAGACATCTTCTTATGGATCATTTCCTAGATAGGCATTAAGTGAGGTCCTGAGTTGGCTTGCTCTTCTCCATCCCTGGAACCACCCCAGATAGTCAGGCATCCTGGAGTCCATGTTTACTCATGTGATAGACATGGATGGAACTAAGAAAGCTAGAACTTTCTACTATAACTTCTCACTTGTGTCTATATAAAAACATGCAGAGTCAATTGGTTCCAGGACCCTTCACAGATGTCAAAATCTAAGGATGGAGAATCTGTAGATGCAGAGGACAGACTATGATCACTGGTTCTGTTGTATAAACATGAGTTTGAGCAGAGAAAACACTCAATGATATATCTAGAAAGACACACAGAATTAAAAGCATTAAGAAAAATTTGGACTTCACAAACATCTCCAGTTTCATTTTTAACCATTTCTTTGTTCATTCTCTAATTTAAAAGCTACCCCTCACACCAATTTATATCATTTTACACTTGCCAGTAATTTACTAGTTTTCCAAGTCAAATTCTCTCTCCTTTCTCCTTCAACAATAATCTTTTGTTCCACTTTGGCTTCTGATTTTATCCATACTGCTTGCCTTATACTCTGTCGTTTTCTTGCAATTTTTATTGGAATTTTAAGACTGCTCTTGATTTACTGTTGGGGTCCACATTTGGGCCTTTAAACAGTACATTCAGTACATACTTCTGCACTTCCCCAATCCCTCACAGTTCTCCATTCACTCAGTAATCCCTCCCTCAGACACACAGTCCATAAGGATTTAAGATTCTCGGTGATTAAAGCTGTTAGTGATTGATAATAAATATTTAAAATACTCTCAATTATGCCTGGCACTTGGGTGAATGCTAGATGGTAATCATATCATGACAGTTATCTGTAGTACTTAAATCTTAAGACCAGCCTCACAAGACCACAGAGATGGTTTGTGAGATGTTTACTACAGTGTATGACCCAATGAGATGCTTAACAAATATTAGCCATATTGTGATGACCAAGTTTATATATCAACTTTTTAAAAGTATAGGAATTTTTAATGATTTCTTTGAAACATATATGTCCTACTATGGGTAAAATTTAAAGTATCATTATTCTAAACTACAGTTTGAGATGAGAGGGAAATTCAGTGTTTGCAACATACACTAAAGTATAATGATTTCAGGATTTAAAAGAAATTAATATCCTTAGGTAACTTAATGCTATAAATTTGTTAGCAATTATAGAGTTTTCTAATGAATTTCAAACTAAAAAAAAATTCTATGCTTGTATTCATATCTCAACTCTTTCTGGAATAAGTTTATATACAAAAAATTAAAGTGAAGCCAAATTTGTTTGCTGTTTAATCTTAATACTAAGAAGACTTTAGAGAGTGATAGTCTGGTAAGAAGAGCTTGAAGCAATAGTTCTATAGTAATTTAACTAAGAAAAAATACTGTCTATGACAAAGTGATTGAAAGATGATAGAATTACAGGTCACCTAGGACTTCCTCGAGACCTGTCTATGTGCTACCGAGGTTATGGGAAAATTAAAAATATATGGACAATAGTTTTCACCTCCAAAACATTCAGTACATACTTTAACCTAGTTTACAATTTGTATTTATTATGTCCACCGAAACCACAAGACCAATGCTTAATTTTACAGTTGTTAAGTCACACACAGGGAAGTATTTTACAAAGTAGGATATTGTTCCTCAATGAAAAATATTACAGAATAAGTCCCTGGAGGCTCAGTTTAAGCGGTTTACCTGAATAACAGAGCAATTATGGAATGTAGGCTACAAGACAGAGTAATGCTTAGAGTATTGATTCCAATTTGTAGTTTACCAAAGCTGAAGAGACATTTAAAACATGATGGTCTTAGTTTTCCACAATTTTTGGTCTTTTGATTGCATTATACACCATCCCTTCTGGAATACTGAGGATAATAAGAGCTTACATTTTATATTTAATATTTAGTTATGTAAATCTTCATTATTATTGTCTACCATGAAGGTATGTTTCAAAATGAAACCTACGTAGATTTACTACTTGAATTTACTCACAGACACTAATTCAGAAATCAAAAATCTGTGCCTTTGCTTACATCAAATGTAACATATTTATGCAATCTACTTAGTTATCTGCAGTTTCTATTCACAAAGCATGTGCATGATTTTCACTGATAAATCATTGATAAAATGTAAGCAGAGTTTGTCAATTGCTAATTGTAGTGAGATGCACCAATAATGCCATGCCTGAGTGCATAATGCACATACTATTTCAATATTTCTTAATCAAAAGTTTAGCCTTACAAAGTTATACAGAGTATAAACTTCTATTTTAAACATACCATCAGTTTAGGTTGCAATGCTTCTAGTAGATTGAGTTGTTAAAAGGCTAAGATATGGTCATTAAATATTTAGTGTGGTCATAAAATATTGAGAAGTTTAAAAAATGTTAGGCCAAACATACATGGAAATTTGTATGGAATGTGTAAAACATGATTCATCTACTCATGAATCTGGCCTGACATTCTTCAAGTTTTGAATCTAAACATCCTCAGAGGTACAGAGGGTCTATGCTATTGACCATGGTTGGTCAAAAAATGACCATTGAATGTGCTTATTTATTGAACGTTCAGTATTAAATCATGCTCAAACTTGACAAAAAAGCTTGGAGGCCTTTCTTGGAAATTATAGACTCATGTTAGAAAGAATAATAACTTAGAAATAGAAAGGAAACCAGGAGAATAGAAGAAGGGGAACAGGGAGATTGATGAAGAGAGGCACAAAGAGGGTTGTAGGGAATGAAACTGACCAGATTCTGTGGTGTGAATATAAGTATATGTAACAATGAATTACACTGTGTATAATTATAATGCACCAATAAAAATTTTTCAAAACAATATAGCACATTTGATAGCTGATTAGGGAAAATGTTAGCACCTCAAAAAGAGTTAAAATTCTTCATTCGATGTGCCAAAGAAAAATTAAAAAAAAAAACACAATTCCCTGTTCTATTTATAAATGAGTTTTTCCTCACAGTGTTGTACCATGGGTTGCTGATGTGGCAGTGCCTTAGAACATGGATTTTTATTTATCTTTTCATTTGACCTACACAGCTCACAAGTAGTTAATGGAGCCACAGAATAAGAATTAGAGACAGCAAAACTATTGCTAAAGTGCTAGTATATTGGTAAGGTGCAATTAACTGAGACAACTACTGTGTATGCTAAAGTCTTACTCTCTTACAAAACCAACAACATTTAACAACATATTCCTTTATTTTCTCCACAAAACCTGCACTAAAATCATACCATGGCACCAGACATTTGCTTGATTAAATGCTTTGCTGATCCAAAAACCATCTGTTTTCCCATTTTTTGGTCGACTAGTGCGTGGTTTCATGTTTCAATATGTTCCTATATATAATTGAATAGAAAGTATGTGTTTCATGGTGATATAATTCAATGTTATTTCTATAATTAATGCTAACAGAGGGCTATTAGGAACAATTTTAGTTTTATAAATTGATCTAAATCTATATGTTTCTGACAAATGAAAAAAACAAATAATAGAGAAAACATACAAGTTCCTTTTTGGTGTACCTAAGTGATAAAGCACCTTGAATTTGGTTCTTTTATAGCTTTAGATGTCCACTTCTGTCCTCAGGGTTATTTCATTTATTTTGTGCTTTGAAATGTTAAAAATGTAGGGTATTTGTATGACCTCAAGTTTAGTTATAAAGGAATCAGTACTGTTACCCATCATGCAATGAGATTTCACATTCAACCTGACTCCTAGTAAAATTCAGTTATTATTAAATTCAATCTTATTTTATAATAGTGACCTCTAAGTCATAGACTTCTGAATCTAGCTGATGTTCTCACCTACACTGTTACAGAGACCTTGTTTGCAAGGAAGGAGTTTGCAGGGAAGCATCAGAACCAGAGATTGACCTTGGAAATGGTCAGTGAGTGGAAGGGTGTTTTGCCTCATTCCTGGGATAGGACTGAAGTCACAGTCAGGGACAAGCTGGCCATAGGAATGGTGTCTGCCTATCCCAGGTACAATCACCATGCTCTGTGACTGAATGGTAGTCACAAAATGTCACACACATTCAGTCAATGGATAGCCCCATTTGACGAAACAGGACTACCAGCATCTAAACCACACAAATCCAATTTGTGCTCATGTATGGAATCCTACAGATACTGGATATTAACTCATATTGATTTTGGGAAGTATCTCTAACACCAAAAATCTAAATCATCAAAAGGTGATTTCTGGTTTCATTATCATTTTTTCATGTCTCTCAGAGATGTGCATGCGCAACTTTCAGATCATGCACCAATAACTCTTCGTCCATGTTCATCAGTGATGTGAACGAGTCTGTCTTGTTGTTGTCATAGTTTCTATGGGAAGCTCCCAGCTATGTATGTATTCGAGTTTGGAACTTGCACCTTATTTGATTGAGTAAGCATTTTTCATGTCTGTGACTCGGAAAAAAGAGTGTTATGGGATATGAAAGACCTATGAACAAAGCTACAGTTAATGAACACCTCTAGTCATGAAAGATTAAAATTTTCCTTACAATGAAAAGTGATAGTGTCAAAGTAAGGGTGCATAAAGAATATATACACATACACATAAGTCTATTTCATGCAGAAAGCTTTCTGTAAAAAAAAAATACAAAAGCAACCAGTGCTGTATATCATGTAAACTCACAAAGTGTACTTTATACACAAACAAGAAGCATAAATTAAAAGCAGGACAACAGCAAAACATTTTAAATATAGAAGAATTTGCACATACTTTTGTTAAATAATAAATAATTTTATCACACAAATTCACATACAAGTTGCAAAAACAATAAATTACTTATTTTTCAGTGCTGCAACTTTTTTTTTTTTTTGTAATTTGTGATTCATCCCTTAATTCTTACTTTATGGGATAAAACTGTTTCCACAGGAAGGCAAAGGGAGTTGAATTTGTCAAATAAATTATACCAATGTTATTATACTTCAAAACAAAAAGTCAGGGGTTAATTAGATCTTTTATGATCTATAACAAATACATGTTATTTTCTTCTGGGCTCCCTTTGTACCTAATGAAACTTATGCTGAAGCATTTAGTGATATAAGTGAGATTAGATTCTTATAAACCTGAGCATTTTTCAAAAAAAACTATACATTTTATTCTTTTTTTTTTAACATCCTGAATCCTATACTTTTAAAAAAAAATTCAAGATGCAACAATGGAAAGGTAAGACAGTACAATATCAAACTGGACTGAATTAGATGGAGTTGAAAAGTACTTTTTCCTTTGTTCATTAGTCTCAACACTCCACCTCTGAATTTCAGGTTCCAGTCTGTATCATGTTTCTCAGGAGTTTAGACATACATTCCTCAGTCAATCTATTAAAACTTATTTTTTTAAAAAAGATAAAGAAGCTCCTTATAAAAATGAAATAGTGGTTTATTTGTTTTAACCCTATTAAGATTTTTTCAAAGAGAAGTGTAAAACTTCATTATTTGGGGGAAGAATGAATCATGGATAAATCCTATTAAAAATCTATGAATACAGTAAAAAAGAGTAGGAGACAGCCTTGTGTACTCTTTAATTGTTTTTTTAATGTTGTTGGAAGTAGAATCACAAAATATAAAAATGAATCTTGTGATAGTTGAGTTAGTTGATTAAAATTATTTTTTAAATTAGGAAAAATATTAAAACTATAAAGTATCTTTGAATTAATGAGATTTTAAATTTTTTTCTTACCCATTTGACTGGTTTTTGTCCCTGTCCTTGTATTTGGTGTTCACCATCAAATGTATGTATCAGTCTTATTAGACTCCATTTTTTTAAAATGATAATTTCTTAAGATAAAACTACTATTTCCAAAGCAATCTCAGTCTGTGAAAATCTGAATAGTCATTTGTTTTGTAAAACATTATCTGTTTTACAAAAGGAATTTCCAAAGACAATACTTCAAAGAATGAGACATCCATATTCCTGATCCACTGAAACAGATATGATAAAGCCAGATCAACTGGGTAATTCTTTTATGTTATAAAATATTATAATAAAAATAAACTCTCAAAAGTTTAATGAAAATCCAACAACAATTCCCTAAAATTCTTATATGCAAATCTTTTAAGAATAGGCACATTTGGTGCGATTATTATAAAATTTTACATAAAACAATTAATTAACTTTGTGATATCTCACAAAGAAGAAAGAAATACCAGTGAAATAAGTACCTTTGATTTTCTGAGTTATGAAATGGGAGAATGCAGTTTACAGTATTTATTTAAAAAAAGACTTTTATATGCATGATTGTAAAATATTTTCAATGTCTAACTGTTCAGACTTATAACCTACCTACACAGGCTATGGAACTAAAAGTAACAAACTTCCTGGAAATCATGATATTTTTGTCACCCAAACACTTACTGATACAACCAAATACTTTCCAGTTGGGAAAAATCTTTAGTAAAGTAGAAATATATTAAAATATTAAGAAATTATTGCCTATGGTGTGGAAACAGCCTTATTCATGTTAAACACTATTTTTTTTGCATTGACCACATTAGTGATAATGATCTCTTCTAGATATGACTAATTTCCAAGTGATTTTTAATATTCCTATTAAACCAGGTTGACAAGAAGTACAAAACATTGCAGGTGTTTTGGAACCCATCAATAAAACAAACAAACAAGCAAAAACAAACACATTTTAAAGGCTTGCTGGTAAGAGGTATACCAGTGTTGAGGGTGTGGGATGTGGTTTCTGCATGTACATTACACATTGTGATATATCAAATGAGAGCCGTAGAAAGAGAAAGAAGTTGTGAAAATCTAAATTGAAAACTAGATGACATGTGTTTTTATCCTTTAAATTCCAACACGAGGAAAACTTATTTTTATACTCCTGAATGCTGACCACATACACACACACACACACACACACACACACACACACACACACACTACTTCTACATCCTAATCATATATTAAATTTGGCTGGCTGCCTGAAAAAAATACAGGCATTCAATGATTTAAGTAAATGGACCCATGTGTGTATTTAAATGACTAGATACAATGAGATCCTTTTCCTTTTCAGAATTGCTCAAGAGATGCTTGCTGTTAAAATGTTTTTTGAATATGTTTTATCTCCTGTGTTCAGAAAACATACTAAATCTTGTTAAAACAGCAGCAAGTTCTTAATTTCCAGTAAAACATCCACAGCTCTTTCTGGAAACTGGAAAGAGTTGAAATAGCTGCAGACCTACTTTGGTCAAACACTATTTTATAGAAATATATATATATATATATATATATATATATATATATATATATATATATTTTAATAGAACCAAGTGATATAAAGTGACATACCAAGGAAGAAGGTATTTACAAACAGTAAAAATAAGCTACTGTGCATCATGGGTGAAAATGATTGCGATGTCTTTGAAGACATTCTGTAAGAGGTAGGTGACAAGGGGGAGACTGTTCTGCCATCTTCAAACGTCCCCTGATTCTACATTCATCAGTGTGTTTTCCATTCTTGTAGGTCCAGGGGATGTTCAATAACTAAAAAATTTTCCTATATTCCAAGGTTACCACTGTCACATGAAGCAGTGCATATCTTCTTTTGGTCACAGAGAGCAGATTCTGCCCATAATTCAACTCCTGGTGACAATGACATTGAAGCATGACTTTCTGTGCGTTGGGGTAGACCTCATGTTCACCACAGTGATGGATCCTACAGTCATCTTTGTGCCTAAGAGCATACCACAGGCTAACATTTCTTCAGCAGACATTGCTTAAATGCAGAAGGCCTCTGAGAGAGAAGACATCCCTTGGCTAACTTCCGGTTTCCATCCTGGCACTGCACCGTCCTGGTGTGCCAGCCCGTGTCACAGGTCCTAGAGCAGGCAAGCCAGGGGCCTGTCACCCACTGTAGCTGTGGAAGGTGTGGTCCCACTTTATTGCTGCCGTGGCTAGTGACAGAGTTCACTTTTTGAGTAGACTTCTTGGGAACAAAAAAACTATAGCGGACGTCTAAAGCTTTTGTTGGGTCTGTTGCAAGAATCTGCACTATTAGGATCTCCTTTGTGGCTGAGTAGCCCATACCATGCAAGAAATCATCCCTCTGGCTCCAACCACTGTAGTTCATGACTGTTCCATTGATGTCGATGATTGTCTCGGAAGTGGAGATCATGTACTTTCCATTGATTAGGTACTCGCCGTTTTTCTTCTTCAGGGCTAAGTAGGCAGTGAATCTAGTCTGGTCTTTGGCTTTGAATTGTCGGACTTTTATGTGGGTTGCCCCTTCAGGGATCCGCACAACGTCAGTGTAGCCCTTACTGGAGAGAGGAATTTCCACAGAGGAGGGGGGCAAAGAGAAAAAAATAGGTAAACTCTCAGCAAATGGATGAACAAAAAGTAACTCACTAAACATCTTCCCACGAACTATCCATATTTTTAAAAGATTAATTTAGATTGACTTTAGAAAGGCATTTTCTAATGACACATTAAAAGTGACCATCTGCATTTGTATGGAGATGTTCAAAATTAGGATGAAGTCAACAACTTACCTTGATTAAAAAATTTATGCCAACTTCATTTAAAAATTCATTCAACCATTGCCATCCTTTTCCTACTCTATCATCTTTACAATGTCACTTTACATTCTTTTCTAGATACAATGTGACATATGTAAACACAAGATAACAAAAAAACATTTGCCCTCATTCAATCTCATAGCAAATTTTACTGTTTCTCAAACTTATTTGCATATTGGAATATCCTGGAGATCTTTTAGAAGTTCCAAAGCTTATGCCACACTCCAGGCCAACTGAATGGCCATCATGCAGGGTGGGGTACCTAGAGCAGCGCTCTCAGGGTTCCCAACACTGCTTCAATGTGGACTGGTTCAAGGGCATAGATTTAGTACTTTTCTGATCTAAGGTCAGAACAAAAGCTCTGTTTCCATTTCTGCTACAACTATTAAGTTATTTAGTGTTAAGAGATAGAACACTAAATAGAAGTTAAAATTCTGTAACTAGGTAATGAAAACTCACTACCAGTATGAAAATAAAAGAAAAAAATAACACCTTATCAAAACTCCCTGAAATTAGTATTCATGGAGATATGACAAACCAAATAAAATGTTACAATGGGTGACAAATAAGATAGGTTGCTAGGCCATCTGCTTAGGAGAAGGGAAAAAGTCACAGATATCTCTAATACTCATAAACCTGTGCAAATGCTGGGAAAAATGCTAATTAAGCACCAAGGGACTACACAAGTAGTCCCACTACTTACTTTAAATAATTTTCCAGTTATTTAAATAGAAACTCCTGGTGCAGTTAAATAGAAATTCCTTGTGCAGTTTGACTGAGTAGTATGAAATTGAATTGTCTATTTCTTACTCAAGGTTAGAAGCTATGGGGTCACTACCCAAACACTAAAAATCCAAGTCTTTCCCCTGCTCCAGAATTTCATCTGGATGGAAGGGGAAGCTCACCCCAAGGAAGTGCCCTGTTTATTGGGCATCTGTTCCACAGTAATTGCCAATTAGGTATCAGAGTTTCTGACAGTGTTGAAGAAAGAAGATGCAGGCTGAGGATATTGCTTATTCCGGCTTGATTCATCATTTCAATTTTTAAATATATTATGCACAGTACTTTCTTCCAGACCTTTTTTGTTTTTGTAGTGTCTAATACCAATCAATGATATGCAAACCCATGGTGGCTTCAAACAACAGCAGGAAATATGTTGGGGAGTCTCATCTTACATTCAAAGCTAAGAAAAAGGAATACTTTCAAGTATTTAAACAAGTTCACTCTAATTCACTAATGGAAGTATTTGGCTTAGAAATCATGTCTCTTGAATCCCAATTTGAGTTCTTTTCACCATGTCCCTTGCCTAAAATCCTTATGCATATTTTATAACAGTTAACTGAAACTAAATTCTGCTTATAATGATACTAAGCAAGATATAAGAAAAAGAAAAATTGAATGGTAAGAAAATTGGCAGGAGAGCTTTTTGTTTTTATCTTGCTCCTCAGAGCCTGTCTCGTTTTGCTGAGAATCAGTGAGGTCAGCACCATAACAGGTTTTCAAACTGAGTTTTACAAGGCACTGGTAAGGCTGAGGATTAGTGCCCTGATTTCATAGGCACTAATTAAAAGATGGGTTCCATTATCTTGTGATTAATATTTCAGTTTTTCTGCATCCTGTTGGGTATCATTTAAATTCTGGAGAGCAACCAGGTTCCTTGACTACCATAAATAAATGAGGTCGTTTTCACTTAACTATTATAAAATCTGGAAGAGCAAGAGAAGTTGGTTTTGTGCAGGGCTATCTGCACAGTACCAAGAGCAGTGCCTGCCTGTCATGAAGGAGTAAATTCATTCACATACTTAGCATGCTGTCATGGAAGGCAGTCATACCCCCTCACCCTTCCCCTAAATAAAACTCATATTTCCTGCAAAGAAACTCAGCAAGGTCAGAAGACAGAGTCATGGCGGGATTGGGGAATGGTCTTCCTGCTCGTTAGCGTAGCCATTATCTGGGAAGGTGATATTTAACAGAGGCTTACAGAGACCACAGCTTATTAATTGGGGAAAGTGTTCCAGGCAGAGGAAATGGCCCATACATGAAAGTTGTTTGCTTGAAAGGAATCAGGAGCAGAGTGAGAGGACCAGTGTCAATGAGGCACCACCTAGCAGGCTAGGGGATAAAGCCGTCTTGGACACTAAGTGACATGGGGCCATCAGAGAGTGCTGACCAAGGAACACCAGGATCTGATTAGGTCATAAAGCAGTCACTCTTCTCAAGGGAGGAAGACGAGGCTGTGAGGGGCCAGGGCCAGAGTGATCAGTGAGAAGACTGCTGGTCAGCCAGGCAAGACTTGGTGACCGGGAGGGATGGGGATACAGCTCAGTTGGAAGAGTGCTTTCCTGGCATGCACAGGCCCTGGTTTCAATCCCCAGTATATAAAAAAAAAAAATTAAAAAAAAAAGACTTGGTGACTGGGGAGGAAGTCATGGTAAAGAGCAACACATCTGGAAAAATGGTGGGAAGCAAACCAAAAGGATTCACTGGTAGATGAATATGGGGTGTGAGAGAAAATGAGAAGTGAAAGCCAACTTGAAAGTGTAGGCTTAAGTAATTTGAGTTACCATTTACTGAGCTAAGGGAGGAGTGGTCATGTTTGTGAACAGGTGTGAACTTGAAGTATTTTAGTTTGTATTGCCTCATTTAATCCTCACCTATGCTTTCATTAATTGCAAGATGATTGCTCTTATTTCCATTCTACTTTTGAGAAATATCATGATTAAAAAAAATTTAAGTGACTTTTCAAAGATTACATGGCTAGTGAATTATTTTTTTGAACTAGAGCTTAATTGCAAATATTTTAGCTCCAAGATTAATGTTACTCATAGGTAATTTATTTTGGACATTCAAACAGATTATTTGTATCACATAATGTAGTCTTGGTCAAACCAGTTTGCAAGTGGTTGTACTGTACATCCTCTGTCTTTATCATGAATTTCTTCATCTTTTCATGTGACATCTTATGTGAAGATATTAGTTGTCAATATAAAGAACTTAAAATGTTATATTTAGCATTTTAAATCTTTTTTAAATTTTAATTTCTTTCTTTGTTTCTTCTTTTAGTTGTAGGTGGACATAATATCTTTATTTATTTTTATGTAGTGATGAGGATCTAACCCAGTGCCTCACGCATTCGAGGCAGGCACTCTACCACTGAGCTACAGCCCTAGCCCTATATTTAGCATTTTAAAAGGGAGTTTAAACTTTATGTAGAAGAATACATAGGATATATGTCTATGATAAATATTATTAAAATTAACTTTATTCCCCATCTAGTTTATAAATCTTTCTTTCCTCCTTCTCTACCTCCCTTCTTTTCTTCCTCTTTGCATTACTGCCTTCCTTTATTATTATTTTTAAAATTACAAAATGGCCTGTACTTAAGCTATAGCCTCTGCTCAGCTCAACACCCATTAGCCACGTAGAAGTCTGTACGTCTTAAACTTTCATAGCGCCAGTCTCCTCATTTGTTAAACAAATGGCTAAATTCATCATCTATAACATGTCTTTGAGATGTATAAAAATGCAGGATATAATTGGAGGTGCAGGATTTATCAACACAGATGGCTCAACACAGTTGGGTAATTAATTATTATCTCATTATCAAGTAAGATTGGTAGTACATATTTTAACCCAGAATAAATTTTTAGCCACACATTTTTTTTATCTTGTCAAAGATAATTTCAAGTGTTTACATTGACATGATGCTTAATCTTTTAATTAAACTCTTATAGTTAGTTTGGTTTGTGCTTCACTCTCTAAAGATAACACAGCACCTACATCAAGAATATAGGTCAACTCAGCTAATACCACTCAGCAAAAAGTGGTTTTGCAAAGAAGAAAAATAAACCTATATTCCACTAGAGTTAGCCATCCTATCTGTTAGCATAACATTTGATGCCAGAAATAGGTAATTTATACACTTACATATTTAAAGTGCAATTAAAGATGCAGGAGACATTGTTTTATGAATTTTCTTTAGAATAGATATAAACCAGAATATTCATTATAAACCAGGATTGGTACCCACACCGCTTCCATTAACTTACAGTTTGCAAGAAGAAATGCTTTCTCAACAAAAACTCAGGCTAGTAAAAACTGATTTGTTAAAAAAAAATAGTTAAAATAGAAACCAGGCATCCTTTCATCAACTATGTTTTAGGGTAACAGATCTGTACAATGTCATGGTAGCTGGATGCTGTCCTCTTGACCCCTACAGCTGTGGCCATCCATCTTTTTCCAGAGGCACCAAGAGTTTCTCCTGAGTTATCAGGGCTTTATTCATCTCCTCTCCTTCCCTTCTCACATTCGTAATGTGTTCCTACAGCCATGTCAGACTTCCCCTAAAAACAGCTTATGAGGTAATGTGAGTCCCCTGTATCAATTTTGCAAGTGTCTAAAGCTTTGTTCTATTCACGTAAGGGCAAGCATTCTATCGTATTACCTTTTCTTATTGAAGGTCCCAATAACCTTTGTACAACTGGAGTTGTCTCCTCCACACACCCCGCACTTGTCATACTGCAGTTTTGAGCCAATGATGCCATCGCAGCCCGTGCGCACACACTTCCCGCGCACGCAGATGGAATTGCTGTAGGGCCTGCACTCAGTCCCATCGGTCACCTGAAATGGCAGACACAGCAAGAGTGGGAACATGGGTGCATTGCTATTTGATTCCTTTGGTAAACTAGCAAGTTCTCATTTACATTTGATTGGAATAAGTCATATATTGAAAAATAAACCAGCAATCAAAAATCAACCAACCACTTAGTTTTCAGGGATTTAAGACTGAAACATCCTTGCTATATTAGCGGTAAGAAGATCTGACACCTTTTCTCAATGTGCTAGGCCATCCTAGGTACTTATCTCTATTTTGGTATGCATAACATGTTCCCACAGTATCATCCGGTTTTGATATTGATTGAAACTTTTTTTTTCATCTATTGTGTGGAACTATCATGCCTGTAGAGAACTGAATATGATCAGCCTTACGGACACAGAGATTCTTCTTTATTGCAAAACTGTTCTTAGGGTAGCACATTTGAAAATCTAAACTTATTCAAACCCATGTGATTGGTTGAAAAGCATTCCCCATTGTGCATTGAAGTAAAGATAAATACGTTAATGTGGAAAATAAAATATGAGGAAATCACAAAAATACTACTGAAAGAGAATGAATATATTTTGAATAAAGGAGTTAGTATAAACTGCCATTAAAAAGCTAGTTAAAAAACCATATGCATATAAACTGTGGCTTATATATGTGAGTATATACAATATCACAAACATATATATATGTTCATATATAAACTTGCATTTATTGTTTGTGTATAGACAAAACTCTTTTCATATATATATCGGAATGTGAGTGAAGGTGTGCATGTATGTAAAGTGAAGTAGAATATACTTCTATAGATCAATGGTTCTCTAGATAGAGCTATTTCCAGGTTATGTTTTTGTTTTTATTTCTCTGTGCTAATTATTTATTGGTACTTGGGTTTGAATGGAGGGGTGCTTTACTACTGAGCAACATCCCCACCTCTTTTTATTTTTTATTTTGAGACAGGGTCTTGCTAAATTGTTTAGGTACTTGTTAAGTTGCTGAGACTGGTCTCAAACTTGGAATCCTCCTACCTCAGCCTGCTAAGTAACTGGGATTACAGGTGTGTGCCATCCCATCTGACTCTATATTATTTTTTAAATGAAATGTATTATTTCATACTAAATGAAATATATTTTTCAAAAAAGCCACATAAATTGAACATTAGCTTAGTTTTCAATAATGTACATTTCTGAAGCCCAGTTTCAGAAGTATTATTAAATGCAGCACCTCTTTGCAAAATAAACAATATTTAATAGTTGCTGCATAATAGTGAAAAAAAGAAAAGCCTGCAGTATATTTCCTAAGCAGATATGTTCATCTTTGAAAAATAAGAGATGACCACAAACTTAACTTATACATAGCTTGAAGGACACTTGATTCACATTGAGGATCCAAGACTTAGTCAAAACCTTGGGTCAGAGACAATGATGTTGATGCCTATCTTCCTGACTCAGCAGAAGAATTCTTAAGTAAATGACAGAAAAATAAAAAAATTTGCTTGCTTTATATTCTCCTTTGCAAATGTGCCTAAGAAATACTAGTTGTTTTCATGGCTATTTTGAAGTTAACGTCATACTTTGCTTGCCCTGACAGTGATTTATAATTTTCAAAAATAGCTTTTAAAACATTTACTTATTCTGTTGAAAAATAATTTTTATTCATTGTTTAAAGTTTGAAAATGTAAAAATTATAGAGGTGAAAATAAAAATCTCCAAAATTCAAACCACCCCCCAAATAATGACTATTTACATTTGGCACCTGCAGCCTTCATTCTACCAAATAATTTGCACTAAGCACACCTCCTGCATCTGCACAGCCAGTGTGTAGTTACCTTTGGAGAAAAGACCACGTAGTAGCCAGTGCCCTTGGCTCTGCAGGTCAGTTTGCACACGTCTGCTGGCAGGACGCCTGCATATTTGGGAACCCATTCTACAAATGTTTTGACTCCTTTTGCATCAGACTGGTAGCCATTTTTGGCCTCACATTGCTCATGACGAAAAGATTTACCTAGGAAACAAAACATGTTACTTTAACACTTGACCTGTTCTGAACCTTACATATTAATCTTGTGCATTTAAATAATTAATTTTAAGGAGATGATGCTAACTTTATCACAGAGCTTCTTTATGCATCCACTCTAAAAGATTTTATATCATTGTCTTCCACTTCTGTCTGCAGGATCATTATCTTCCAGTTCCCTGAATACACTAACTTGTTTATAAAAATAATTTTAAATCACTCACATATTTGTTATTGATTTGCATACTAGCTTCTCCTATTTATTTCTGTTAGAGTTCAAACACTTGTGGCACAGGGTAGTTACTGACGCAGAGTAACATACCATTAGGTGGGCAGGGCGTCACACTGCAGGAGCGGTAGATGGCTCTCTTCCCTGTGCAGTAGCGGCCACTGTTTCTGGGTGCAGGATTATTGCAGTGGCGATAGGCAAACTGTACTCCTCCCCCACATGAGCGAGAACACTGGCCCCAGGGTCCCCAGGACCCCCAGTTGCCATGGCTTGATGTCTGAAATAAAAAAGAGAAGCTTTTCTTTTTTTTTTTAAACCCAGGAGGAAAACATTCAAAAGGTACCTTTTGAAATCACTTGCATATAATGAGACAGTGGAAACCTCATGACAGTTACATTTTCATCAAATTTGAACAGGATCGTGCTCTGGAATTGCAACACATTTCCAATTCCAAGCAATTCATCTTTCCCAGCCTTTACGGCCAGTGCCAGAGGATCTAATGCATCCTACTAAATACTAAGATACCACAAAGAGCGCCTTCTGTTTTCTATGAGACATTTTAAATTATGCTTTCTGATATTGTACAACTCTGTTGGTAACCACTGGACAACCATGTTCTCTTTCTGTACACGCTGATCTCAGGTCTTTGATAAAGTGCACAATGTTGATAGCTTTGCAGGAGGCCCGGCATTGTTCAATTGTGATTGCAAGTCCGTGTCTTTCTCCCTCTTTAGCCCTGAAGCTCTAGGGTCCCTCTGATGATATCATGCATTCGGTCTGTGACAGATTCTGATCCTTACATAAATGTATTTCAAAGGCTTGACTAATTCCTAATTAGATGTGACAGAAACTGAAGGACACCTGTACCCTACATGCATGGACCCCATAGGGAAGGAAGAGCTCTGTAATGACAACCTAAGCCTAGTCCCCTGGAAACATTGTGGGATGAAGCTGAAAAGATTCAGAAAGGAAAAATATTTCACACTATTTTGTCCAGGGAATGTGCGCAGAGCTACCTCTGGCTGCCTGTGTTGGGGTATCTGACAGTGTTAAAGACTAGGAACCCATTCTACAAATGATTTCTATGTGACAGCCTGTAGAAACACAGGTGATAAATACAAAGCAGCATTCTTCTGGGACGTGGCAAAATCTTCCAAGTGAGAGTGAACACTCAGCATGATCTGGCCTTGAAGATCAAGGAGGCAGTTTGTGACCTGAAGCTGGGACTGTGCATTTAGTGCAAACCTATTTCCCTAGAGCAGCCAGAGGTTACTGCAATCGCTAAAGTTAGATGAACTTGCTATCAACGGAAGAAAAATGACCGTTTGGAGCTTGCCAAATACGTATAAGGACCATGGCATTGACTCTGCTACTATTTACTTACTAAATTTAAATAAATGTATCTGGAATGTTAGCAAGAGGAGTTTAAAAGTGAGCTTCCAAAAGATGAGTTCTGGGGCCCTACTTGGGGTCTCAATTAGACAGATTCTTGGTCATTTATTTACGTGTGAAAGGCTATAATTCCTAAAGAAATACCTATTGTCAGATATTCTCCAGTGTTTGATTACGGAGGCAAAAAAATGAAACTTATATAGATCAGAAAGGAAGAATCTTGTAACCAAGAAGCCCTCTATGACAGTACCCACACACATCCCATGCCAGGTCTCAGGGATTTGGGTGGCCACTTACTGAGTAGTATTTTTTCTTGGTTTTGTCCACACACTTGCCCTGCAGGCAGATTCTCCCCTTCCCACAGGGTGTCCCTTCCACAGCTGGCAGCTTCTTGGTCAGACACACCATCTGGCCCTGGCGCACCACGGCACACCACAGTCGGGCACAGACGTCCATGCCAGGACACACTGAGTACTCGGGGCCGAATGTCAGGTTGCACTGCTGGGTGGCATCGTAGGTCTGTCCTGGGAGTTCCTCAGGGCCCTGGATTTGCTTTCGTGGTATGTCTAGCAAACAGTTACCTAAAAGAACAATGGAAACTGACCTCCGTAATAAGTTTAGGTTTCACATCCCTAAAAGGGGAGATCTAACAATTAAAGGCTTCAGATAAGGCCGAAGCACTGTGCACCCACAATCTCCATGGAAAAGGGACTCTGCAAGTGGCAAGGGTGGGATTCAGCAGCGCTCTCCAGCACCCTTCGTGGGTGATGCATGTAATGGAATGCCTGTAATGGAGGTGTGGCTGGCAGCATATAAGTACACGAAATTATCTGAAGTAGTTTGAAAATATCCATTATGCTGAAACACTAAAACAAGAGAAAATTAGGATGGACCTCGAGGAAATCTGATAGCATACTTAATAGCAACAATAAATCCTCCACAACTTGGAGAAACAGAATTCATCCTTGGCATCCTATTTACATCCCATATCTATTTCTCACTTACCTTATCCCTATGTGTTTATCCCATGTCTCCTTTCCACTAATTCCATAATAGTCAAGTTTGTACCTCATTTATTGTAGCACTCACTGAACAAGCATTTGCTTAGTACCTAGAATGTTCTAGAAAGCATACTTAGAATCAAGAATATGGAAAAAAATATGACCCACATCTACCCCTTAAGTTCTCCCAATAAAATGAAAGAGATGGACTAAAAAAGTAACGTTCCTTTCAGACTGATGAAATTTGAATGAAATTCTTTCAAGATTCATAGAATAAAGGAGTGATGAGAGAAGAAAAGAAACAATTTTTGACAATTTAGGACTAGGCCAGCCTTCTGACTCTTCTTTTTCTTTCCTTAGTGTCTATTCTTTTAAGAACGGGTATCTGTTGGGTGTTTGGAGTATATCTGTCAAAACCAAATTAGTGTCTTACTGCAAATATTAGGGATCAGGGTGGCCACAGGCAAACAGGGGTGAGATGAGAGGTCTACAGAAGGTGGGACACAGATGAAGCAGATCCACAGGTGACACAGGGCTTTCTCCCCCAAAAATGCTTCCCTGAGAATCCCTGCCTAGTGAGCTTTACTCTATTTATCTTCTTTTGTCATATATGCATGCATACTGCCCATCTATTTCTATATTTTTTGTTTACTTAATTTTAGATTTATACACTGATGATAAAGGAAATAAAAACAATAACAAACATTTCTTCCACACACTGTTCTCAGTTATCTACATGTAATAACTTATTTAATCCTCACAAGAACCCTATGAGGCAGTTTCATTTATTTTGCTTACTTTATAGACAAGAGAACTGAGGATCATAAGAGGCAGATAATTTACCCCAAGCCACAAAGCTTAAATTAGGGTCTTATGCCTAGAATCTGCCCTCCTCATTGCATGCCACTTTGTCTTCTGCAAGCATGTGGAGAGCTGTCTAATGTTGCTGCTGAAGGGCAGCTAGGCTAATGGGACAAACACCTGGCCTACCCTCTAAGGCTGGTGAAGCACTAACAAGGTGAGTGCTGTTGGCCAAGGCAGTTAACCTCTCCCTAATTCACTATGAAGAAATGTGTCTCTTCTCACTGTAACAGTCTGAAGGTAAAATTGGCAAACACAGATACAAAGGTAGACCAAAAAAATAGGAAACAAAGATAGAGAGTTCTCTGTCCAACGTATCTGCCAACATTTTAGATGTATTATTCTTTTGATTCAACAAATTCAAATCCTTATTTTTTCATTGAGAAGTAACCCCTCTTAAGTGTTCTGCAAATGTTTTTACAGCGACACTCCGGTTTCTTCAAAGTGAATACCTTGGAATTTGTCCATCTGTGATGGAGGCATTATATGAAAATGAATAAAGAGCGAAGTTCCCATTTAACTTCTGAGCCAGGGTGTTTGAAGAGGTAAAGCTTCTGAAGGGAACCCAGAAAAAGCATTAAAAGTAAGAGGCCTGCCAAAGAGAATGTGTGGGAAAAACATCAAGTTGAAAGGAAAACATCCATATCAAGTCAATAGGAAAGAATGACAGGAAAACCTCACTAAGCTCTGTTTACAGGACCAAGATGAGGCACTTCAGAACTCCGTGGAGAGCGTTATCTTCATTGCTAGATGGAAAAAGCACGCTGTGGAAAGCAGAATGGCTTAGCAGACTGCTGATGTTAGAAGACTGTCAACAAATCTGAATCAGCAAGAACGCTTTCCAATTCCTCAAAAGTGCTGTCTTAAGAAACTTAAAAAAAAAATTTTTTTTACTCAAAAGCACAGATCTTTGGCCTGGGTAACTAAATATTAGCTGGGAAGTCTTTACCAGGTGTGGATGCATGTGGCACAGGTCTTCTTTACGTATCTGGAGGCAAAATGAGTCGCAAACTCACTATGGTTGCAAAGTCACTGACAGTGACTCTACCTCATCAGCTGATGATTAGTGGAGAGATGGACAGAGGGAAAACTATTTGAAATCAGCCAACAACAAGGAGACTTCAAGATGTGGGTTCTCTTCATGACACTTAATTCAGAAATTATAAAATTTGAAAACCAAGAACATATTTGCTTTGCTATTAAGAAATAGGTATATCAGTCCTTTTTTTTTTTCCTTAGAGGTTGTGTGGAGATAACCTTTAAAAATAAAACGATTTCTTTTTACCAAGTGATTGACATAACTAACTTATTACCACCATGTTCTCAGTCTTAGAATATGTTACTGTACCATTTCTGCATACTCTGAGTCATACAGTCTATAGATGTCCTTTTTAAAAGTTGATGTATGTCCTTCTGCAATAAAATAGTATGGACATCTCTACTAAATGGCAGACCCATTCCAGGAAACAACAACAAAGTCATTATACAGCCTGATTATTAATCTCATGGTATAAAATGTTTAAAATTGAATTAATAGTGGATTAGGTGCACATTTTTCACTTTTCAAAATGCATAGTTGAGGGGAAAAGGAAACTGATCAATTTTTCAGTATCATTTCATTGACTTCTATAGGCTCCCTATCTACTGCTGACTTCCTCTTAGTCTTTTATTCTCAGTCACTTTTTCATATCTACTTCATAAATTTATTCTAGTCTGAAATTCTATCTGGGCTTTGCTACCAACAGTTACTGTTTTTGTTGTTGTTGTTGATGTTGTTGTTTGTTCCACAAATTGCCAAGTTTCTTCTTTGTCCCTGCATCCCTCTCTTCTTCCATTCCTTTCTTAGCTTTAACATATTGTGTATGTAAAATGGATAGTTTATAAAACAAAGTTGATAGAAATATGTGCCTATTTCATAAATTTTTACTGTCCATGGTGAATTAAATGTTTAAAATAAGGCAAAAGATAAAAAAGTGAAATGAGGTGATTTGAGATAGACACAGAAAGAATGTGGTTGTTTGTTTCCATCTGGCCACTGAGGTCCACCAATGGGGTGGAAGATAGTCCTTCCCTCCAGGTGATCTCTGGTTTTACATACCTAACTTCTAGCACTATTCATCTTTCATATAAATGTTGCATGGGAATTATCAGATGAACGTTGCTGTTCTTTATATTTCCACTTTCCTTCTGTAATTCTAGCACTTTAGTTATTTCAATCTTTCCATCCTTTCAATACTCAGGCATAAAATTAAGAATTGACCCCAAAATAGCCATGGCATAGAAGAAATCATTGTCCCCACTGAAGCATCCAAAGCAGCCCAACAGGACTTCATACGCTGTCTCGTCGCTTCCTACTTCATCTCTATGTCTTTGTGCTTTTTCTTTCAGGTCTTAGCTGAAATGTGTGACATTAAAAGAGAAATGGGTGCATTTGCCTGCTATTCCTTGAGTCATTTGGGAGATAGAGGCAGATAACGGAGCAAGAGCATTGAGAAAAGAACAAAGGGCACTGACCTAATGTAACTCTAAAGTCTGTTTGAGAAGCTGTTAGAGGCATAAAGTGCACACTCAGTAGATGGAATGGCAAGGAAATAAGATCGAAAACTCCCCATCCCAAAGGGGGAAGCAAAGCTTTTGAAAAATATAGGTCACCATTGCCTTAAATGTTTTATTTGCATTTCCTTTTAAAGAACATTTATTGTGAAAATCAAGGTACAACCATAGTGAGTTTGAATTTTACTAAGACTACGTTAAAAACTGAATGTTGAGCTCTTATGCTAAATTATATAATCAGATAAGCTGTAAAATTGGCAAAGGATTCAGAGACCTGGTTTTCCAAAAACATTTTTTCTATCTAAAGTTCAATGTTCAGTGAGGGACTGTAAACTTTGCTCTTAAAATAAGCTACATGTTAATATTTTAAGTATGTCTGCAGATTCTTCTTAGCGGCCTGTGTTGTGGGTGATCTTGAGCTGTCCCTACCTGGGTGGTGGCCTTTCTCATCATCCGGCACTGTGGACTCGGGGATACAGCAAACACAGCTATCTTTTTTGGCCTCAAGGTTATTAAGTATTGGAGAGAGGAAATTCAATAACCTGCTTTCACTGCACAATTTCTCTGGCAGTGCTTACCTTTATTTTAGAAGAGCACACTCCCAGCCAGCTTGCCTAGAACTAATGGGTATAAACACTCAGGACTTCTGCAAGTCTCTTGGCCAGGCATAGAGGAGTCCCAGGGGACATGGCTACTCCTTTCTGAATCACCAATCTCCAGACACAGCTACTTTTGAGTGTGCACATTGGCTTCTCAACCATAAATTAATTGCTGCATATTTCTTGTTGGATCTAAATCAGGAAACACTCAGTGCTAATGAATTTAAGTTTGGCAGTGGTTGAGTGCTACAAATGTCCAGCCACTTATAGCTAATAATTTTTAAATAAATCAAGTGCTTTGAATTTAATTTCTCATGTCTCCAGCTCTTTTGGAGGTGGGAAGGGAAGGATAAGATATTACACAGGAGATAGATGTTCCAGATAAAGTAATCTTTAGATACCAGGACACCATCAAAAATTATGCACATTTTGGGTCTGGAGATGTGGCTCAGTGATAAAGTTTTAACCTCACATATATGAGGTCCTTGGTTCAATCCTCAGCAACACACACACACACACACACACACACACACACACACACACACAGACATAATTACACACATTTTGTATAATTGAGAATACCTACTTAAAAAAATAACAACTGCTTTTCAGTCTTTATATTAGTTTTACCATTTAGCCTTCCTCAATAACTGAAAAGTCATTCTTTTTCTGAATTTATTGCATCATGCCAAAATATAGAGGTAACTTTAGGGATAATACTAATGTGATAGCACTTTTGACCTTTTGGAAAATGGTATCAGACCACTGGACATTTTATGGTTTGGGGCTATATTTCACTGTTTTTGTTTATTCTTTATTGTTAAACAATGCCACTTCTTGCCCTCAGTTTACCTATGTGAAGTCTTCCCCATCCCCTACAACTATTTTATTGCTTAACATTGTTAATGTCCTAGAAAATTAGAGCAGAAAAATAGTAGAAGTGTAAAATATGAATAACAGGCATTTGACTGGAAGCCTGCATAGCTCCCTAGGAGTAAAGTGAAAGGTTTTGTGAAAAGATCCTAAAGTCTTTTGATCCCTAGACAAAATATATGTTCATTTTTCTTCCTTCCTTGAGCTTCAACATTCTCCTTGGTTTGCTCCTAAGTTCCTTAGTTCAAATGTAAGAACCTCAATCATCTAGAAATTAAGTTTCCTAATTCCTGTGGCTGGTTTTGCACTTCAAATGATTTAAGTCAGTTTGGAGGGTCACAATTAAAAAGTTAATTAAACTAATTTGAATTCACAATTAAATAACAGTACTATAGTGTACGTGCTTCAATTCTGTGTATGCTATTTTTAGAAGAAATGAGACATAATTTAGCTTTGCCACTGTTCCACACTACTCTCTTTTATATTTTATTGTTCTGAAATTACTTTAATCATTATATGTGATTCATAAAATAGAATTATTTGTTTTGGCTAGGATAAAACACTGCCTAACCAAACCAATGTATTCAAAAATAAGAGAATCTAAATTTGATGAAAAAAGTCAATACATAAACTGAGAATTTTCTTTTCAAAGAATTCTAATAACTAAATATGTTTATTGAATATACATCTGGAAAATTCAGAAATTTTAATCAGTACAATTGAAGAAGATCTATGTCTACTAAAATCATGTTCTTGTTTTCTATCATGAGTCTTTTTGAACAGAAACAGAGATTAAAAAAAGTAAATTTGTTGTACAACTGTTAAAATTCTTTAAATACAGAAATAATGTTAAAAGTTGAAGACAGTGCTGAAAGCCTATTTACTGCACAGAAAATAAGATCATGATTTTCAAAATATGAAATACACGAGTCATTCCAAAATTATGGCATTAAGGAACAAAATTCTGCACAGCATTGTAATTAGTTGACCTAATACTTGTTCAGGAAAAAAAAAATGGTCCCATTTTAGCCATAAGTATTTGCTGCCTTAGCAACTAAATCCATTCATTTAATGAGTCAAGGTTTAGCTCAACCTTTTGGAATGTACAAAGTGTGATATTGAAATTAGATATTAATGTTATTTCATTCTCAGGAAAAAAATAAAACAGCAAAAGTAATATTAGGGGTGAAGTGTTAAGGTTCCACCGAAGACAGACTTTATCAGATATTGACTTGATCTATGTAGATAAAAGAATTAGGTAAACATTTATTTTAGGACTTTATCAGCATCTAACCAGCATTGTTAATGAATAAAACATAAATGCTCATTTTATTATTAGTCTAAAGGAAAAGCCTAATATATTGCTTTCTAGTGTATTCTGAAATTTTTAAGTTATCAGGCTGACCTTTCACTAACAAAAAACATTTATTTTGTATTGAGAGGAATTTTACACCAAGCTGGACTCAGGTTAGTTTTAGGGATAGATAATGTAAAGAGCAGCAAGTAGCAAAAGGCTTCAGAGTTCATCAGTGATGTAACAAGCAGGAATAAATGAGCAAATTCTGGCTACATAATATCAAAGAACTGTGTGGCTGAACTTCTTTCTGTCTAAAATGAATTTAATTATCCTCATTTTGACACTGTGTGGCCAAAGTTTAAGATGCCTAACACTCTTTTTTTTTTTTTTTTAAGAGAGAGAGAGAGAGAATTTTTTAATATTTATTTTTTTTTAGTTATCGGCGGACACAGCATCTTTGTTTGTGGTGCTGAGGATTGAACCCGGGCCGCACACATGCCAGGCGAGCTTGCTACGGCTTGAGCCACATCCCTAGCCCCCCTAACACTCTTAAGAAATTACAAATATAATAAGTTATAAACTTTGTGGATTTGGGAAAGGCCATAATCACAGATGCTGAACCATACACCATAAAGTAACTTTATGAAAAATTATTATGATATTTGATTTAAGCACTAATTTTAGAAAGAGATGAATTTTAAAAGAGCAAAAATGAAGAATATGTCCTTTTTAGTAGATGATGTGAAGTGAAATATATGATATCTGAAGATCTCTCCTCGATGCTCATGTGTTCACCCTCTTGATTTCCTATTAATTTTAAGTAATAAAGGATGTGAGAAAATTTGCAATAGCTTGTTTCAGAGATTATTTCGGGGCTAGGATTTATTATTTCTAAAAATTATAACTTCCTCTATTTCTATATAATTTACAGCTCTAATCCTAGTCTTAAAGATTTAATAAAGTGTACTATGTTCTTGAACCTTCTCTAAAGGATAAAGTCAAAGACTGTCTTTTGAAGTTTCTAAAGTGCTTTCCCATCATTTAGATTCCTTTTATGTTTCTGTTCTGCAGTTTTTATTCTACTTTCAGGGGACTCTGCTGTCAGAATGAAATCAAATTCTTCCAGTCAATGAAATTCTAGAGAGCTTCCTTTGCGGGTTTTATGTTGCCATAAAGAGAATCCGGTAGAACTGTCACCTACACCTAAACCACACCCCTGTAATAGGCATGTAACAAATAATTCTGAGAGTCGTATTAATAGCAGGCAAACCAAGATGTCTGCCAAAGTTCTCACAGGAAGCCAGTGGTGAGAGAGGGAATAAAAGCCAGGCTTTCAGGGCACCCGCTAGGCATTCTGTGTGGTCTCCCACACGGTTTCTCTTTTGAACTTTACAATTCAAAAGCAAAAACACCATAGCTATAAAGCCACCAGGGATGCTGGCATTACACACCAACAGACAATCAATTTCCTTGCTCCTATTTTGACACTGTCTAAACAACCAAAATGAACATTATGGGAAAGCAATAAAGTAAGTGCCTAAGAATCCCAGCTTTCTTCCCTTGAGCCTCTGTTGTCCTGAAGGATACATACCATGGCCGTCATCCAGGAATTCTGTGATGGTGGCTGAGGTACATTTGGACCAGGGCTTGGATGCATCAATGCTGGTTAGGATGGAAGACATTAAGCGCTTATCTTCTGTGGAACCAAAGTTCTCTTCACAGAATTTGGAATCGTCATGGGAGAGGCCAAGTAGATGTCCTAAGGGAGAGAACAGAGAAGGCACAAATGTGGGAGCGAATAAAGGAAGTGCCAATGACGAGTGGTTTTGCATTTCTATTTTTCCCTGACAATTATGCTGACACTTGATTTTCTGTTCCCAATTATAAATGAGTTCATTTTAATTTCTTTCTCACCCAAAGACTGCACTCTAGAGAAATAAAAGCTGAGTGTAGTTAGTGGAACCATTACTTGGGGTGAACATTTGGAAGACAACTGAAAAATTTGAGAATGGATATTCCCATAATTCATCTGGCTCACATATGCTCAAAGACACGTAGAAACAGAGCCTTATTTAGAATCTAGAATTTTCGAGGCAACTGTGGAATTATGTCATAGCCCTCAGCACATATTATTTTGATTGTCTAATTTTCTGCCTTCTCTGATCAACCCTAAGCCCCATGAGATCAAAGTGCATCTGTCCCCAATTCTCTGTTGAAACCTTTGCATTTAACTTAATGCCATGCAAGTTGCAAACACTTGAGAGATGGTTCTTGAATGAGATTTATTTTCTTGGTCAAGTACATAAGTATTTATGTGAGATGTACCAGAGAGGCAAAGACAGAGAGGGAAAACGAGTAGCTTTTAGGTTCCATGCAAATGTAAGCTTACTTCATACCTTCATTTCTTTTTGTTATTTAGGGAGCCATGACTGATTACTAGTCTCGCAAATAAATAGCTTATTTTGAAAGTATATTCATCTCCATTTAAGAAATGTTTGAAAGATCAAGATGCCCTTGATGGAGTGTTCAAGACTGCAAAGCAAATAGATACTGGGATGTGATTGATCAGCCAGGTGGTACTTGTGCTTACATCTCCCAACCAGGCTCTCTGTAATCCCAGCCCACACTATTGCCATTCTGTTAGTCAGATACCATTACACACAGTACATCACCACATTCCTATAATCTGAGTAAATTGATTTTTATTACCTAATACCAATTTTCAAGCAGTGTAAGGATAATTTGACATTCCCCAATATGTATAAAAGACTACTTTAAAAAAGCTCAGGTAAGCAGTTCTAGCAGTTTGCAGAAACTCTAAAAACTAGACAACAAATTACCCTAACAGTGTTTTTAGCAAAGCTTTGTAGAATCATATAAAATCCACTGAAAAGCATGTAGAATATAATAGAGCAAATTGATTCCTTCATTTTCCTTTGGTTCCCGAGTGCCAAGTACAGAAACTTGGGCCATTCTATCAGGAGTCCAGCATACACGGTCAAACTCAACAGAGAGGAAATCTTTCATGCTGCATTCCGACTACTTTTGGCCAACTTGTTAAATCACTGACACCTCATAATAAAATTGTTCACTGAGCAGCTGACTGCTGTTGTGGCTGAAATTAAGTGACTAGGGCTCGGTGACCTTCCAAGTCGCCACATATTTATGCTATTTATTTGGTAATTGACTTCAACAGTATTTATGAGGCTAGCAAGGCCTCTCTGGAAAACCCTCCCACTATTATGCTCAGTTTGTTTGGACAGAAGCATGAATGTGCATCAGACATTATAAAGTATGTCCTGTATAACGTGCAAAGGCAGATTAGGAGGGACCATCTAATTTTTGAGTAGTGTGTTAAGATTTTTAGGATCACAGGTCACAGAAAAACAGAATCTTCCTTAAAATTACTGGAAGTCATTTTGTCAAACAAACACTCACTGAGAATCCATTGCACAGATCCTGAACTTTTTCAAGGTAGAAGCTTTATCAGCTTGCACTGTGGGAGTTGTGTGGAAAAACTTTATATTTAAGTTTTTGATCTGGTACATAAGAGAAAAAAGGAAAAGTGGCCCAAAGTAACCTCTGTAATACGATATATATTTGAATCCAGATTTTCTATATTGAAAAATGTGATTTTTGCATTCTATTTCATAAGATATTCATATGCGTTAAATGGAGTAACAGCCTTTTCCTTCAAATTGATATAAATAGCACTTTCCATATGCAGTTTTATTACTGCATCAAGGGATTTTCACTTCATTTGGAGGCTAGATTTTAGATTTCTGATTTAAAATACAGGCCGTATGGCCAACATCAAATTCACTTTGAGGGGCTGGGAAAGTACCTTGGTTTTTTCTTTCATATAGAGGGGCAAGGCATATAAATGTAAAACATTTTAACTATTTCAGCAAGGCATCTTTTAAGATGGCATAATTTAATGGATCATTTGACATGCTATGTGGCATCATATTGTGATATTTTATTTTTGCTACCCAAATTTACTAGTTAATCCATGGAATCTTTTTATTTATTAATTTTTAATGCATCATAGTTATACATAAGAATGGAGTTCATTCTGACATAGTCAAGAATGCATATAACATAGTTTTCTCCATTTCAATTCCCAGTAATTCAATTGCCACTAAAGTTACATCTAAGAAATTGTACCAGAGAAGATTGCCATGCTGATCATGAACAAATCTTAGCTCACCTCCTCTAAAGCTGAAAAGAGATGTGAATTTTCTAAGATCCCCAGAGACAGACAGAAATGG
Source organism: Spermophilus citellus (assembly GCF_964194105.1). Lineage (NCBI taxonomy): Eukaryota > Metazoa > Chordata > Mammalia > Rodentia > Sciuridae > Spermophilus > Spermophilus citellus. Next base: position 149,129,248 of record NC_138188.1, read on the forward strand.
ACTGCCTGGGGGTTAATTGAAAGAGCAAATGAGCCTTCTGCTCTCCATGGGGTAAGCCCATGAGCTGGCTGGGAGAGGCAGACTCTCTCTAGAGCAGGGAGAGTCACAGGCAATGGGAAGAACATGTGAGCACCCCTGAAACAGGCAGTGAGTTCCAGAGTGGCTGGAACCAGGTCACAGTGAGAGACCCATGTGACTTCCCCTCAGGAGCTGGATGGAAATTGAAAAGGAAGATCAATGTGAGGAATGCTTGGATGCTCTTCAGGAAAGATGTGACACACATACTAAAGGATGTGAACAGTAAAAGGAGTAGAATTTTTAAAATATGAGTCCTCCATCAGTTTTGCTAAGATGTCTAATGTCAGTCTTAAATTTTCCAATGTCCTTGAACCCTGAAATGACAAGGTCCATATACCAGCATGAAGATACTTTAAAAGGAAGCTTACATGAGAGCTCACACTATGACCCTGATGCTTACTAAAACAGGAAATCTGGACTCTAGGAAATTAAAATATATCATCACAGCTGACAACTGTGTATTTCAAACAGTTGTGGAGGTGAATAAAAATTTAGACTTATCATCCAGGATGGACTTAAGCTTCTCCGACATCTATCTTTTCAGGGAGAAATTTGCTCATAAATCATTTATGGGAATGTTCAGAATGAATGGTGTGGACTGGAGATGAAGAATTTCTGAAACAGGCAGGCCCCAACAGCATCACCCATCGATCGGACTTAGACATTCATGCCGCAGAGGCTGAAACAGCTCCTGGAGCATCTGAAGAAGTGTTGAAGAAAGCATTTACAACACTAAAGGAGTTTGTTGTTTTCATTACGTTGTATTTCACAGTGAGCTTTTAGAGAAATGCACAGCAGCAAGGCTGGTGGAAGGGACAGAGAAAGGCAATTCATGCCCTTGAAGAGACGAAGTTATTTCCTTCTCCAGAGTCACAAAGTAGGAACAGAAGAGTGGGGAGAATTGGGAGCTAAAAAAGATCTTTGAGAAAGCTCTTTCAGTAAAACAGAGAGTGAAAACTAGTGAGAGAAAAGGTGGAGGGAGACTTAGGGGCATTCACTGTTGGGGCTTCAGCTAAATATCACAAAGTCTTGTTTTGGGGAAGAAACAGTATTTGTATTTAGAGCCATTTGTAATTAGCAGACATGCAAAACATCGAAAAGAAGTTTGCTTGGGCAATTCTGTTTACAATGCTATCTTTTATAGAGAACCTTAATTTTTGATGTAATTGGAAACTTCTCACCTGAAATTCTGAGGTAATGAAAGGCTAAACAGTCTAATATAGTGTATTCACTTGATAATAGTCTCAAAATAAATTGTGGAGGGGGTGACAGATCAAAGCCAGAGTGAAATTTCCAGAATCATGCAACTATCTAATCCATGAGTATTTTCTGAGAGACTCAAGAAACGTGTTGGGGAAAATGTGAGGTGTTCCCATACTTCAAAATAAATTTTGATGTTTGAAGTCACCAGCAAAAGTCAAGGTATAATTTGTTAGGAAATATCCATCTCTTCTTAATGCATACGAAAGCCATGCTAATAAGTACCTACCCCACAAAATAAGATCAAGAAAGAGTTTTTTTTTCTGAATTATACTAATGAAATAAGTTTAATGGTGCATTATGTCAAAGCAAAGCCCCTAGTAACAATTCTCAGTTATATTGTTCTTGCAGAAATAGCAAACAATTGGTCATCTGAATATTCTTCCAGTGTGACAATCTTCTTTTTAAATTGGTACATAGGTTATGTGTTGTTAAATAAATTTCATCTTTGAATTCCCAAGAGAGATTTAAAGAACATCGAGTCTCTTTAAATTTATCAATGAATTCACTGTTGGAAAATCGGTGATAACAAGTGGAGGAGTAAGGACACATTAAGGGAAACTGGTAGGCAGGCTTCCTAGTCAACTCAGGTATTGTAGTACAGTTATGGCTGACTTACACTATTAACCTCAGGAAGGAAACTGGTTGTTTTTCTGAACTTTGGTCTGCGAATTAAACTAAATTTCAAGCTCCTGTCTCCTGATCCTAAACTGACCAATGGTCAAGGGGACACAGCACCACATCCTAAAAAAAGTTACCAGAAGCTCTGTAATGTGTTTACTTGGGAAAGAAAGTGCTCAGATGAAGCATCTGTTTCTTAATGAGGTCATGTTTTTATTTTACCTAATTTTCCAGCTGGGATTATGGAGGTACAAGAAGGTTTGGCCAGGGATTAAAATGTGAGTCAATAGTTCAAACAGGATGGGAATCTAGAACTGAAGAAAGCACCCATGAGCTCTAACAATTGGATTATCACTGTTTAAACACAGATCCTTATACAGAAATGATAAAATTCTCAAATGACCATTTGAAAAATTAAATATAAATGGTAAACATGATATCAGTTACACAATTTGGTTGGAAGAAAATAATCCCTTTCACTGTATACCTAACTGTATCAATGTCCTTTTGAATTAAATTTGAGATTATTTCCTTTAAACTAAATACTGTCTAAGAAAACATTCATTTTAGGATAGTATAAAAATTTGGGGCTCTGGAGCCAGGGGAGTTGAGTTTGAATCTTACCCTAGCAGTAATAGTTCTTAGGCTTAGCTTTAGAAAATTGTCTGTGTGTCAGTTTCTTCCTCACTTGAGTGAAACGTAACTACTTCCCCGAGCATTTTGTAAAGATTAAGTAGCATAAAAGATGTAAACTGCTTAGAACAGGTGCTTGATATATACCAAGGGACCAGCTAACTTTACTGTCCTCATTGATCATTGTTCTCTCACTATGGGTATGCTAGTCTTTGGTGATTTTAATATTGCTAAACACCTTGATTTGGGAGGGAAAGAGAAAAATTCCTAGTTGCTAGAGGAGAAACACATTACACAGTAAGTGCAATTTTCCTTTTTCTGCCAACTTCAACTTGATTTCCACACATGCAGCAGAAAATCAAGAGGCCTCCCCTAGAGAAACACGAATTGGGATTTGATGTTTTAAAAACTTAACAAGCACTAAATAACTCAATACTGTTAGACATATAGCAAAGACCTATTCCTACCTTTCATCTGAGGCCAAAAAAGACAGTGTGGCACTGCTCCAAACTGGACAGAAAAAAAAAAAATGTTCCATTCACATTGAATAAAGCAATGGGTTTGGGGATAAATAACAAGTTAAATCCCAGCTTCCTTCTCACCTCACATCTCACAGCCAGTTTGGACATCTGATGCTGTGCACTTAGCTTTGGTCTATGGTGTGTCAAGGGCTGCCACAGCTTTTCAAAACATGGCCTTGTTTAATCTAATCATCGATGGGAGTAGTCACAGGCTGATCAGAGAACACCCTCTAACTGCAGCAAAACACAGGCAACCCTGCTGTTGTGTCTCTGCTATTTCCCAAGTCTTCACTGAATATTTGGTCTTGACTTTTTAAAATTGCCTGGATTTAGCTTAGGAAGCACATTGGAGTCTTTCATAGTGCAGAGATTCACTTAACACATTTTATAATTAACTACTATAAAGCAAACCTTTGGCATGTTTGCAAATTATGGATTTCATTAATCTAAATAAAATCAGATTGTGCTCCCTAGTGTATTAGAAGCTGGCTTGACATCAATAAAATTATTGTTTTTAACAACCATGTGTGCAGCAGGTGAAATCTTTATTATTATAAGTCTATAATAAAAGTTTGACAAGTTAAAAATATAAACTCAAAATGTAAACTTACATCAACTTGAAAACTTTCTGCAGTTCACATTTGGATTGTAAAATGGTTGTAAACACATTCCTACCTCCACCCAAGGCACATGGATGGAGACTGTGTTTTTGATGGTTGGAAGTAACTTTTTGAAATATTCTAAGAAGTTAAGGCAATTTATATATTATTGCCAGTTCCAATAACCTACTAATCAATAGTTATTTTCCAGAAGCCTGGTATTGGTAGATTATGCACTTCCGAAACTCAGCTGCTTTCTTGTCTTTTTTTTTTTTTTTTTAAGAATTAGCAGAGGGGCTAAGGATGTGGCTCAATGGCTCAAGCGGTAGTGTGCTCACCTGGCATGCACGGGGCACTGGGTTCGATCCTCAGCACCACATTAAAATAACATAAAGATGTTGTGTCCATTGAAAACTAAAAAATAAATATTAAAAAATTCTCTCTCTTTCTCTCTTTTAAAAAAAGAATTAGCAGGAAAAAAATAATCCAATTAATATGTAGTACATGAAAGAGTATCTTTTCAGAATTGTTTATTCCATCCATGGCATTCTAACTTTAAGAAATTTACAAAAATTTCATTTTTTCCTCTATCTTATGAGTCTCAAGGTAATTTTTTTTCCTTGTAGAGAGGGTAGAATAAAAAAGGAAATTTAGATTCACTTATTCATTCAAAAAATAAATCTGATCTTAAATTTGAAACCACTATGTAGAAAAAGAGGAAGCAGTTGGACTCTCCCATGAGAACTTATAAGCCAGTTAATGGAAGTGTTATTCTTAATCAGACATATCCTTTTACTGCTTATAGAAAAAAGAAAGTAGAAAAATTATGGGAAGAGCCTGAAAATCTTCTCCCAGCTGTGTTTTGAGCTCTGTAACACATTTATACTATCTGTTTGCATGAAACAAACTGTACAGTTTGGAATGAGGCTTACGTATATTCAAAACACTGGGAAACTGAGGTTTCCAAATGTCATTTTTGTCACTATACATAGTCCATCTACACAGCTTCTAAATCTGGAAAGCAACAAACATGTAATAAAAGGAAAGAAGGGAAATCCCATGGAAAGAATACAGCAGAATTTGAATCCAGGGCACGGTGAGCTTAAGCTGTGCTGAAGACTTGAAACAAAGATCCAAAAATAAAAGCACTGGAAACAGATCAGTGAGCTATATTATTTAAGATCCAGGAACTGTAGGGATAAGATTCTAATAATCCACAGAAGATTAGGTATATTTTGTGTATTTTCTAAAAATTTTATGGCTGATACTTTATAACATATGTTCGTAATACTTAGGCAAAAAGCAAAATTAAAAAATAAAGCAATTAGAAAATAAAGCAAATGAAAGCCAGATTTTTTTATGAAAAGGAAATTAAATCCATATTTCTACACCTTATATGTCTCAAATTAGGCCATTCATAATCCAAAAAGGGAAATTAAGCAGGCACTATTTGATTGGAGAATGATTTACAGAGAGTTTTAAAGAGGTAAACAGAGGTGATCCAACCAAGAAGTTAAAGGGGAACAAAGGATGTGGTCATACATCAAAGATTGAGGTTTGATTTTGCATATGAAAGTCTACATTTCTCTGACATTGTTCTATAACTATGTCCAATAATCCTGTGTCATTAAGTTCTCATTGCATATGTGTATATAGTTTTAATATAACATTTGTTCTTATCATATCTGACTTTCTTTCTACCACTCAGACTGTGCGCATGCTGGTGTAACCAAGGCACTGGCTGAGGAATTGAGGAAGACTGGAGAAGGTGACACTGCCAGGCTCCTCATTCCAGCCTAACCGGCTTGGGTCAAAGCAGTCCTGAAGAAGCTGCATTGAGAGCCAGGGCATTTCTCCTACAGAAGACCTCCCAGATGCTGCCATCTTGGGAAAGCAGATCACTACAGAGTGCCGAAGAGAGAAGAAACAGTCCTTCCTTAAGGAATGCCTGATCTCTCCATTGAAGTGCAGGATCTGGAGCTCTGGGTCCTGTGGGTGGATAACACCAAAACCCAACTTGGCTGCCCATTCCCTATCATTTCTCCACCCTGCTGAGACACACGAGGCTGTTGAGGGATTTAGATGCTTTCATATGGGACTTCTCTCACTTTGTATAATGGTGATTAACAATGGTGTACTTTTAAATTCTCCTCCATTTAATTAGAATCCTTTGGAAGACTTGAATGAATTCCTCTTCGTTCCCATTACAGAATCTGGGTGTTGCCTTGAGCAGCTCCCTTGCTACATTCTCCTGCTTACTCATGTACATACATAGATAATGGAATAAATACTGATTAATGGTCTCTATCAGAATGTGTGGTTATTAGTTAGTTTCATAGGCATAAGTGAGAGACAAGTGAAGACAAGCCCCTTACCCTGAAGATCAATTGGCTTGTGTTTTAAAAACACCATCAGGCCTATGAGCTCCTCCAGTGCACCATGCCCAAATCACTTGCAGAACACGGAGAACATTCAGACAGCACTTGGCACTCCAATTCAAATCTGGCTCCTGAGGCCAAGAGTGCTCAAGGAGTGTGGACTGAACACTCATCTGTGATGTTGTTGTACAGTTATTTATATCAAAGCTTTATGTTTGTGTTTTGTTGTTGTAGTTGAGATCATAAGAGTGTCAGGAGTGCTAGGAACATTACTGTCATGATTATTCCATAAGAGGTGAAACATAACTACTTAGTTCTATTTAATTGCTATAATATTGGGACTTATGAGATTATACCTTTACTTAGAGGTTACTTTGACTCCTCAAAGAAATATAACAGCTAGATATTCTCTGTCTGCCAAGATTGTGAAATAGAAGTTTTAATTTCCATTTAAAATTTATGGTTTTAGCTTTAAAGAAACTAAATCTGTTTTTAAAAAAAAAACACACAGAAAAAAATTAAAGCTACAAGAATGATCAAACCATATTTTGTCCCACCAAAACAACAGTGCTAAAAGGTGATACATACATTAAGAAAATAAACGAATTCTTTAACTGAAAGGCACAAGAGAAGTACATGTGGTATGAATACCCATGAAATAATTCTATGAAATGGACATTATTTTCTCATATTATTTCACATCTAAAAATTGAAGCTTTGAGAGAGTTAAAATAATTGGACCCATGTGATCCAGGTAGAAGGTACTTTAGCAAGAAGTTGAACCCAGAATGTCTAATTCAAACACCTAGTCTGAAGTATTAAGCCAATTTCACAAACATATAGTAGTGTAGGTCAATGATTAGAAAGCACGTATTCCTTATGGCACATACATATTTTAACGGTTAACTGAGTCCTAAATTTAGAGTTGTAGGGTTTGGATGCTTCTTAAAACAAACAAATTGGGGAAGTGACATCTTAAAGCAAACCCTGTTGAGTGTCAGCTTGGTTTCCCTTGTCTACGCTATTAAGAAGGACACAGGAATATCTTCTACAAGCTACAGATTACCTTTGATGGGAGCCTGCTATTCTCACTCACTATAGAGCCAAACATGTTAAATCTCTGTGCAAACTGATTAGCCCTGGATGAGTCAGTTCTGTGCTGAACGACTTCCAAAAGGGACATCTCCACATTCCATAGGCGACTGTGACAAATTTTTGTCTAGGAGTCACTTAGCAAAGCTTAAAAGGACAGGAAGAAGATAGTAGCAGTAGCAAGTTTCTCTTTAAAATTTAAGTGACACTGTCAGAAGGAAACATATACCGTGTTGCTGACTTTGTCTTCCTTCTCACATATTAGTTAACCCTAGAAGTGCAAATATAAACAAATTTAATCCCCAACGGGTACATCTGAACCAGAAGAAATCTGGAATTAATTGCCAAATATTTCGGTTCCTGTTGCAGCTGCTACAAGTGTTTGACTTGGCGAGGGAGGAGAAAAGGCACTGCATACCAATTTCGTGAGCCACGGTGAAAGCTGCGTGGAGGCCGTCGTCTTCAATCACAGCGCAGCTGCGCTCGGGAGAACATATGGTCCCCACGTCTGCCATTCCCAGGGTGTCACATGAATGATGCCCACATAAATCCTGCCCAGGAGGAAGAAAGAAATCATTACAATCAATTCACATCCAGAGAGAGCCACCATGTCCAGCCACTTGCTCACCCCAAATGGCAAGGCTGGGATGGTTTATGGTATCACCTGCTCAGCTCTTGGAAAGGCTCCAAAGACAAACCCACGGCAGAGACTCTTCTGAGCTACTCTGGGACCAGAAGCACAGAAGGATAAAGGCACTCAAGTGCATTAAAAAAAACATGTCTTAGGATTGTACCTTGTCCATTACAATCACAGCTGTAGTTAAAAAAGCCATAATGTACATATGATATGTCAACCATGGCTTTTCCATACGGTTGTGCATAGGAAAGCCCTAATATTCTGATCCCCAAACATGCTAAATTTATCAGAAGACTGTCCTAATAATTTTCTTTCTGTCACAGAGGAAAACTACATCCACACATTCACGACAAGATAAATTTTTCAGTAACTTGAAAGGGAAATTCCAAACTGAGTTGTAATTCCATGGGTTTCTTCTTCAGAAATATATGCACTCTCACTTACGGCATTTAAGTGTTTCTCAACCTGACCAGTTCTCAGAAAATATGTACAATGCAGGTGTATTATTTACACGTATGGGATGGATATGGATATGTGGATTTTGTGTGTGTGTGTGTGTGTGTGAGAGACATTGCATAGCTTTTAAGAGATTCAAAAGGGGAAATGATATCACACTCCACTAACAGTTTGGATGAAAGGAACCTCAAGAAGATATTGAAAAATATGAAGATCTGGGGATTGAACCCAAGGGCACTTTACCACTGAGCTACATTTCCAGCCCTTTTTATTTTTTATTTTAAGATAGGGTCTTGCTAAATTCTTTCATTATTTTTTATTTTAAGTCAGGGTCTTGCTTAATTGTTTAGGGTCTTTCTAAGTTATTGAGGCTGGCTATGAACTTGTGATCCTCCTTAGTCTCCTGAGCCACTGTGATTATAGCAAACGTGCCACGGTACCTGGCTCAGCCATAATTTTTGTGTAAAAGATTTGTAAAGATAAGCTTTTTCTTTAAATGTTACTCAAAAAATTAACAGACATTAAATTTCCTATTATTACCTATTATTTTCAATAAAATTTGAAGAACAGTGTGTACATTTATATCCCCTCAAACAAGATAGTATTTCTAGTGAGCCATATGTTAATAACTGCAAGGAAAGTATTTTTTAAAATGTTAATTAATATGCAAAGTTGAGTAAAAAGTACTATTTCAATATAGTGGTCATTTTTGCTTTCCCCTAATTGCCATAACTAGGAACTCAGTAGATTTTTGGTTAATTGAGTTTATTGGTGACACAGGGTCAGACTCAACGTGACTTTCACACACCTTTCCTATGCTGCCTGTTAGTAGGACCTCCCTACCCATGAGCCACACAGATGGCTGTTATTATCATGCAACCAGTGCCACCTACCCAGGCCAACACAATCTTCTAATTCTTCCCAGTTTGGCTGCCTAAAAATCCAACCAAAGTGAAGATACATCCTATTTTATTCCCTTTAGTGTGTTTTCAAGTCATTATTGTATCTGTACATTGTGAGTGCACAGCTGTGATGGATTACACTGTGGCCACTATATTAGCTTAGCAGCAGACATTGGCAATCTCAGCCAAGTGGCTTTGGTGAATCGAGGCACCAAAACCACAACACCCTCCAGAGTTTCCTGTGTATCCTCATATGTCATCCCATGGGATCCCAAATTACAGCTGCTGAGAACAAATTAGTAGTTTTTAAAATTGAAATTGGAATATGCTTTTGCATAATAATCAGTCTTTGAGATAATAATATAGCAAAATCGATTTTTTTAAAAAATCCTCACCCTCTCCAATCATTTTAGTAGTTCTAGGACCAAATCCCAGGTCATCATTTAAGAGAGCTACTAGATACTTGTAGGTTATTTCTGCATGACTGTAAATTTTTGTATGAAGGTTTATGCTTTTCTTCATAATTTAGGCTTCATAATCATCAAATAATAAAATGCAAGAAGTAAATTTTCCCTTCTTACTCCTTCTTCACTAATAAGGTTGGGTAAAGAGCCACAACTAAAGGAAATGGCCTTCCTGTTCTGAATGGCATTTCAACTAGAATCTTAATATCTCTCTGTTTACTGCTAATCAATTGCTCATTAAGGGCCATCAGCTCTCTTTGTCATCTCTGAATTGCAATAAATGCATTTGGCCTTTTGCCATGGAAATGTGTGTATGTGACAAAATTATGAACAGAAGCACTTGTTATTTTTTCAACCACCCTGATTAAATCCCTTGACTACATAGTCACACTATTATATTTCCATAGCTATGATTACAAACTGGCAACCTTTCCGTTTCACTCACATGATTTCAAGCCTTAGCAATATATTTGTTGTTTTACACTCAAGATTTACAATGAACATCTGAGTTTCCTTGTGAACCAATGTTCATCTACATGTATGAAAACTAATCTGTGTATTAAATTATTAAGAATTCAGCATATCACACATGCTTGTTTCTATTTCCTGGTGGTTGCTTATAACTGTACAGATGCAAACCTTATTTCTTGTTTATACAATTTATTTTTTAAGTTCAGAGTAGGAGTACAGGTACTACTGCAGTAATAGCATATATCTGTGTTTATATATCTTTTTATATAATCTAGATTTGGAGTCAGAGGTCATTGTAGAAATGTGGATTATCATGGAAGAGGTAAATGAATTAAATGTACTGACAAACACTTTTTTTGCTTTATTCATTGTGGATCTGAAGGTAAAGAATATCTTTGTTGTATTAAAGATGGCTCTTCTTATGTAGGATCAATATATTATCACCACTGTTTGGAAAAAAAAAGCGCAATGGAAGATTTAGCAAAATGGAAGCATTGCAAAAGTATGCAGAGATTTAACTGTGGTCTTGTGGTATGGCATTGGCAGGGTTATAAGACTGAGACATGTGTCTAACTCAAAAATATATCTGAGATGGTCTGAAAGACCAATAGAGATTTGACAGGGAGATCACAGACATTATGACCATTCACCAGGTGTGCTTTTTAGAAGATTTGGCATATGGCAAATCTTCTGATTTATTATGGAATTTAGAAGTACTAATAAAGCCCAAGACCTGTTTGTGGGGATGGGAGGGAGGCAGGGAGCAAATAATGCTGCCTTGAGGAGACCAATACCCAAAGAATAGTATGGCTTGGAAAATCCCAGTGCTCAGTGCCAGGTGGGAAAAATGAACCAAACAAGTGTGAATATACGAAGTGGAACAAATCACAGGAGTTGAAGGATTTCCTGCCTTGATTGAGAGATGGGTCTCCCATGCTCCATGCAACTGCTGCAATAAGAAGCTAAGGAAATACAAATGCTGATAAGGATAGACACCACCACAATTTCAGGGGCAGCAGTCCAAGTTAAGGAAGAACACCTTATACAGGAATTAAAAGCAAGTTGTTTCTGTAAATATTACCTCCTGGTAAGGGCAGGGGTGGTGCTCAAGGGAAGAGCAGGAAACAGGGTTGATCTACACTTGAGTTGTTTACACTTCTCTTCACACAGCTCTTACTGAGGAGTGATTAGTGATACAAGAATTAATAGGATGGTACATATTTTAATCATAAGTATCACACACACACATGCACACCAATGTGTATTTGTTCTGATTTTTTTTAAAAAAATTTATCTTTTATTAACATGTGCTACTTGTAAATGTGAATGGGTTTGGTGTGATATTTCCACACATGTATATGGTATGCACAAATCAAATCCAACTTCTCTTTATTTCTGTGCCCTCAACATGGATCTTATTCTTGAGGTGTCATTTACTTTTTTGGCTACTTGTATAGCAATCCCTAATCACAAGGGTTTTATTTTGTCCTTCAACACAGACTATATTAATTGGGACTTTTAGACCCATCATTACCATGACTCATGTTATATTATCTCTACTCATACCTTTGGATACAACTGGGTGATATCCAATATTCAGAGCTCAGCTGGATAAGAAGCTAAGGAATCCAGGTACATTTATTCATAAAACAATTACTGCATGCCTATAATCTTCCACCTATTGTACTAAGTGCTGATACTACAATGAACAAATGAAATAAGATCTAATCCTGACCCTTAAGAAACCTCATAGTCCAGTGAGCACAACAGATATGTCAAGCGGGGACCAGGCTGTGCTAAGATGAATAGACTGTTGTAGCATTACAGGAGAAGAATTGATGAATTTTCCTAGAGAGAATCAGTAAAGGTTCCAAAGGACTGGAGACACCTTTGCTGGTTTTGCAGTCTGGGAAGAAAGGTACTGTAATAAAGAAGAATCTGTGGAAACATCATGGGTGGTAAAAGACAGGCTCTGTTTGGGGAAGAATGAAAAGTTTGCTATAACTGGATTTCAGTATTTTGGGAGTGGACTAGCAGGGTAATCTAGAAAGGCTGTCTGGATCCAGAGTTCCTAGACAGGACATGTTCTCTGATAAATATGGAGAAAGAAAGGGAAAAGAAAGAAGCACATTGGAGACTGAAGGGCTTAGATGCTTGGAAGAGTCATTCTGAAGAATGGAAGCAAATCTGTTAGAGATGGTGCATGGAAAGCTGATACTTTTTTCATTCTAACTATATCAGTAAGAACTATGGGGAGAGTGAAGGGGAGGGAGGGGAATTGGGAATATGGAAAGACAATAGAATGAATCAAACATAACTTTCCTATGTTTATATATGAATACATAACCAGTATAATTCCATATCATGTTCGACCACAAGAGTGAAATCAAAATTGTAATGGGTTGCACCTCATGTATGTCAAAATACACCCCACTTTAATGTATATTTAAAAACAACAAATAAGAAAAAAGAAGTATTGTGTAAATAGTCTACAGACTTTGAGACAAAGTCCCTTTATCATTAATATAAGGAGACTGGATAAGGTGTTCTCTAGGGCTTGGTTCAACTACATGTTCCAACTTATAGAGGAAGCAATTATAGATCAGAGGCAGCAAGTGGCCAAAGTCTTGTTGGATCACTGGGAAGCTCAAATTCACATCTGTAACCAAACATTTTATTTCCTGGACTTAGCTTACCAAGGCATTGTTAAATCAGTACATATTATTCTTGATGTTAATCTTATCTTTTACATTTACATTGGCACTTTAAAAAATTTTTAAATTTTAATAAATAAATAAATAAAATTTAATAAATAAAAAACAGGAGGTCTTCATCTCTATGAGATGTCTGGTAAAACTCAGTCAGTTTGGAGGGCAACTTAATATTCAAATTTCATTGCAAAGGATATTTCAGAAAATAAGAAAACAGAAGTGATGGATGAGAAACCTGATAGTGTCATTAACTTACCTCTGTCTCTCTCTCTTGCCACATCTACTGGCAGTCACTGCAGCTGCCCTCTATTTCTTATTCTTCCTATTATTCCTTCCTGCTCGGACTATCACCTGAGACTTTTAACTGGCCCTGAGTCTCAGTAACTTTCCTAATTCTACACTGTGATAGGTCTCCTTCTTAGAGCACAAATCTAACAAGAGTCCTCCACTCTTCCACACTGACCTTGGCTTGGCATTCAAACTCCTGCACAATGCAATCCAACCCTCCTGCTTGTCTCCAGTGACCCTTCATGCTCAGTCGTGTCCACTATTTCCTGCATATCTCATGAATATTTTGATCCACAAACCTTAGACCAAAATATTCTTGCTGCTAGAAAAGAGTCATTTATCCACGTCTAACTCCTTAACATTTCTTAACTGAACCTGTGTTCCTCAATTCCTAATGTCATTGCTTTAGTTTAGACCATCATGAGCTCCTTCAGTTTAGATGACTGAGACAGCCTAGCTTCCAGTGGATCCAGTCCTGCTACTTAGGCTAGAGGGCTCATTCTAGAACATATTTCAGATCACTGTTGTTTTCCCACTAATATTCTTTTCATTGGTTCTCGTTGCATTTAGTTTATAATATATACTGCTTGCCATGGTGCTATGGACTGAATTGTGTCCTCCCTAAATTCCTAAATTGAATTCCTAAACCCTAACACCACTATATCAGGAGATGGGACCCACAAGAAAATAAATTGGGTTAAATGAGGTCATAAGGGTAGGTCCCTGATCAGATAGGATTGGTGTCTTTAAGTGACACCAGAGCTCAGTCTTTCTCAAACTCTCCTGTGCACCCAGAGCACTCACAGAGGAAACATCTGAGCACATGCCAGGGAAAGAGGCCTCACCCAAAAACAAACTGGCTAGAACTTTCGTCTTAAACTTTCTAGCTTCTGAAACTGAGAGAATATATTTCTGTTGTTCAAGCCACCCATCCTATGGCATCTTGTTATGGTAGCCCAAGCAAACTGAAATTACATAGTATACGATTTCTTCTGTATCTGTAATCTGGTTCTTACTGTCTTTTCCAAGTTGTCCCTTCCACCCTCATATCCCGTATCCCATCACAGATAACTCCCTGAATTTTGCAGAATTATCACAATGCTTCTAAGCCATGGAACATGAAGGTCCACTGTGTTCCCAATGCCTAACTCCTCCTTATGAGCCTGGCTAATGCCTACCTTGTCTTCAAACCTGAACTGAAATGTGGTCGACAACATTCCCCCGATGCCCTACAACCACATCTATCATAAAAGTCATCATGCTCCACCAATATTATCCACTTCACTGTTTCCTGAAATAGATTCTAAAGAAAGTGGCCACTTTTTAAATCTCAGAATCCCTGCCTAGAAGGAACATATTGAATGTTTGAATAAATTAGTGATAATATTTTTAGTTAGAGAGCACTATCTTCTTTCTCTGCCATTTGTCAGCTGTTGCTCTAAGATTATCTGTTTCTCTGTACATGAGTGTCCTTATCTGTCAAACTAAAAGAATGACACAGTGGTTGTAGATTGCTGAAAGATTAATGATCATGTGGCTTACACCCCTGGGTAGTACCTATAAAGGGCTTGATCACAGGTGGTTGAATCTAAGTCAAGTTTATCCATCTTCTAAAAACCAATTCAATTCTACATGTACAATAAGACCTGCATAAAAATCCACAGGCAGAATTCACAGTGTCTCACTTTTTCTCTCATAGACTTTGCATTTAGCTTAGTACTGCATTTATCAGTTTTCCTAACACTGGACTGATTTATGCACATGCCTGCATCCTCTCAGCTAGTGATAAGCCCAGGAGGCAGGGACCAGGTGTTTTCCATCCTGCATCTACCACACTGCCTAGTGAGTGTGTTACATGTGGAAGGTACACCCAGGCACATGCCAAAGTAAGAAACACAGAAAGGGGCTGGGGATGTGGCTCAAGCGGTAGCGCGCTCGCCTGGCATGCGTGCGGCCCGGGTTCGATCCTCAGCACCACATAACAACAAAGATGTTGTGTCCGCCGAGAACTGAAAAATAAATATTAAAAATTCTCTCTCTCTCCCCTCTCTCACTCTCTCTTTAAAAAAAAAAAACACAGAAAGGCAATATCTCCTGTGTGTTGTGAGATCTTGTCTCTAATAGACTAGACTTTTCACAATATTTGTCATATATTAATAATACTAATTAAAGCTGCTTAATCTGCTACTAGTCTGCCCATTTCAGGGTTATTTAGCCTTTTATTAGTTAAGATTGACTATAAGCTATGATTTATTGATAAGGACTCCTTTATTTTTTTTAAATGGACTTGAATTCAAAAAAGACACTGAGTCAGATGGTCTAGTCAGCAGGACGATAAGAGAAAAAACATCCCTCTCACTCTTTCAAGATTCTGGTCTTTCTTTAGCACCCCCTATTGTCAGAACCTAAGAAGTGGTAGAGGAGAAACATGTCTAAATTCCAGTTCCAGCATCCTAAGCTAAATCAGATTAGGAGAAGAGAGTTTTGAGCCAGGAGACAATAGCGTATTAAAGTGCACACTGGTAATTAATGACAGTGAATGAACTTTTTACATGGCACTTCTCTTAGCTGGTTTAGTTTCAATTCCATATTTTCAATCATGGCAGGGTATAGCTTTCACTGGTGGTACGCAAGTGTCAGTGGGATTTTAAACAACCGCCAATTTTGTCATCAATTGGAGAGACTTTTGTTTCTAGAAAAGAGTGGATCCTCTACAAAATGGTTTAAGACTTTGTCTTTAAATATTTAAATAAATTACTTTAAAATAAAAGAGGAAGTTTGGAAGAAGAAAAGATTCTTGCAAAAGTAAAGACTGGGGAGGTTGGATTTCAACTGTTCCACTGCAGAAGTAATGTGAAATCCAGCATAAGTGCTATTCCACAATAAAAATGGCTTCTGTGCCAGAAAATTGGAGGGTGCTAAGTTTCTCTAATTATAGCGGTACTGATATGCTGGAGTATAGATATGACAGCAAATGTATTAGTTTGATAGATAAATTATGGACACTATTCTGCTGACTTCCAGATACAACGTTCAAGGTGGCCTCGGCTAGTAAATACAGTGGAAAACATATCCTCACACATTTGCTTCATGCCTGAAAAACAAGTAATTTAGAAGAAGACATCTGGAGACAAAATTTGAGCTGGACTCAGAGCCCATCAAAACACGGATTTGATGGCTTGGCGTCTGGCTGCTAAGCAACACACTTCTTACATTCAAAACAGAGTTGTAAAAGTAGAAGCCTGCAGTCAACTCTGTGTATTTCTCATTGAAATAGAAATAGGGGAGAAAGATTTTCTTAAGGCCTTAAGATATCTGATTTCCATGAGATAGATTAACCAAGATCATCTCTCTTCCAGCCTTTTCTGTTTTTTACTCTCTGAAGAATGAGGCAAAAATCAACTCTACATTTGGAATATTCGCAAGTGAATACTGCATAGAGGTCTTGAAATACTTGTCTCAGCCACCTAATAACACTCTTTTAAAATTAGCTGCATATATTCATAATACCTTGTTGCAACCTGACTTTTCAAACTACTGGTTTTTGTGAATTCCAATGTGTAGACTAGAAGGCCAACTGGAAACTCAGTGAGATTTTCTTTCCTTAAAGTAAGCTTCTGCTTGGCAAGGAGACCAGGGAGGACCCATGTCAAATACTTCTCATGTGTGAAGCAGTTTGAAAACAGTATGTTATTACAGTGCTTATTAAAATTAAGATAGCTAGTCAATTTATTTCTTCCTTGCTTTCATCCATTTAAAAGGTTTGGATACGTTTCACAGAATTAACTATGCAAGCAAAAAAACAAATCCAGAAAAAGCAAGATAGACATCATATACAATCACTGCCTAGTTTGTTTTTTTTTCCCCTGGGAAACATTAAGAAAATTATGGGTCAGAGGGCAAGGAGTGATGGGCCTTCTATCAATTTTGACTTATATTAGAATTCTAGAATATACATTAGTAGTAAAGATAAATTATTAAAATGACCTACTCTTCAGAGCAGTATGCCTACAAAAGATTTTTTTTCCTATTTCTTTAGGGAGCCTCCTTCCATAAACTAGCCAAGCTTCCTGCTTGGCAGTCTCTTATGATGTAGCAAAGCAAGGAAACTCAGACATGGAAAGTTACTTATAAAAAAAAAAGGTGTGGGGGGGACTTGGAAACTAAATAAGAAAGGGATAATTTTACAGGAGAACTTCATAGGGCCGGCTACAAAATGAATGTTCTACCGTTTCAAAGACCAATGTTGTGCACAGGAATTAAAGGATGGATTCCAGAATATCACTTAATGAGGAGAAAGATTTTTCCATTGTGCACCACACGGGTGCTCTGCCTGGTTCTCTCTAAAGTGCTGCCCTTCAATGTCTTTGTTTACATGTGGTTTATATTATGTCCACCCATGAACCACATGTACCACTCCAAATTTATCAACACTTTTCCTTCATACCATGGATGCCTTAGTAAAAATAGAAGAATTGGGTAGTGAAGGCATTATTCTGAAGCCTCCTGCATCATTTAATTTCTTATCCCTTGTTTATTCCATTTCGTGATTTTAGATAATACTTCAAAGTTTGTAATTCTTCATTTATTCTGGGTGAGTCTCAAACACTTCAAGAATGAACTTTAAAGGTTGATTCTTACCAGTTATTTGAGAATCCAGAAAGCTGCCAATCAAAACAGAACTGTGAAAACTGAGGCTCAAAACTATGAGCAACCCAGACCCCAATCCAATCCAGACTTTCTGTTAATGTCATACCAAGGTGGTGGTCTAATAACCATGTAAACAGATATTGTGTTCCTCCTAGAGCCTCTGGGCTTATAAAGATCCATTTCTTTCCTGTAAAGTCATCCTTAAAATGGGGGAAATCTTGGGAAAATACTCTTTCCCCAGGCCTTGACTCTTTGCCTAGATCTTTTGCACTGGAGCTTCAGAAACATTCTTCCAAAACCCAAACCTGCAAATTGGATGTGACCCTTCCTTGGCCGCTGAGTTGGCCAGGACTGTGCTTGTGATTTACTGGTCTACTAAGCAAAGAACTTGTTAAGCAACCTCACAAGTTTGTCCTGTCAGCTGATTGGGCTTCTGTGTCCTCTTGGCCCTCCCACATTCTTTCCTTCCCAGGAACTAAGACAGTAAGGTAGACCTGCAATGACTCCATTAGGAAGCCAGATTGGAAAGGGGGTCCTTAGGAAAATCTTTCTTTCACTTCTGTTGCAGAAGGAGCTCAACTAGGAAGGGACATTTGCAAAGGGATAGCATCAGATGAACTATCTGGATGAACTAACAAGCCCTTTCCATTAGGTTAGACAAAGTTATTTGTTTGCTTTCACTGGAAAGCAAAAGATTGATGATTCCAAAAGAAATCTTGCTTTCCCCAGTTCCCATTTAACTATGTACAGTTTCTCAAGCATTCTAGTTCTCTTTACCATGTTTGTGGCCCTGTATTAATATATCTCAGACTGGATGACACAGAGCATTATTGATTGCCTAAGCAGGTCTAGTCACTAAGGCAAGAATTGCTGCGGAGGCTCATCTGAACACAGGAGCACAGCTCGCAGCCTGGGTTTTCTGCAAGATGTAGTTAAGCAAGTCCCGTAGTGGCAGATGGTTTGTAGGAGAAACAAAGCCATCAGCAAGACTGTCCCTTCCACCTACCTCCTTATCTCAGCGTCAGGTGCACCCACCCCAGCTGGACTTACCTCCCTGGTGAACAGGATGGCCGCATCATAGTGCTCCTCGTGGTCATCTTCCAGCTGGTTGTGCTGGTGCTGCCATTTGCAAAAGTTCTTGAGTGTGGTGGCTGCGTTCTTGCTCACTTCCAAGCTCTTGTCCTTGTCTCCCAGCACCACCACCTTCACCACGACCAGGCGGATGTGGTTCTCGATGCTGGCATGGCTGTACAGTCTGTTGGCAATTGAGGCCAGGGTCAGCAGGTAATGCTGCAGGCCCCGGCCATACATCCGCGCCATAGAAGCATCCGCCACCAGGAGCAGCTCCACCTGGCGGGGCCGGGAGATGGAGCGGCGCCTACGCCGCCACCAGGTCTGAGGTCCTGGGTCCCCCATAGGCAAGAGAGCGGACTGATCCCTGAGCTTCGAGGCCAGCGCAGTATGTCGGTCTGGACTACTATGAAGCTGGAGGCGCTGGTGGACGCCCGGCCGGGACGCGGGGGTCTCACAGCTGGCGCGTGGCGGCAGGGCTTCGAAGCTGAAACCTTCACGGGTGTAGACATGCAGGACCCGTGCTGACCCATCCCCGTACACGTGCCCGGTTTCTCCCTCAGGCCATGGCCCCCGCAGTAGAGGCTTTAAGGTGTAGCGCGCGTGCTTGACCGCGAAGAAGCCGTCAAGACCCCCACACAGGTCAAAAACAGCCAGGGAGCGAGGACTGCCGTCCACGGTGCCCCTGTAAAAGCAGTGGCTCCGGTGGCGCCGAGGTGCGCTTAGCCCGCCTCCTGCGCGCACGAAGCCAGAAGTGCCCACCGAACCATCCCTCTCCAAGTCCAGGAGAAATCTTCGGCCGCCCGCGTAGACGAGATAGCCCACCTTTCCGCCGCCGGAGTAGAGTTGGTCGATGTTCTGCACAAGCCCGCTGCTCCTGCGCTGCAGCGCCAGGGGGTATGGATGGCCCAGAGGCTCGAACCGCTCCTGCGCCTCCTCCCCCTGCCGCTCGCGGGGCTGGGCTGCCTCTGCAGCAACCGGAGACTGCTGGGCTTTATCCTGGGCAGGTGCCTCAGCCCGGCTGGCCGCAGCCAGGGACAGGCGGAACGCGCACAGCAGCAGGGACGCCCACCCGAGCCGCATAGTTCGCTGCCCGCGGGGAGGGGCTGCGCGACGGGGACTTTATGGGTATTTGTTATTCGCCAGGGAAGTTACCGGGGCGGGGGGATGGGGACACACACACACACACACACTTGCTTGCAAGGTTGAGTCAAGTGTCGGAGGGAGGGGGACCAGAAGCAGCGCCAGCCTGTCCGGGCCGAGGTGCCAGCGTGCTAACTTTTCTTTGTTGGTTTGGAAAATGTTTGGATTTGTGCTCCGATAAGAGGGGAGTAAAGAAAAAGAAAGGGGAAAAAAATAAAATAAAATTTAAAAAAGCTAGGTAGTGGAGATTCAGCCAATACGGGGAAGGGAGGAAAACCCCAATGTAGCCAAGGTCGTTGCACCAAGAAAAGTAAAAAAGGTATCGCGCACCAGGCGGGCAACTGGTGCGCACCCCCTCCCGCCCCCTGGCTGCTCCGGACCGGCTGGCTGCGGAGTTTCCAAGCTTCGGGGCCACTTCCTTGCTTATTTTGTGGGTTTCCTCGGCTCTGCTGAAACCGGGAGGAAGGGAAGAAAGAGACGGAAAAAAGCCATAAAAATCAAAACAAAAATGTGGGGGTCAGACTGAGGAGAGCCGGTGAAGCAGCGCGTCCGAGTCCCCTTGGCTGCGGTGTCTTCCTGCCCGCCGTCATCCCCAGTCGGCCGTAGAGAGCGCGGAGAGCAGCGCGAGCGCTGTGAAGATGCGAGGAGGTGGAACAATGAATTTATAGCGGCATGCCATCCTGCAATGGCAATTTCAACAATTCGTCACTGCACGCTGCCTCTTAAAGGGAGAGCTTCCCCCACCACTCCCACCCTTCCCGGTCTGCGCCTAATCAGATGGGGGAGGGAGAGAGCAAGGGCGGGGGAGGGTGATCGAGGAAAGGGAGACGAGAAGGAGGAAGGGACCGGGACCTGAAGGAGAGGAAGGAGGGACAAAGGAGGGAGCCAGGGCGGGCGGGGTGGGGGGTGGGGGTATTTGGGAAGAAAAACATAAAATTAACTTGGTCTCGTTTAAAGTCACAGCGACTCCGGGTCGGTCTGGTATTTCACAACCAAGAGGGGTTGGTTAGCCTCGGCTTACCTCATCTTCTGGAGGGATGTTTTGGGGTGTTTTTAAAGTTATTGAGACATTTCAAGTCTCTCCCTGCCTCTTTCTCGCTTGCCTTTCTTGCTTTGGGTAGGAAGTTTCTGCCGCAAGTTTTTCCCCTTTGCAGGCCGGTGCGCTCCGGCTTTGCAGACGGTACCACACCATCCACCAGCCAGGGCTCTCAGCTTCCTAAGCGACCCCTCGCCCCCGCGCTCCTTCGCTTCCTTCCAGCGGTCCGGGGGTACTGGGTTTCCTGCCTTCTCATTCCCTAGCCTATTTGAGCTCCGCCGCTAGCTCGGTTCGGTCGCGGGGTGACTAACTTCTCCCAGCCACCAGCAGCGCGTCAGGGTTGCCGAGAGCAGTCGCGGGCGCTTCCTGGCCGGTCCCTGAGCTTGGAGCGCGACGGTGCCCCAGGGCAGGGCCGCCTGCGGCATGGGAACTCCGCGGCTTTGTGTGCAAAGGGTGGGCTCCTCGCTTTCTCCAGCGCGAGTCTAGTCAGTGCCCACAATCTGTCACTTAATCCCAGCCACTGGAACGCCGTTGCTTTAGAAAGGCAAGGAGGGAAATAGGTAGCTACTGAAATGAATTCTCCTCAATCTCCCCCCCCTCCAAGATTTGTAAATTTTGTATCTCACTTTTTCCTTTTATTCCTGCTTAAAAGATAATTAAAATGATAAATGTCCATATGATCAATCACAGAAAATAAACACTCATTGTCACAGGCCTTAAACTACTAGTCTTTTCAGAAATTCCTTTTAGGAGAAAAAAAGAATACTTTGTAGAGAAAGAGGATTGGTGCTTATTAGTAAGCGGGTGGCATTTACACACCGTTGGTCTTTTTCTCTGTCCTCTTTGTTTCCTCTAATTATCAATTCTAAAAAGGTAGAAGGAAAGTCCTAGGGCTTTCTGACATAATGACTAGAAGATCTACTGTAGCAGCAGGAGCACCTTCCCTACCAATGTTCTTCAGGCTAATCCATGACCACATCAGTGAAAAATGAACCTGGTATAATTAGCACATTTCCATGTTTTAAAACTCTGATGGTGACAAAGGTAGCTGAGATGCCTCAGTGGCCCCCAAGCGGATGATTGCTTCTTAGGGAGGGAACCATGAACATCCAGAACTAGCTGGAGGTCCTCAAAGTACCAATAAACCTCTGGAGGACTTCTGGAAATGTCCAGTAATGATGGTCCATTTGCCTCTGACTGGAACACCATCTGTCATCATCTGGGAGGCAAGTAAAATGTGTTCTGACATCTGATCCTCACTCATAAATTAAGTGACCTTCCAAGACCCAGGAATATTCAGTAGCTGCTGATGGATTCTGAAATTCAACAGAACCTGCAAGGAAGTTGCTTTTGTTGAAGGCCTGTGAATTTCCAACCTCCTCAGTCTCTCAGTGATCAGTTGTCCAAGGCCCATACTACCAGGCTGATGAGTCAGAATATAAAGGAAGAGAATCTAGGTTCCAGCAATCTCCAATTTTCCACCAATTGGTTTCAGCACTAAGCTCATGATTTTTACTCCAGTGATCAGGATATTGTGCCTACAAATAACAAATTTAATTTTCTTAACCAGTTTTAGTGAAATAATCCAGCATTTGGCATTAAACACCATTTATAAAGCAATCTCGATTCAGTAAATGCAACCATTTCATCATTGTTAATCTCAGTGGATCATTTTGATAGGTATTTCAAGATGACAGTGGTTCAAATGTATTAATTATAATTCTTTTCATCCACAAAATATTTCTTATTTAGAATTTAAGGAAATTCTAACTGAATTTTCTTCTTATTAAAGCTTGTCTCTTTTGAAGGTGCTGAGCTTCTCACTCAAATTTTATGCCTTTATTTTTTTTAAATGACATTTATATTCAGATAGATTATCCAGTCATTTATGACTGCATTGAAAAACACTTAGAAACAAAAGTCCAAATATCAATATCAAGTGCTGAATATTTATTAGAATCACATATCACAAGGAAAGAAACTAACAGAGCTTTTGAATAGAATGAATAAATTCCTACTCATACAGAACAATTTTCTTGGAAGTAAGTTTTTTCCCCCCTGTATAAGTTACTTTGACACTTTAGAAAGTTCATTTAGTGATATGTGAAAAAATTACTTTAGTGGATTAGAATGAGCAGCTATGTTCTAGAAAAATAATGTTAGCTCAAGGAAGTAATCTGCACCTGTTGAAAATAGTTGAAGTGTTTAATCATAGGAAGACAATATACTGTCCATCATGTTTAGGTGGGCTCATTTCTACTTCATTATCTTATTATCCTAAATAACAGCTTTATTTGTAAATATTTAAGGAGAAATCTTCACTGCATTTATAGATATGATCACAAATTCAACTGATACATAACTTTTACATTTCCTAAAAGGAAAAAAAGGCTTTCCATTCCATCATGATGCTAAGTTGGAAATCATCATAGAGATCCTCTAAGGCAACTTTCATTTACCAGGAAGAAACTGAGACCTAGAGGTCAAAGTGACTAACCTATAGCCAAATTTTAGGAAAATTAAATCCTCTAACTCTAGTTTGTTGATTAATCTATCCCACCTCTTAAAAACCAAGGGGTAGGGAGCTTGGTGATGTTTTCCAGGGTCTTGTGAAGATGAATAAGCCAAAATGAAGGTTTGCAAGGCACTCACAGTTTAGAGATGGAGCCAAATGAATCAAAAAATTCTTGGAATCCAAACAGGAAAACACAAATATAGAGGGGATAAGATGCAACAACAACAAAAACAACAACAACCACCTGCAGGTGCTCTGAGCTCTGTATTTCCAGTATCGCTTCATAAGATTCCTATGTTCTTCAATGTAGTATTTTCTCAAATTTCCATTTGCTAAAGTGTCATTTCCTCATCCCCACCTCAAACTAAGGTTTTAATGGTAAGAGTGAGGAAATATCTGACAGTAAAATATTCCCTGCCAGCCAAACACCTGCACCTTACCTCCCATGCAGAAGAATCACAATTCCCAACTCTGTTTTCCTTTCTTACATCAAGACTCCTACTCATGCCTTGCTGCATTGAGAGTCCTCTTGGTGTCCTCTCCCTGGTAGCAGGATGCATGGTTAGCATGAAGTGGAAAGACTTCCCTATTGCTCCTGGCCACTTATGCATGCTTTAAAGATTCTAGGTGAACCTTTCCCCATTGTGTCTCTTTGCTTTGCAAATTCTAGTTCTCAGAAGACTTTGCTTCAAAACCAAAGGTTACATTTTGGTACAGGGGAATGAGTATATTTACTATTTAGTCCCAAGATTTTAGAGGGTGAAACTGCTCCTCTACAATCGTTCCCTCCTTTCCCCAGACCTTCCTTTACTCCACAGTGGCAGAACATTCATCTTAATGCACCAGTGCACACACAACACATATTAGCATGCATAGTCATGCCCAAGCACCCACCCTAACTTAGGGTCCCCTCTAGCCTGCATTGATGTGTGAATATGAAGTTTTGATCAAAGCTTAGACACCAGAAAAGGGGATTAGACCAATTGTTCCCCCTCCCTTGCAAAGAAAAGTTTCTTGAGATCTGCAATGTCAAGGTTCCCCCCCCCCCAACAAAGAAGTTTCCTGCATGCCTGATAAAATTCAAAATCATTTTCTCTGCTATCTGAATAGGACAAATTATGACCATCTATCTATTGTGATGGATAATATATGCTTTGGAATCAGTTTTATTTAATATCATAAAAATAAATCCTTATAAAAGCTAGATTTTTATAGTTCCTATACACAGAAACTTTATACTGTAAAAAAGTCTTCAAATGAATAATGTGCATATGTATTATTTAAAACATACAGGTGTTATCTGTAAAGTAAAACCGACAAGTCATTTTTTATGCTGACCAGCTGTGAAATGTTGTTTTAGCTTTTCTCACACAATTATGCACATATTACTTGCTTTTATGAGTAACCCAAATTCTTTTTTTCCTATATTTTCCAGAAATTATCTTGAAATCAAACCTTACTGGAAACACATGAAAAATCGGGAATTCCCACACAAGAGTAATTTGAAACATTTGAGGTTTCTTATTTTTCCTTCATGATGGCAAATTTCAAGCACAGATTTCAAAGAACTTAATGAGCAATAGTTGTCGTTGTGATTGTAATTGTAGTAAAATTTGTTGTTCCTGAGTCCTACAATCACACCTTTTTTAGGTTAAGTTTGTTCTTAATATCACTTTGTTCAAGCTTCAGAAATATCACAGTGTTTGTTGAAATTACTCAATATTTCCATTTTAATGCACTTGCTTTATTCTGATATGGAGCTAATGTGTGAAACAAAGCTGAATATAAGGAAATGGATATACCAGCTGCCTGATCAATGTGTTTCCCCCCTCCCCATGATGTGGAGGGTTCTGCAAGGTGCTTAGATGGCAGGTAGAGCCTCATTTACTCATAACTGTCAAAGGATATCACATACCTCTCTAACACACCTTTCCTAGTAGGGTACTGGAGGTGGAAAAGCAGTTATCTAGGTTACAATTCAGGCAAAGACATTGCAGGTTTGATTCATGTTCTTTCACCTAAGAGATGCCATTTCTTCCACATCCTGGCTTCCCAACTGCTTATCATTTTGGTAACAGAAAGTGATGCCCTGATTTACTGACTGAAGGAAAGTTTGATCTGAGTCCTAGGAAGGGACTCCCTTATAGGGGTCCACTACCAATCCTGCCCCCATCCACCACCCAGTTGCAGGACCTGTCCCTGCTGGTAACATCCCTTTCACTCCAGCTGAACCCCACAGAGACCCAAGACTGTCATTGCTGCCCTTTGAAAATGGGAGCAGATGAGCTTGAGGCATCAAATGAGAAGAAGAAACAGGCTTTATTGATTTACAGTTCAGGAAACTCATCTTTGCTCATGGAATCCTGTGTAGCTCTTCCCAGAGCCAGCTTTTGTTCCTTTCCTTCTCATCTCAGAACCCTGCATCAGTTCATCAAAATCCTTTCCTGTCTCTGTTGGTGCCAAACGGGGTCATCACATTCTTTCTAGATGGAGGTGAGTAGGAAAGGATACGACTGTGGTGCTGTAATGGGTGAGACTGTGGCCCATGTTCAAAACTATCCTCTAAAGACAGTCCCTACCAAATTTGACCACGAAGGTCACCAGACCCTTAATGGCCCATGTCAGTTTGGGTCCAAACATTTCAGTGACTGTTGAACCTAAAAGAATTCTTCTGACTTGTGACTTTATGGAATTAACTGCCAATAGTGACTTGTGAATTACTAAAGACATATTTACAATTAACTATACAATTTCTAACCTGTTTTATTTTTCTGCAGTTCAGACTCACACTTGTCTGACAGCAAGCATTAGTTAAATAGGTAATTATTTTATCCATTAGTTTACTCAATGACTTTCTTTTAGAAAATTAAATAAGGAAAATGTTATATGTTGAACCTAAGTGTGATGGAGGTATTGACAGAAGAAAACTTCCAGTATGATATAAAGAAAGCCTCTCATTTGTATTCCACTACTAAATCTGTAAAATATTCAGGGAATCCATAAATAACCTAAAAAATATGATTAAAGGACAAGCTAACTCATTAGAGTCTCTGCTAAAAGCTTCCAGCCCAGTCAGTTTCCCCTCTGAAAAATGCAAAATTGTGTCTGGAGACTATGATTTTTTTCCCCTAAATCTAGTTTTAGCTTTAGATTGTTGATAGAATTGTCCTACCGGACAAGAAACTTTTTTGCATAAAAATAACTCAATATTTCAGAATCGGTTTTGGCCTCCCCATCCTTCTTTCCATTTCTCCCTGGATCCCCTCTCCTTCTCTGTGTCTGTCTTCTTCACCAGAATGCATGCTCTATCAAAAGAGGAACCCTGAAGGTCTTCTTTCCACTGTATCTTCAGTTTTCAGCTCAGTATCTGGTAAATGAAAGGCATGAATTGACATGTTAAGTAAGCAAAACACAGATAAACTATTTTTTAAAAAATTATGTAAATTATGTGGGTGTTTACTGATATTTACTTATCACCTTTCTTTACCATTGTTCTTCTAATATAAAAATATATTTGTTCAGGGAAATTCAGTCAGTGTGTTTGAACAAAGCTATTTTTTTCTCCATAGATCTGGACACTGGACATCAAACTTGGCAACTAAGAGTGCTCCTTACACCTGGCCAGAGCAGCTGGTTCTGCAAAGAACTCTGCCCATTGCAGTCTTACTTGGAACATTTGCTCAAACCATTAGCTAAATGCACTCCGCCCCCACCTCGTCATCAGGGAATCTAAGGACTACACATTTAAAAGGAAAACTGAATGCTGTAACAAACACTCTTAAATTCTCAATGGCTTCACACAGAGTGCATTCTTTGCTCATGTCATAGTCCATTATGGGTTGATGGCTGGTACAGTGCTGTTCTGTGCAGTTATTTGAGAACCAACCTTATTCTATCCTGCAATCCTATCCCATTCTTAACCTGTTGCCCCTAATACTGACATAAGAAAGAGAAGAGAAAGGAAGTAAAGGCACATCCTCCCTTATTTGCTTTTTCTTGGAAGCAGCATACTTGGAAACAGCATATGAAATATAGTCCATATGGCAGAAAAAGCCATATGGCCCCACCCAGATATAAGACTGTGGGAAGGAAGCTGGGGAATATAGAGCAGCTGAGAGTCAAGAAGAAAGAGCAAAAAGCATCTAGTTTAGTCTCTGCTGATTTCACTTTTATCCTAGAGATGTCACCAAAGAGAAGGAGACTCAGAAAGAAGCCAACCAAAAGTGAGAATGGGTGAAGACAGATAAAAAGTAGGATAAAATAATGAGCAGTAAATCATTAGAATCGTTAAATCCAGCCATGTCAACAAAATATTTCCTTTTGTTTATGCCAGTATAATTAGGGGTGCTGCCACCTAAACCAGAAAGAATCTGGATTAACACCCCATTTTTTGTTTGCCATGTTATGTTTACCCTTAGTCTAGTACCTTGCATATGGTAGACAATTTAAATACTTTTGATTCAAAGAATTCACCAAAGAATACTCAATAAAATATATTGAGCTAAGATAGTCTATGTTTATTGGTCTGATATTAGCTAATTTATCTGACATTATTCCTAAAAATTACAATGCCAAGTAATTAACTTACTCTATTATTGAAGTTTCTATTCTCTTCTGTCACTCACCTATGCAGATCCAAGTTGGTCTGTATCAGAATTGTCAACATCTCTTATTTAGGCTGATGTACTAATTGCAGAATTGTCACATGTATGATTAATCAAAACTGATATTTAATTGTATTTCCATTATTCTGTCTGATTTATCTTATTAAATATTGCAATGCCTGTGAAATCCTGGAACTTAAGCAAATCCTCCTCCAACAAGAACTCTTAAGAGATACTTAGCTCACCTGCTTCATCTGTGCCTGACCCTACAGTACGGAAGTGTACTGATCACTGTGGCTCTTAGTAGTTAGAGCAACCTACTAGACTGAGCATGATAACAAAATTATTCTATCAAACTATGAGTACATTTACTGTGGACAAACTTTCTGTGCACTTTAGCACATCCTCAAAAACAGCAATGCCAAAATCCCAGCCTATTAGACACTTTCTCTACTTACTTACTCATGTGCAAAAGAGTGACAACAGTTGTACAGACTTCACTGATTCTTATGAAGTTGTGTGTGTGTGTGTGTGGATCTGTGTGAAATATTGTGTACAAAGAAAATGAACAATAAATTCATTATTATTCTTAAATACCCATTACAGTAGTTGAGGATTTTGTTTTAACTCTTTGATGTCTGTTTAAATTTTGCTTCAAGGAGTTTATCTCTGACTTTGTTGTGATAGAAGATTTTGAAGGATAATCATTAAGGCTGTGAAGAATAAATACATTTGAGACATTTCGGGTCCCAAGTTTAGAGAAAAGCCTGATGTTAAGAAGTGGAAAGTTCAAAACAGCTTAGAAGACTGTCTATTCTAATAGACATTACCTCTGTTCTCTGGGTGAACTATAAAAAAAAAATCTTTCTTATTCATGTCTTCCTGTGTCTATGGTCCCTGAGAGTATTAAAGCCATTTGTGTGCTTATCTTTGTGTTCCTCTTGCACTTGCTAGATTGTCATTCCACAGAGAATAAGGACTATGTCCCTCATTGCACATGCCTCCAGAGCTAGAACTGGCCTGTACAGACCTTTGACAAGCACCTGCTTCCTTGGCTTCAAGTTGGTCAGTATTATATAATCTGCTTTAAGATAGAAAATAAAATAGATCCATTTAAACAGGGAATTTAGTAATGACTCACCATACCAGAGGCATAAGAAAAGGAGGGAAACAGCACCTCAACTGGTCCATCCAATGCAAACTTTACACATTAGTAAACATTTGAGAAAAGTTGAAAAATGGTGAAATGCATTGCTAGGCATAGAAAACAAACAAAAAAACAAACAAAACCCATGTCTGAGTGTTTCCATTAGAATAAGCTTAATGAGATAGTCAACAGTATGCTTTTATCAAGCTCAGGTGGTGAAGGCATGATGGAGGCAGTTGAACTAAGCACATGTGGTGTAATGTTGGCTGGAAGCTTCCAGAAGCATTTGATATTTTTACCATATGTAAAGTTAACAAATGAATTCTTTGATGCATTGCCTCACATGCATTTTCCCAAGTAGAAGAAATTCATAGAACAGAAATAGCATGTTCAACAAAGAAAATACTGGCCTATCCTGGATGAAAATACAGTCCCAAATATTCTCCATGAGATGGGTGAGAAAACATGAGGCTTTAAGGAAGCCAAGGATAAACTGACTCATCTACTTTTGTGGAAGGGTAGCATATTTTGGGATTAAGACTCACTTGTTTTCTTGTTCTGTCATTTCCCAACAGTAAGGCACTTGAAGAAGAACTCCCTGTATGTTTATTGACATTCCATTAAAAAGAGCAGATGCCATAGCCAACTCTTCTATTTTTTCCTACAAAAATGTCCACAAGTACTTTGTGCTAAGGTGTTTTATTAAAATATGTGGGCTCTCAATGTTTTCTTAACATAGCTTTAAAGTAGGAAAACATACTTTCTCTTTCTTCATGTTTGTCTTGACCAAGGAAAAATAAACTTCCATACATCAGAAAGCAGTGAATCTCAAATACTTGGAAAGGTTTTTAAAAATGATTGGGCATCCCCAAAACTTTGGCCATATGAATTATATCTACTGATATTTACCATAATACAAATAAGAACTGGAAAATATATATTTATCTTATTTTGTAATGAAAATAAACCCATTACATGCTAATATGGATAATATTTTTATAAACATAATTATGTTCTTCAAAATAAGAAACTAGTGAAATGAGGGGTGTAGTTTTAGATTCTTGAGAATTCCTTTGTTTCTTTTTTGTTTTTCTTTCTTTTTTTTTTCTTTTCAAAAAATGTACCAGGGATTACACCCAGAAGAGCTCAAATACTGAGCCATATCCCCAGCCTTTTTATTTTTATTTTTTCCAAGACAGGGTCTCGCTAAGTAGCTTAGGCCCTCTCTAAGTTGCTGAGGCTGGCTTTGAACTTGTGATCCTCCTGCCTCAGTCTCCCAAGCTACTGGAACTACAGGTATGCACCACCATGTCACCATGTCAGGCTTATTTTTGTTTAAAAATATTATATATATATGTGTATATATATATATATACACATATATATATATGTAAATTTCTTTATAAAAGATACTAGGATTCACATGTTTTTAGTGGTTTAACCAACACATGCCATGTACCCACCAAAACACTCCACTGAATGGCTTTGTATTATGAAAAAATATTTGTGACCTTGGGCATCCCCTGAATGGACATAGAAAGCCCCACTCTAGGAAGTTGCTACTCAAAACCAGCATCTGCCTTACTTGGGAGCATGTGAGAAGTGCAAAACCTCAGGCCACACCCTGGTTGGACTGGATCTGCATCTTCACAAACTCTTCAGATAATTCACAGACATATTCATAAATAAGAGTATACTGTAGGTTGGTTTCCCTCTGTTATTGACTTTTCTCCTGAGAAAAAGAGAGACAAACATTGGTTTGCATTTACCAGTTGGGTATAAATAATGTGGTGGCTTTTGCTAAGTTTTGGATAAATATCCCTGAAAGGTCATGTGGTAAAGACTTCATCATTAGGTTGGCACCATTGGGAGGTACCGAAACCTTTAAGGGGTCTTTTAAGTCAACATTTTGTTGCTGTGACCCAAAGACACAAAAACAATTTAAAGGAGAAAAAAATTATTTTGGCTCACAATTTCAGAGATTCAGTCTATAGATGATGGATTTTATAATTCTGAGCACAAAGTAAGGCAGAACATCATGGCTGAAGGATGTGGAGGAGGAAAGCTACTCAATTCATGACAGCCAGGAAACATAGAGCTTCACTCACCAGGGAAAAAATATAATCCACAAAGGCAAGTCCCCAATAATTCACTTCCTACAGTCGTATCCTATATGCCTACAGTTACCATTCAGTTAATCCATATTAGTGGATTAATCCACTGATGAGGTTACAATTCTCATAATAATCTATTCATTTCACTTCTGAACATTTTTACATTGCCTCACACTTGAGTTTTTGAGGGACACCTCACATCTAAACCGTAAAAGGGGTAAGTTCTAATGGGAAGCCTTTGGAGGTGTGTCTTTGAAGGAAATAGTAGGACCCCAATCCTTTCCTCTTTCTTTCTATCCTAGTTGTGAATTGAGCAGCCTTGCTCTGCCACATGCTCCCTGCCATCAAGGCTGCTCCTTGTTACAGACTGAAAAGTAACAGGGCCAAATGACCATGAACTGAATAAAAATAAATTTTTACTCTTTACAAATTGGTTGTACCAGGGATTTGCTATAGCAATAGAAAGCTGACAAGCACAATCTTGAGTATATGTGACCTTTTGCAGAGGTTGTAGGATAATTCTCTGTGCTTAGAAGTTCACCACAAGCTTTCTAGATGTCTTGTATATCCTATAAGTTCTCTTGGACTAAACAAATTAGAAAAAAGTGAATCAAGTTCCAACCATATTCCAATTAGGTTTTCCTATGTATGGTTTAATCCTTATCTGCCTCTGACGCTTATTTCTCAGTGGTTCAGGAAGAGTTGTGACTATTACTCCAAAATATGTCAGCATTGCCAGCTCATACCAAGAGTCTTCTGTATAATGCTGGGTCCAGTGTATATGGCTCTTATATGTTGTTATTGTTAGAGCTATTAGAGACAGAGTGGTGATGTATAACTTGACATTCTTTTAATTATTCTTTTGTTTTGAAAAATTCATATTTTACAAGAAAACAAGGTGTGAACACTTATGGTCAGAAAGGCATGAGAAGTTTACTCTTGTATTTAAAGTTGCATTGATAAGCACATACAGTTGTAAATTAATAATTACACATGGAATAATGATGGGTAAGCTAAAAACAGAAAATGAAGAGAAATAAGCATTCTTTAAAGAATACCTCTTTGGATCAGAAACTCTAAGTCATAAAGTCAGTCATTTTGAATTCTATAATAAACAGACAAATGACAACGAAAGTTTTGGTCCCTAAAGGATAATAGGGCAAAAACAAAGTGATATAAATAAATTGCGCCTTGCAGTTAGCCTTATTACTCAAGACCCTAAATTTCAAGACACCATCCCTAGGTCTTGTCAGTGAGTTTGAGAAAGTGACAAGTAACTGCTGTCTGCAGCAATGGACTGTAGAAAGCTCTGAACCAGACTTGTGATAAGACCAGTCTCAGAAGCCAAAAGATGAACCCAGGAACATAGTGGATTGGTAAACATGTATGTTGTCCCCAGTGTTTCTTTCAGCAGGAGCCCTCAGATGATGCAATCTTAATAATTAATGATGGTTAACCAGAGATGGATTAGCACAGAGGAAAATGAAAGGCAAGGCAATCAAACAAAAACAACCTCACTGAGATACAGGGAAGATGTTACACGGAAATCAGATGCTAGGCATGGTTGAGCACGCCTTTAATCCCAGCGATTCAGTGGGCTGAGGTAGGAGGATTGCAAATTTGATGCCAGCATCAGGAACTTTGCAAGGCTAAGAAACTTCTTGAGACCCTGTCTCAAAATTTAAAAAATAAAAATAAAATAAAATATGACAGTTCAAAAAAAAAGAAGGTTAGGAATGTGGTTCAGTGGTGAAGTGACTCTAAGTTCGGAAGGAAGGAAGGGAGGGAGGGAGGAAGGGAAGGAGGAAAGAAAAAAAGAAAGAAATCAGATGCTAAAGTACATAGATTTCCCTGATTCACAATGGCCTAACTTGCAATTTTCTGAATGATGGTATAAAATCAATACACATTCAATAAAAATAAGACCAGAAACTAGAACTTGATTTTGATAATTTCCCAGGCTAGTGATAATGTGGTACAACTGACACTTTGATGTAGGGCAGTGTCAGTGATATGATCAGGAAGGAGAGCAACCGAACATGGCACTCTGTGTTGCTAACCTAGGATGCTGGGTAGGCTAAGGGTGTTAAAAGCATCTTTGATTTGTGACATTTTCAACTTATGATTAGTTTATCAGGATGTTACTCCAATGTAAGCGGAGGAGCATCTATACATCTAACAAAAATATGAATTTCACTTCGGGGGAGGTTGACACAAACTTTAAATAAAGTTTCTAAGAAAATTGAAGAGATAAATGTAGAAATAAGTTCTACTAAAGCATAGAATATTATAAAGTTGCATTAAGGTAAGATGAAAAAAAGAGAACTATGGAAAGGAATTGATTATAAATTTTGAAAATCGAAAATATTCTTATGTAAACCTATTGTAATGGATTTCATAAACTACATATAGTAGAAGACAGCTAATGATTTTAAAGAAGGTTCAAAAGAATTCATGTGCAGTACATAAGTGAAAGAAAAAGTAAAAGAACAGTAAAAGATGCATGTGTTAATTAGGAAGAACTCAAGAGCGTAAGGGAATGTAGAGAATAATAGAGAAGTGGTATATGAAGAGAAAATATTTGACTATTTTCCAGAATTCATTAGATAAAGTTTTCTCTGATTACAAAAGTGAATTAGTACAAATAATTTCTATTTAGGCTCTTTGCACTTACTCTTCCTAACAAGAGAGACTACTGTCACTGTTAATAGCCACCAGAATGGGGGGAAACCCAGACTGATAAATCTTTAGTGAACCTGAGTCAGCAAAAATACATAACAAAAATAGCAAATTAAAGTTCTTAAAGGACTAAGGGAAAATAATTGTTGAAGTATAAAATGTTATACCCAACCTTATTATCTTCCACAAGTAAGTGCAAAATAAAGGTTAAAATATTTGTTTCCAAGATTAAGAATAAGTTAAGAGGACCTTATGTAGGAACTGTTTAAAATATTAATTATGAAGAAGGAAGATAAGCACACAGGAAAAACATAGAATGAATGCTGAAAGCAAAGTGAGAAAGCAAGAGATAGGCGAGCAAGAAATGAAGGACTGAAACCAGGCAGAGATCCACGTGAAAATTTATTTGTCAAAGCTGACAAATAAAGCCCATCTCTCTATAGAGAGGAGAGATGTTTGGGGGTTCAGCTTTTGTGGGGGTAGGGGTTTGGAGTTATAGCTGTGGTGCTGTGGGAGAGGCTCAGGGGTGCTTGTGTCAGAGTTGGGCGGGTGGGAATAGCATGGGATTGGCTAAGGTTGATGGCACCACAGGGCTTTCCAGAGCAAAGGGGTCCTGTCCTTCTGGAATTGGTGCAGGGTTATGGTACCATGGGGTAGGTCACTAATGGGGGTGCGGGGAGTTCAGGTACTAGGAAGTACTGGAAGGCGAAACTTATTTCATAAGAACAACAGTTGACATTTAAGATGGCTGCTCAGATGTTAAATCAAGACCTTATAAATGCAAAAAAAATATATAAGTATATTTAATTTTGTCACATGACAAAAAGGGTGCATCATATATGTTTTTCCTTCTTTTAACTAAAAAAATAAAATGAGGAGAGATCCAAGATAGCAGAATAGAGGTTACTGTTAGGGTCTGTAAACAAGTCAAAATGGCGCCCGGCATTTTGCCAGAGGGAGTGGTTTGTGAAGTAACCCAGGGAGCCATTAAGTGTGGAGATTCCTTATTGGTTGACTGCTGTATCTAGTTTATGTTAATTAAGATAAGCTGTGTGGAATGTCTATATACCCCTCCTGTCCTACAATAAATGGCTCTCACTCCTGCTGTATCGGTCTTCACAAATTGCTCGTCACCCCCTGGTTTTTTTGCTGCAGCAGCCAGAGGGGTCCCTCTGTGAGCATAGCAGAGGGATAAGCAAATTAAAGGAAACTGAATTTTGGGGAGGCCTGAGGTATGTCTGGGTACAGAGCATTTAGAGACCAAGAACATTGCCCAACAGACCTGAGAGACTTGCTCCTCGATATCTGTCCATGTGGAAAGAAACCACCATCTCTCTTGAGGCATGTGGAGGACAAAGGAAGGAACAATTTTGCAGTTGTGGTGTGTGGACTGGCAACTGAGAAAACCCATTCCTGGCAAACCTGGGTTTGGCCCAAAGTACAGGCGAGGTAAACATACACTGCATGACAGAACGACATAGAGTGTGCTTAAGTGCCCAGAAGAAATTCAAACCTGGCAAGAGGTTTACACAGGGGACAAGTGGTCTCAGAAATTCACCCAAGTCTTCCCCTCCCCCTCCAACCTGACTGCTTTCAGGACTGGCTGGAGAAATGGGAACTTGGAAGCATGGGGGTGGAAGAAATTGAAGACTTAACCCAAGACCAGGAAACATGGGGTCTGCAGGTGACATAGGGGACAAAGAATTGGGTCCCCCACCACTCAAGTGGAACCCAAGGGATATCCCTGGGATAAAGTCTTCCAGCGTGGACCAGCAAATACTGATTACTGGAGATGTGCTGATTTAAAATCTCCAGATCAATTAGCATTCAGCAAAGAGCCTGAAGCCCACCTAAGCATAAACCCTGCTTCCAGAAACTCTGCCTGTGGGATTATCTCTCTCACTCCAGCAATCCAGAGGGTGAGTATCACACTCCAGAAGAACCCACGTAAAATTGGTGAGAAGGGAAGCAGATAATATTTTGAACTTCAACAGAAAGAATTCTTTAAGTTTTCATCAAGATTCTTTTTTCTTTTCTTCTCTTTCTCTCCCCCACCCCTCTCTCCCTCTGTTAATTCTTTTTCACTATTTAATTGTGACCTTAATGGTCCATGGACATTTCTACACTTTCCTATTATTTTCCTTCTCATCTCTAACATTTTTGAAGCTAGTTATTATACATGGATTAGTTTTTGTGAACTAGTTATTTTTGTGTTTGATTAATATATTTTAGTTTTGTTTTGTATTTCTTATTTTTGTTTATATTTTTTTTGCTTTATATATATATTTTTCCTACCTGTTTCCCTTGATTCTCTTTTCTTCTGCTAATAGCCAATCTCTACCTGCTTTCTCCTACGTGTTTCTCTTGTTCTCTCTTTCACTGTTCCTTTAAACTTATACTTCTGTCTTCTCTCTTCCTCCCTCATAACCATCACATCCTATAATCACTTCTGTTCTCTCCTGTCCACCATTTAAAAATGTAAATCCATTTGCAAACTTGCTGCTTTTATTATAGATAGTAATTGATCATATCATTTCTGTTTATTGTGATAATTAACACTGAAGAGGTCATAGTAGGAACTATTTGGTTTAATGCTGTAAATTGTTTGCAATGATCATTGTTATTATTTGTCTCCCCCTAAACAGTAAGGTACGGGAAATCTTCAGGGACAATATATGTTTACAAAGTAGAAGTTCTACTGCCTCAGATCCATACTGTTAGATGGGTAGACACAAAAATCAGCATGAAAAAACAAGGAAACAAATTGCCCCAAACAAACCAACACATTCCAATAACAAAATCCATTGACACCATAGTGTAAAGAAATGTCAGAGAAGGAGTTTAGAATGTACATAGTTAAAGTGATCTGCAAAGTAAAGGATGATATAAGAGAGCAAATACCAGTAACAAAATATCACTTCAATAAAGAAACTCTGAAAAAACAAGCAGAAATTCTTGAAATGAAGGAAACAATAAACCAAATTAAAAATTCAGTAGAAAGTACCAGCAATAGACTAGATCACTTGGAAGACAACCTCAGGCAATGAAGACAAAATATATAATCTTGAAAATAGAGTTGACCATGGAAAAAAGATTTTAAGAAACCATGAACAGGGCTGGGGATGTGGCTCAAGCGGTAGCGCGCTCGCCTGGCATGCGTGCGGCCCGGGTTCGATCCTCAGCACCACATACCAACAAAGATGTTGTGTCCGCCGAGAACTAAGAAATAAATATTAAAAATTCTCTCTCTCTCTCCTCTCTCTCCTCTCTCACTCTCTCTTTAAAAAAAAAAAAAAAGAAACCATGAACAGAACTTCAAGAAATATGAGATAACATGAAAAGACCAAATTTAAGATTTATCAGGATAGATGAAAGCATGGAGATACAAACCAAAGGAATGCACAATCTTTCCAATGAAATAATATCAGAAAATTTCCCAGATCTAAAGAACGAAATGGAACACCAAATACAAGAGGCTTATTGAACCCTAAAGGTGCAAAATTACAACAGAACCATATCAAGGCCCATTATCATGAAAATGCCTAGCATACAGAATAAGGATAGAATTTTAAAAGGCTGCTAGAGACAAATATCAGATCACATGTAGGAGGAACTAAAGCAGATCTCAGTTTATTTCTCAACCTAGCCTCTCAGAGCTAGGAGGTCCTGAACTAACATCTACCTAGCTCTGAAAGAAAATGGATGTAACTGTGTTAGGATGCGACAAGAATCTTGTACTATCTCTCATTCTTTTTTGAAGCCCTACAACCCCAGTAAAGCATGAGACAACACAGAGAAAATAGGAGGGCTAATGTTGCTGGAAATTTAGAAATGAGAAGAAAGAGAGGGGAGTGACAGGAGCCAGAATCTTTGTGTGTGTGTGTGTGTGTGTGTGTGTGTGTGTGTATTTTAAGTTTAGAAGAAAAACTAAAGGGAAATAATTTTTCTTTCTTCTTCTCTTCCCCTCCTTCCATCCCTTCTTTCCTCCCTTCTTTTCTTCCCTCTTACTTTTCATTTAAGGGTAATCCATATTCCTCAGTGTTATTAAGAAGGCAGCACCTAAGTACAGGTAGCTATAGGGACCTCCAGTTCCTCGGTCCCTGTTTCCTCCAAAAATGGAGGCTCGGAAGAGAAGCTTTCGCCAGACACAGGCATGGCCGGAAGGAATTCCTAGAAAGCTATGTGAGCCTGAACTGAAGACTTTGCACCTCTCGTCAAAGAGATCAGTCTTTCCTGAGTTTTCTCATGTTCTCCTAAATTCAATGGGGCACTTGTCTTAACTACAGGTGGTTCCCCACTTACAGCAACTTGACTGCCAATGAGTCACCAGCTCAGTGCTCTTCCACTTACTCAGAGCCCTGGCAGAAGGCCACGCAGAACTGCATCATTGGCACTGTCTGTTCTCTGACCTGCACTAATATTGAAGACCCTATGTCCTGGGTCCTTGACTTCAATGACCTCTTGATAGCCCAGTCAGTTATCCCTGCCTGGGTTCTCCTTGGTGCTTTGTCTCAACCATTCCCTGTCAATAATCAAGATGGGGGGAGAAATAATAACAATGTCAGCTACATTATATAAAGCTTTGCTATATACCTTTGTGATCAAGTGATTCATTTTGTACTAATAATTAAGCATTTTTTAAAGAATTTTTTTAATTGTAGATGGACACAATATGTACCTTTCTTCCTTTCTTTCTTCCTTCCTTCCTTCCTTCCTTCCTTCCTTCCTTTTTTTTTTCTTTCTTTCTTTCTGTGGTTCTGAGGATCGGACCCAGTGCTCACATGTGCCGGGCAAGTGCTCTAACACTGAGCCACAACCCCAGCCTAACCAAACATTTTAAGCAGTCACTATAGCAATCTTTTGGGGTAGTTGTGTATATTTTATCCCTTAAGAGATTTTGAGAGAGACAATACAAACTGTATTTTGCTTATAAGTACATTTAGGTTATAAAGTGACATGGGACTTGAATAAAACCAAAAAGCTCATGTATATCAGAGTGGGAACTAATATAAACATTTTCCCATTCAAAATCCTATTTTATCTTTTTTAAATTTTTTTTAAAAAATTTTCTTTAAATGTTTTAGTTGTTGATGGACATTTATTTTATTTATACATGGTGCTGAGAATCGAACCCAGTGCCTCACGCATGCTAGGGAAGCTCGAGAACAATGAGCCACAGCCCCAACCCCTCCTATTTTATTTTTATTAATCAATATTCTTTTTTCTTTGGAAGCTCATTGTGTCTAATTATTTTATTGTTCAAATATGTTAATAATATATACTGAAAGTCTTTATGCTACGTAGCATTTGTTTATAAGAATGACAAATATTTAATTTTTATAGATGTTCTGATCAATGGCAAAATATGAGCATCAGGCTGTTAATAGGAAACTATTCTTTATTACAACATTTTATTTGAAAACTGAAATCCACTTTAATCATTTAATCTATGGCCTGAGTGATTAGCTTGAAATTCAACATCATTAGAATTCAACATTATTAGTATTAGAATGATCTAGGAAAATTATAGAAGGCAAAGGCGAAGGCTTTGAAAGAAATATCATCTTCATCTTTGTTTCTGGGGTACAGATAATGTGAAATTTAAATTAGAGATTCAGAAACCTAGCCATTTTAATGAATTCCAAAGCGGTCCTTGTTAAGAACATATCTTATTGATACATTCTGATCGGTTATCTGAGGTCCTCTTGCTGTCTACCTAAACAGCTCAGAGATTCTAATCACTTTGGTGGATTGTCATGGACTAAAGTCTAGTCACTGGTTCTGCATATAAGAAACTGGACCTATCATCACCCCAGTTTACCCACTTTCCAGTGCTGACAACACTCCTGGGTACTTTCTTTCTTTGGTGTTGTCAATTTCCTGATAAAAATGGCAGCTCCTTTATTGCTGATAAATACTTCTGTCACCCCTCATCTTGTGTTGAGTCCAATAATGGGACCAGCTAAGAGTAATCCCTTACCCTGGCTATAGCACTAAGGTTTAATATACACAAACAAAAAATTCCAGTACTTTCCCCTTTCCTCACCAATGTGTTACTTTTTTTAAAGGGCACTTAAAC
Organism: Spermophilus citellus; assembly: GCF_964194105.1. Lineage (NCBI taxonomy): Eukaryota > Metazoa > Chordata > Mammalia > Rodentia > Sciuridae > Spermophilus > Spermophilus citellus. The sequence continues at coordinate 149,169,397 of NC_138188.1, forward strand.
TGTTTCTAAAGTTGAATAGAATATAAAAGAAAGTACTCCTTATGAAGACTTCTTGGTAAATCCTATGGATTGCATAACATTGAAAAAAGTTGAGAAAAACATGGTACCCATCCAGAATAACACCTTAATAATAAAGCAATTATAATTTGCATGTATTTTCTTACAGCCTTAATTTGACAATTTTATTCTTTTTTGTTTGTTTGTTTGTTTCCTAGATCTGAAAAAATGCTAAAAGGCTTAGGTGAAAAAATAGCATCCCCATTCATACGTAGTCCCACTAGCTGTATTCCTCAGAAGCAACTGTTTGCATTTTTAAAGTGTTTTGAGTGCTAACTAGATATTTATTTCCATATCTCTAGATGTTGTGTTAATTTTTTTCTTGATTTACCAATTTCCATCTGATGACTTTTCCCAATAGCTAAAGATTGATCTTGTATACTTCTCCCATTTCTTCTTCCTGTATAGAGTAGGCCCACTGTAAACATAGTTTCTGCATCAGTGGATTCAATGAATGGTGAATTCAACCAGCCATGGATTTGAGACATTTGAAAAGATTTGCATCTGTACTGAGCAAAACAATTTCTCTCTTTCATTATTTTCTAACAGTGCAATACAGAACTCAGTTTTGACATTGTACTACATATTAAATATAATCTAGAGGGCTGGGATTGTGGCTCAGTGGTAGAGTGCTTGCCTAGCATCTATGAGGCACTGGGTTTGATTCTCAGCACCACATATAAACAAATAAATAAATAAAGGTCCATCAATAACTAATAAAAATTAAAAAATAGTCTAGAAATTATTTAAAGTATGCAGGATGATTGCGTAGATTATGTACAAATAGATGCTATCTTACATAAGGAATTCCAATATCATTGGGTTTTGTGGTCTGAGGGTGTCTGGAAACAAATTCCCTAGGATAAACAGGGACAACTGATTATCCAACAGGGCTAAACACACTTTAGATAAAATTCATAGTTTGGGGAGCTCTTTTTCTCAATATATAGGAAACAAGGATGTTGGCTAAAAATGAAGAAAGGAGTTTTGGAGTGTGACAGGGATGAAAAAACTTGGCCCAGAAGACCAGGAGAATAATTTGATTAATTATTCTAACTTTTAGTGTTTATGAAAAAATAGAGTCAATAAGTCCATGTTGTCCACCTTTCATGCTTAAAAAACAACAAAAACCATTTTTCATCGAATGACTCTATGCTATAACTTTTTATTTAGCTTGAATATTATGGTCAATTGTACACTTTGGTTAAAAAGTAATAAATGCCCTTTGAATTTCCAAAGATGTGGCATCTCCAGTTGAACTGCTCATGTTCTCCTAGATCTTCAAACCCACTAAAGACAATGCCTGTGATTATGCTAAAATTTGATGGTAATAGAAAAAGTACAATTTTTTTTTCTTCCAAATAACTGAATCTAGGTCAAAGCCACCAGAAGAATTATGTGAGTTGATTACTTTAGGATTTTAAGCTGAGTGTTTATAAGGAAGCTCAAAAGGCTGGGAATAGCATGGCTTTGGGTTTGAAGAGTCACATGTTTAGTTTGAATCTCAATTCTGCCAGTGAAATTCCTCATCTATTAAAATGTCCCAAATAATATTTTATTCATGTAATAAAATGAGAAAACTACCAGTTTCCATATCTATTACAATAACATTTCCCTTGCAGCAATGTCCTGTGGAGTGGAAGTCATTTTCTTATAGTACCAAGTACTTTGTAGGGCCTCTAATAATTCAATGTGGCTCTACTGCAGGACCACACAGTAGCAGTGCTATGGAGTATTCACTGGAGCCTCTTCTTATGGTGTGTCATTTATATTTAAAGCAAAGGCCTTTCATAGACAATCCATCAGCAAAAAAAGTTAAGTTCATTGGTATACAAGGCAACACTGACATTGTTATGGACATCTGATTCAGCCCTGGTGGTGACAACTCTTCACCTTCCTCACTTCCAAGATCATCATCATCCCGAATTAAAACCACCTCACCTACTATCTCTCCTTCCCACACTGCCCACTCACTCAAAAATCTAAATCAAAACCAATAATAAAACCCCCCAAAACAAAAATAAACAAAAACTGGCACAAGTGTCTCAGTGACTCGTATCCTTCCTCACCTTGCTTGTGTTACTTGACCCCATCAAGCATCTGGAACATTACTGAACATTACTAGCTCAGAGTCCGGACAAAGTAGGTGGAGAGTAAATATTTATTAAGTAAATGAATGAATGGTGTAAACAGTCCACAATTCCCCTCATCATTCTTTTTTCAGCTTATGACATTGTATCTGCTCATTGGTTGCAGTAAAAAGCCTTGGATTCTTTCTCATTCCTAATATTTATTTGGTCAGCAAGTCCCAGAAGTTTGACCTCAAAAATAACTCTAAGTTCCTCTCCTTCTCTCCCCTCTGTCATATTATCTCACCAAAGGTGTTGCCGTTGTTCCTTAACTGGCCTCCTGGTCTCTGTCTGACCCCGTCTAGTTTCTTCTGTACGTGGTTTCTATGGTGAACAGTTTAAAATGTGAACCAAATAGTATTTTGTAAACCCCTGTTGACTTACTGCTTTAAAAATCTTTCTAGGGTTCTCCATGTCTTAGGTGAAGTTCAGTGTCTTCAGCTTACCTCCTTAGCTTCATTTCCATCCTTTCACTCATCATTTCTCCAGTCAAATAAGTTTCAGTTCCATTGTGTGGATACAATAGAAAGGCAAACTTTCACTACCTCTGTGCCTTTTTACTTTGTTTTTGTTAATCACCTTCTTTCTATTATTTTTCTGGATAAAATGCATTTAATTTCTAAGCTGAAAAACATTTGTGATTTGCACCCCGACTCAAGGAGAAACAAATCCTTTCTCTTGTGTGCCCTACTAACTCTTACTTCAATGACTTTTGACATGCCTTGGGACCCTAAGACTGTGACCATCTTTGTGGAAGAATCCTTGTCCTACTCTTTTTTTGTATCTTTATTAGTTTCCTGTGTCTTCTTCAACAAATTATCACAAACTGAGTGACTTGAAACAATGTGCAGCTCTGGAGGTGAGAAATTAAAAAGTCGCTGAGCCAACTCAAGTCTTCTGAGGACTGCTTTCAACAGGTGGTTTTGTAAAATGGAGCATTGATGGGTGGATTCTTTGACTCACAAATTTGAAGAATGAAATTCACAGATATAAGAATGAGAGCAAAGTAACAGGAGTTTTTAGAATAATAGGAAAAATTTTTAAAGAAAGAAAGAAAGAAAAGAAAAGAAAGCAGAGCTCTTGAATACAGAGGAGGAGTCCCAAAAGAGGGATGCCAGTGTGTTCCTTTTGTTTAGGGTTTTTTTGTGAACTTGATCTTCACTCTAGGTGATTGTTTGGATGATATGTAAATATAGGACCCAGAAAAGGAACAATCAACTCTATTTTGTCTTCTTTAGCAAATATGGAGAAAAGTGATTTCTAAGCCTTTACCAGCATAATTGGGAGTGAGGATTTGTAGTCTGAGAGGAACTTCTTGGGGTAGGGGTAGATTTTGTGGTTGACTATTGCTAGGGCTAGGGATAGGGGTAACTAGGAGAACAGTTGTGCTTGAAGCTGTCAGAGGCAGTGACAAGATGTTCTAGCCAAGAGGGAACTGTTGTGGTTGTAATTGTCAGGGGCAGACACAGGGTGTTCTCCAGGGCTGATGTCTTCTTCTAGGATGGCATGGTTTCCTTCCCTCCTTCCCTTTCTAAGGCCCTTACCCTGTCTACCTATGGGTGGTCTACTTTCCTGCCTCAGTTTGAGGACAGAAGCTGTTCTTTATGTCTTCCAGCTTCTGGTGGCTCTTTGCATCTGTTGGTTTATGGTTTCATCCTCCCATGGTCCCACTGCTTTCTCCTCTCCATCTGTGTCAAATTTCTGTTTTCTTTTACAAAGAGAAATGTGATGGCATTGATGGGCCAACTAGATAATCCAGGATAATCCTCCATGTCAACTTCCTTAGCTTAATCATATCTACAAATATTTCCTCCTATTTATGTTACCACATCTTCCAAGGACTGGAATCTTTGGAGACCATCATTCAATCTCCTACAGTTTAATCCTCTTCTCCCCCATCACTGAAGTTCCATATCCATCTCATATGCAAAACACATTTGCACTGCTATGATTTGGATACAAATCTCCTGTGTTAAAGCAGCAATGTTCAGAGGTAAAGTGACTGGATTGTAAGAGTTGTAACCTAAACAGTCCATCCTAGTTTGAATGTCTGTGGATAGATAACTATAGACAGGTGGATTGTGGCTCCAGGAGGTGGGTCATTGGAGTATGTGTCCTGGAAGGATGCATTTACCCTGAGGTCCCTTTACCATCTCTGTCTGCTTGCTGGCCCCACCAGCAAGGCAGATTTCCTTGACTGGGCCCTTTCCTGAGGATGTGGTGTCTCACCTTAGGCCCAGTGCAATGCAGCTAGACAATCATGGACTGAACCTTTGCAACAATGAATCCCAAATATACTTTCCTTCTCTAAAGTGTTCTTGTCAGATATTTGGTCACCATGATGGAAAAGCTAACTAAAACTTGTACCATTCCATCATCTCTAATGGTCTCAATCAATTACAGAATAAGCTGAAGTCCAAAATCTTATTGAATGTCTTCAGGTGAAAAGTTCCAAATCTCATCACCTAAATCACCCAAGGTGAGAATCCATGAGATTCTGTCTGTGATTCAGACTTCTCCATCTGTGGATCTATGAAGCTAGAGAATGTATTATCTGTCCACATAGTGAACAGATATAGTAAATAATTAGTAAAATAATAATAGAATTTCCCATACCCAAGAGAAGAAAATGGAAGGGAGCAAAAGGTTCCAACCAATTTTGAAATCCAGTGGGAAAAAATCCCATTATGTTTCAGGGCCTCTGAATGATCTTTTGTGGCCCAAAGCTGTGGGCCTATTACACTGCTTTTAGAGTCATACCTGATTTTTCTTCAATGGTAAATCTTGTCTGAAGTTGAGTAAGTTTTGTTTACCTGTTTCTTGTCTCTAGAATTTTTGAAGTCTGGCAAACTTTGTTAATTCTGTCCCGTTTCTGTCTCTGTTACTTTCAGTTCCAGCTGACAATGTTCCTGCTGATAAAATATTCTCAAAAATGTTGTGGCTCTCCTGTGTATGTCATGGACAGTTCTTTGTTAGATGAGATGGTCCCTGTAAAATCTTTCTTGGTTAATCCTCTCTGTATTCTTATCTTGCTGAGATGGCTGAGGAGATTCACATATACCAAATCTCCTTAGCACTGAAAGGAGGTTGTATAGCAACACTTTGGAACTTCTCTCCAGAGTATACTTTACCAATGAAGTATCTTCAAATTTTGCCATCTTTTGTAGTCTGGATTTGCTGAGAATTTCTCCAGTTAATCAAGTGTTGGCTCTTTTTATTTTTTCCATAACAATTCTTTCTTCAGTTTACTGCTTTCCACTCACACTTTACTAAAACAGGAAAAAAAAAAAACAGCATTCAAGCTGCACTCTGGACATTTTGCTTGAAATTTCAGATAAATATCCAAGTTCATCACTTATACGTTTTCCTTTTCACATAAATATAGGGTGCAATTCAGTTAACAAGTTGCCACTATACAATAAGTATTGACATTCCTTTGATTTCCCATAACATAGCACTTCTGAGTTTTTCTAAAAGTGCCTTTAACATTCATATCTCTACCAGCACTTTGTTCAAGGTAATCTAGGGTTTTTATATCAATTCTGAAAATCCTCTAGTCCCTACTCATTACAAAATATCAAAACCCCTTTTATATATTTGCTTATGTTTTACATTTGTACCTTGAACCCTAACCCCTTTTACTAAAATCTGTATCAGTTTAAGTCTCCACCAAAGAAATAGAATGAATAAGGTCTCTCTATTTATCTACTAATAGTTGATGATTAATTTATTATACAAAAATCTGTTTTATGCACTTTGGGGGGCTTGTAAGGTAAATTCATACTCCACAGCACAGGCCATCAGGAAGGGCTGGTTGTAACTCTCAAGCACAATGGTGAATTGCATTCCACAGTCATAATTACTTCTTCAGGAACACTTCAACTCTGCAGCCCTTTAAATTAACCCAAAAGAGTACCAAACCATGTAGGAAAATCTGTTTCATTTAGAGGCAATTAATTATAAATCTGGATCACATCTACAAAATATCTTTACAGCATCACTTAGATCATTATTCTATTGAATACCTGGGACCTGGGAATGAGAGTCTAGTTAAGCAGACACAAAACTGATGATTGTGACCAGTGGTTAGGACAGATTCTGGCACAGAGTAGACCTTCATTTAATTTATGCTGAATAAATCATCCTGTGAGCTGTACTTTAGCTATACTTGCCTCTCTGTGGAACTTGAATTCTATGGCTAGTTTTTTAAATAACACTAACATAAAACAATCATTTCTTCCCTAAGTCTGTGCCATTCTCCAACACTGAAACTGCCGCACCGTGCACATTCCCTATGTCTGATCTTGATGAATTGTCATGTGGCTCTGAGCATTTTTGGAAGAGTGAATCACTGTTAAGAAGAGAAATGGCTAATTTTGAGACAGAAGTATTTAGTAGGTGTTTTAATCAGCTTTTTTGCTGCTGTGACCAAACGATCCAACCAGAACAATTGTAGAGGAAGAAAATTTTATTTGAGGTCTTATGATTTCAGTGGTCTTAGTTCAAAGAAGGCTGACGCCATTCCTTGAGGTTGGAGGTGAGGCGAAACATCATGGTAGAAGAGTGTGGCAGAGGGAAGCAGCTCTTATGGTGATCACAAAGTAGAGAGAGAGGTCTCTACTTGCCAGATGCAAATATATACCCCAAAGCCTCGCCTCCAGTTACTACCTCCTCTAGTTATACCCTACCACTTCAGTTATAACTCAGTAAATCCCATCAGGGGATTATTTCACTGACTGGGTTAAGGCTCTTACAACCCAATGATTTCTCCTCTGAATCTCCTTGTATTATCTTACATATGAGTAAGCTTTTGGGGGACACTACCTCTAAATCATAACAGTAGAAATAAATATACAGAAATTTCAAAGAAATTCTTTCTTTTGCTCATTTAAAATATTATATATTTGAATTTATCCAGTCTTGGTTTATTTAAAAGTATTTTTTTTCCTTTTGCAATTTATATTTCATGTCTTTTCCACATGTGTTCCTTTCTTGATAATCCCTCTCAGAATCATGAATATGAGAAGTTATCCTGGGGGCAGGCAGGTTCTGAACAAAGACCTCCTAGAGAACTTTTCCTGAGTCAAACTGAAATAAAAGCTAGAAATTATCCAAGCTGTAAACTACTTTTAAATTGATATTCTAAAATACTGTGAATACTCTATGTAAGTTTACCACCCAAATTTGAAATCTTCAGATTTACACTCTTAACTGCTTTAAAAATGAAAATAATGTATTATCATCTTCTAGTTGTCACCTTTTCCATGAATTGTGAATGATATACCTCTAGGAACTTTGTCCTGAAATATAAAATTCAGCCTGCCTAGTCATTGAAACCCATCAAAAAGTTAATGTCCTTTGCTATTTTTCCCACTAATTTTAAGACTTTTATTTCATCTAAGTAAATTTGAGTTGAAAAATTATCATCTTTAACAAAGAAAATTTTAAAATGTCTATGATTTTGAATCCTGGTCCTTAAACTAACACAAACAATTTCCTATCTCATCTGTTCAGTTTTTTTTTTTTAATTCAGAATACAAAGTTGTTGACTGAATGATAAATTTTGACTATTCTCAGCCTTTTTCATAGGCCTCCAGTTTTCTGCTGGAAATTCTTTCAGTAGTTTTGTCAATTATTATTTATTTATAGTAACCATCTCTTCCCTCTTTTGTTCTCCTGATTTGCAGAAATCCATGTACCAAGAGCTGTTAGCCCAGATTTAAAAGTCGACAGTTCTTCTCCATGTTGTATTTTTTAAATTACACACTTAGAATTTCACTGTTGATGCATCAACAACCCTCTTAATCTTCCCTCCATTACAGGATTCCTACTCGTGTTTGCTCTTATGCTTTCTGAACTTTTTGAACATGACTTATAAATCTAGAATTTATGTTCAACAGAGTAACAGGCTGGGCTATGTGGAGATACTAACTTGTTAAAACTTTTCAAATTGGGTCAACTACCTGGGAAATTCTTGAGCTTGTTTGGTGTGAAGATTTGAGTCAGGTATGTTCTGTGGAATATTTTAATCTGAGTTTCCGCTAAAGAGAATGGAATAATGCCAAACCGTGTGTTTTTCATGATTTGTTTTTCCACCCCACCTCCTCTACTGTTACCCACATTCATCTGACCGTAAAAGGCCTTCTAACTAGGGCAAACTCATCCGTGTTTGGGTTCCTCAAATGTTTCAAGCTATTTTTCCAACTGTTGGGGTTTGGCAAACACTTATCAGTTTTTTGCCAACATGGTTATTTTTTTTTCTTTTTAATTTCAAACCAGAATGTATTTCCAGGGAAATATATTCCATATGTTTCTTATTTATTTATACATAACTCATAAAAGTAGTTTCTAATAATTATTTTATGTTCATAATAGCTTCAAGCTTTTCCACATCCATATTTTGGTGTGCTCAGAGATGGTTCTCCCTTTGGTTAGATTAACTTAGATGAAAATTCTGGACCAAGTTTGAAACTCAAGCCAGCAACTAAAAGACTGACAAATGCATTTTTTATTTCTCTTACTACCTTTAACAGAAATAAACAGGGTTCTTTTTGCCTAATTTAACAACAAGGACAGTTCAAATAACTGACGTGTAACACATGCAGATAGCATGCTAGAAATGAAAGGGGGACAAATTCTTTATATTGTACTCATAATCATGAGACCTGCTTGTTTTGGAATCTTCCTCCTTTTCCACTCTGGGTGAGATGTTTTCCCCCCAGAAATTAACACAATGCTAGTTACGACTTCTCCCCTCTGAGGCTTTGAGTCAATTTTTCTTGATCCAAAGATAGATGTATTGACTTAAATCCTTAAGAGTTTAGGAAAATTTTGTCTACAGTATTTGCTGCTCAATTATATTTCATGATTTTTATTTATGTTCGAATTTCCAATGAATAAAATCAAATCAATTCACTCTGGCAATATGCAAATATAATTCCAAAGGCTGATCTCAGGGATAAATTATAGCTATCTTTTAAAATTCCATAGAAATGGAACACGGTATTTTTATCAATCGGCAAATCTGCAGAAAACAGATATCACATTTAAATAACAATCATCCTAAGGGGCTTAAATAAAGGGATTGTTTGCAAATGATAGGAATAGTACAAGGAACCAAGGAACAGTGTAGGGTAACCTGGGCTAATAACAGTGCTAGTAGTTGAGCATGGCAGAAGAAGAGGAGGGAGAATTTTCCAGAATCCAGAATATAATCTAGAGAGAAAGTCACTGGAAGAGGAGCAGGGACTTTTGGTTGAAGAATGCAGCCATTTGAGGCAATTCCAAAAGAAGGTAAATTTACTTTCCTCCATTTTATTGACCAGGAACCAAAAGGTAATGAGATCCACCATAGTGGTTTAGATATTAAATATCTCCCAAAGGTCATGTAGTCTTGTCCACCAGCTTGTAGCACTATTAGAAGATGATGGAATATTTAGGAGGTGAGACCTAGTAGAAGAATGTTAGATTAATGGGTGTGTGCCCTTAAAGGGGATATTTGTACCCTAGCCCCTTTTTCTATCTTTACTTTCTCATTGCTATGAAGTGAACAACCTCCTTTATCATACATTCTCTACCATGATGTACTGTTTCAATAGAGGCCCAAAGAAAATAGGACCAAAAGACAGTGGATTGAAACTTCTGAAACTGCATCAAAATAAACCTTCCTTCCTTAAAAAGACATTTATCTCAGGCATTTTTTCACAGTGACAGAAAACCCACCATTAATATTGTCCAAACAGGTCAACTTCCTAAAAAAGAAAGCAAGGTGGGAAAGAATGGGAAATTGGTTTAGTGAGTCAAACAGAAAATTATCTGGGACATATTGAAAAAGCCATGAAACACCCCTGCTTTGAAACATAAAAAAAGAGACACAGTGTTTGCTAAATTTATCTGTCTGAATATTTCAAGGTAACTTTAACACCTACACAATTAATTTACTTCTGGTCTTGCTGGTTGATGTCTCCTACCACATGTGGACAGTGAATATCTGTAATATCAAAGTCCTCACAGGTCTCTAGTCAAGAATGGCAAACACAATACTTTGTTAATACAAGTCTGAGAAGGATTATCTTGCTAAAAAAGCATTCATCAAAGAATCTATTCAATATTTGCATGAGGTTGTATCAACTTTCTTTGGACCACAATTCTCAAGCCCATTTTCTGCAGACATTCACTTATCTCCTGATCTTACATAACCCTTTTGAGAGCTACTTCTGATGAATGGAACATGGGTTACTTAATTAGAACACTTGAGTGCAAATTTTAGTTTTAGTTCTTAGAACAGCCACTTAACCTTTCTGATAAAACTTAGTAATTTATGTTTTATCTTCTCACCCTCCCCTTTAATTTTTTTGGCACTCATATTCCATATAACCCCTTATTTTTATTTTTTGAGATTAATATGATATTGGTTATAACACTGAAAATGGCAAAAACATTTGCCATGTGCATGATCCTGGCTCATCAAATCCGTCTGTGAAGTTTTAAGCACAATGTAGATGTCTACATTTCAACCACAGACATTCTGACTTCATAGGTGTGGGATGATTCTAGTTATAAGTCTCTTAAAAGTTTCATGAGTGATTTTGATCCAGTTGATAACTTTAAGGGTTATATAAGGCACTCTGTTCTCTGCCTCTTCCCCACTGAGTCTTTTTCTCCAAATCCTGTGTGCTGTCACTCACCTTCATAGGTGTTTGTTAGAACTACAGACTGCTGAAGAAATGAAGGGGCTAAAAGCATTGGATACAAGATTTAAAGGATAGAATTAAGTTTATCCTACAGGATGATTTTCAAACTGTGAAATATAAAATTCTAGGTTTTAACAAATATGATTCTGATTTTCTGTAAATATTGACTTTAAATATAATTTTACTTATTTATTTTTTTTACAAAGGATGTATATGTTTATGGTCTAAAATATCACATTTAAACTAGATACATATCATATGATCCAAAACCCTCAAGCTCAGCTAATTACCAATGTTGATTCATTGGAATTTACCAAAACATTAACTTGAAGTTTATGTCTTTTGGGAGAGAGGCTGACTGGGGAGCAGGAAGATCAAAATTAGAAGAAAACTTTTTTGTAACATCTTTACATGTATTTAAATGTTTAATAAATGCAAAATTGATTAAGAAGTTTATGTTTTTCATTATTATTGAATAAATGGATTTAATTTCTATTTGCTCAAATGAAATGAAACTTCTAATGTTAGAAAAATACTTTCCACTCCTGTGATAAGGGCAAAGTTTAAGTGCATCAGCTTAGTGGATGTTTTGATGGCTGTGAAATTTCATCTGTTGTGAAATTACAAGTAATCTCGTAACTTCTCATGGGGACAGTTTGTTAGCTAGTTCAAGCCTATTTAAGTGATTCATTTTGAAAATAAAAATTTAACACTATTACCCTTTTCACGAATTTAATTGGTTTAGTGTTCAGATTACAAAATGGGACACTGGTGTCACTCATACGGAATGAAGTACTCCTAAATCGAGCACAGGTTACAAACAGCAGTATAAACTAAACAAGATAAGTCATATTACAGAGTTATTTATAAAACTACTTGTAATGGTTAATTTGAGTTGTCAACTTAATTGCATTAGGAAATGCTGAGGATTAAGAGGTTTATGGGTGTGTCAATGAGGATGCATCTAGGAATGATTGGCATGTGGGATATCCAACAGAAATGGAGACCCTCCCTAAGTGTGGGCAGCACTATCCAATAGGATGATGGCTTGGATGGAATAAAAATTGGAAGAACAAGGAATCATCAGTAGGAGGTTCAAGCTCAGTTCTTCTTGAATGGGTACTTGATTGCTGCTGCAATCCTCTGAGGGTACTGGACTCTTGCTTCTTCACTCTTCCAAAGTGTTCTCTGCCAGTGATTCTGCAGAAGCTTTCTGCCGCAGACTAGGGTGGCACTGTTGATGCCTCTTGTTTTGGGGCTTCAGCCTCTTGGACTGGTTCTTCCGCCTCTCCAACCTGCAGACGGCCATTTTGAATTATTCAGTTTCTGGTTCCATAAGCCATCCTGATAAATCCCTTTTATAATTCTACTTTCCCTTGATTCTGTTCTTCTAGAAAACCCTGAGTAATACAGGGAAGAAGTACTCCTAAATTGAGCACAGGTTACAAACAGTAGTAAAAGTTAACCAGAATTGTAACACGTTATAGAGTTATTTATAAAACTACTTATTGTTCATATCAACAACCTATAAGCTGTTTTCTCCATAATATTAAAACATTTTTTAAAAAATTTATTTGTTTTGAGGATACTGGGGATTGAACTCAGGGGCATTTGACCACTAAGCCACATCCCCAATCCTATTTTGTATTTTATTTAGAGACAAGGTCTCATTGAGTTACTTAGGGCCTCTGCTAAGTTGCCGAGGCTGGCTTTGAATTTCCAATTCTCCTGCCTCAGCCTCCAGTGCAGCTGCTGGGATTACAGGCCTTGGTTATGGTGCCCAGCTAAAACAGGTTTCTATTAGCTCCTTGAAAACTACCACCATGCCCTTACTAATTAGCTGAAGCTTTAGTAAGACGGGTTTACAAGGGAAAATCCTATTCATTTCTCAACACTGCTAAGATTCCACTAGCCTTCGCTTCTGGAATAATACATAAAAGAATTAACTAAGTTGTTCAGGATGTCTCCTACTGGGTCAAGAACCACCATTAGTTCTCTGTGCCACTGAGATGAAACCACAGCTTTCAGCATTTACCATGTCATTCATATGCAAAGAGGCCACCAAAGCATATTAGAAGCCTTACTCGCCTTTAAACAATGGCACTTGATCCATGAATTGTCAGCAAATGGACAAGGAATAAGCAAAATCTAACCATCAGGCCCAATCACAAGCTTTTACCCTTATAAATATCAAAAGGCAACAGACCTTCAAGAGCATCTGTGCACCTTAACCTTGCCCTGCTCTGTGCACCGCCTGCCCTCAGACCATGCTCAGGTTAAGGTCTGGCAGGTCTCCGGAGGCTTCTGGCTGATTTCTCCTTGCCAAGTCCGTGGTCAAGGAAACTATTCACTCTTTCACTGTAGAGATCCCAGATCCCAGAATCCTAATACCAGATGATAATGGACTTCTTTCTAAGAATGTCGTCTTGGAATTCACTGTTTCAACAAATTATAATATCTCAAACCTCAGGTCAGAGAGAAACCCCATCTGATCCACATGTTTTTCACTCTGTTCTTTCTTGGGGAGGGGTGGGATCCAGAATAGGACCTGTTTGGTAAACTTTCCAAGTTATCTGTTCAGGTCTGTTGATAGCTGTTCTGTAATAATTTCTTCTTTGGTGCATGACAACTCCACTAACTCAAATCCCAGGAAAGCAGTAGTGTTGAAGTGACAGTTATATGCCATAGGCAGGAGGGGGACATAGCATGTCAAGTAATGTCCTGATCAGTACTTTTCTTTTTGTAATGCTGACTGGTGAACCTGATACAGGAGTGTGTTCCAGGAACACTCAAACTGTGTCTTCAGTTATTTATTAGTTTTTACTTTGCTTCCTTACTTTCTGGTGGTTTTCTAATCCTGGGCCATGATAGGATTTTGGAGTGAGCTGTTTTGCAGTTCAAGTAATTTTTGGCACTTTGTACCATAACCGAGGCTGGCAACTCATCTGTTTGCTCTCTGGAGCAGGTGACAGCAATGTTGAAAGCTATATCTCTGGAATATGAATGGGATCCACAGGACATGAGTTCATGGATTTTCTGAGAGATGGAGAACAAAGGCTTTGGAGTCACAGTAACTGGGTTTCAGTACTGATTCTACCTTTGCCAACTAGGTGGTGTGGAAAAAGTGGAGTTCTTCTGCCTTTCAAAGGATCAATATTCTCTTTTCAGAAATGAGAATAATACAGACATACCTTAAAGGTTGTTTTGAGGATTAAATGTAGTCCTTAGGACAGTATCTCACTCATGGACAGAATTTCAAATGATTATTTCTATTTTTACTGACAAACCATGAAAAATCTCTTCACAGAAATGACACTGATTTCAACAAGTTTGGGATCTTTAGAATAGGACTCATTAGGAAAACAAAACAAAGTCTTGATATTGACAAATGTTACCCTCTTCACAGTTTCAAAGAATAACTTAATAAATAGCTACATCAGAAGATATTTTAACATTTATAATCAGACATTCATACTTTGTGGAAGTATGGTTTATGAAACATTCTTATGAATTTATCCCTTCACAAATCAGTAAATCATTGATTGTTATCGTGATGATGCTACTTCAAGGGCAATTTTTAGAACATAGTGAAATTATTTACTCTATTATTTTGCTGATTTTAATTTTCTACTTATAACATGAGGCATAAAGTATTAAACTTGTTTATTTTTTTCAAGAGAGGAATAGTTTCGCGATGTTGAATTTAATGACTGCATACCTTCCTTGTCAGCTTATGCAAAAAATTGGATTTCAGACCCATATAGAATTCCTGTATCACTTACACTAGAACACAAGTAGCAAATAATTTATTTTCCATTTCTATCCACAATGCTACAATAGAGCAGAAAATGAAAGCACTTAGCTATGATAATGTTTTTATTACTGAGAACATTTCTACACTAATAAAAGCTATAGCAACAAATTTCTGGATAAATCTACTTCACACAAATACTTCATTTTCAGAAAATGTGGACTGTTAAACTGTAGTCACAAATTTATTTGAAGAACAAAATTGTAAAAATACAGACCATATTTTCCTATGAGGACGGGGCAAGCTCTATGACTAATAATTGCCATTTATTACACACCTACTATGTGCCAGACACTTTACATGCAACGTAATATTCAATTACAACAATAATCTTAGAAAAATAAATAATTGTGTTTTCCTTATATATTTCACTAAGCTGATGATCAGAAAGTTTCATCATCTGTCCTTGATCATACTTGTAGTAAATAACAGAACTGCTGTTATTCTTTGCTGCAGGAATAAGTCTCCTTCTCCACTACCCGGGACCTCTCAGAGAGGAGAGGTGGAGTCCAGCAGGGAAATGTTTGCAGAATGTGGTTTTTGGAAAGAGTTTTGCTCCAAATATTCTTTCACCAATGATAATGATGCTTGACATTTCTCCAAAGGATATTTATGTCTGTAAGTCTTAAGGGATTTTAGTTCATTTAAAATCTGTCACTAAAATGCACATGTACTTGAGGTTAAGATGAGGATTATTAGGTAAGATCTTAATAATTATTGATGAATGCCTGGATAGAACTTGGTGAAGTAAGAGCAAGAAATGCATCAAATGGGTGAGTGAGAACAGTAATGAAAACTTCCTACTTCTGCTTCTTCAAAATATTTCCTCTTTGGGGTCTGTTTTTGCCCTTGATGTGCAGTGTTTAAAACTGAAAACTTAAAGAATAAGATATCTTGTTAAAGAAGAATGATAGGAGAGCGCTTGGATGTCCCTCTGATGGATCTCTTAAAAGTGGTGGGAAGTAGGTCTCAGCATTCTTTCAATGGCAAACAGATGGCACCGGCTGGTAAAAACCACACAGATCTGGGAGTCTGCTCTGTGTCTAGCTCTAGCTCAGGGACAAGCACATTAGTGGTCTAGTGGGTTCCAGTAAAGGCTACTGTTATTTAGAAATGAGTAGTCTTGTCCAATCACTGGGGTCATGGACACATATGACGTGGGTCTTTGTGTGTGTACTTCAGTGTGTGTTTGGAATTGAAAACAGTGGTTTTATATACCAGTTTTTCGATTGCCCTGATGAAACAGAAGGGAAATGAAAACATTAATTACCTATTTGGAAGACTCAAGTAAACTAGATATTTTTACCTCAAACATACTGTTATATCATGGGAAAGAGGCCATTGCCTTAGTCTCAAATTCTATCATGTATAGACATTCACCACATGTGAGAATTGTTTTTTTGAATGAAAAAACAATTAGTCTCCATATTGGATGGTGACAATCTTCTACTAGAGGCAAAACATATTGGGAAGAAGTCAGATTTTAGAACTAAAGCACTTAAATAATAGTGATCTTTTGGCTTAGATTGAAAGAATTCATAACTGGTAAATCTTGGTGAAAATATTCACAATAATGGTTGTTTTGGAAATATCTTATTTTGGTTAAAAATAATAATGACCATTTTTTATTTTTAATTTAAAATATTTTCAAATCACCAAAGTATTGTAAGGATAGAATAAGTTGTTTTTTTTTTCTTTTAACCCTTGACAGTTTTTCAATAAGTCACTGTTTGACTTCCCATCACTGATGAATTTTAACAGAGACATTGCCCTGTGTACCCACAATATAATCATCCAAATCAGGAAGTTAACACTGATACATGACTACCATCTAATCCTCAGATCTCATTTAGATTTCCCGTTATTCCCAAGAATGTCCTTAATACCAAAAGGAATCATTCCAACGTCTTACATTACATTTAGTTGTTTTGTCTTCTTTGGTTTGGAAGAATTTCTCAGTATTTTCTTAACTTGCATGAACTTGGCACATGTAAAGATTTCAGGGCGTATTTTTGTTGTTATTGTTTTATGATTCCTTTCTCCCATCCCCCAATTTAGGTTGGTCTAATTTTTTTTTTAATGATTAAACCCATATTGTACATTTCTGGTAGAGATTTCACAGAGAGGATTCTTTGTTATTCTCATTCCATTTTATCAGAAGGAGCTCTGTTTTAGTTTGACACATAACTGGTGATGTTTTGATTTTCTGATTAAGGTGATGATGAACAACTTTCTTCACTATGAAGTTGCACTTTTACACTTTTTCTCTTTTATCATTCGAAAGTTGGAGGTACTTTAGGACTATGTAACTATGTCATTACATGTCAAGATTTCACACACATTTTAGGATCTATTGATTCTTCCTGGATGAATTATTTATTATTCCTATGATTGTCAAGGGATAACTTATAAATTCTGCCTTTTCTTCTAAATTGACTATTTGTAATTCTTCTAAGAGAAAAAGTGTTTTTTCCCCCCTCCAGAGTAAGTTTTCCTTTTGAGTTGAAGAATGTCCTTCCTCCCTCCCTCCCCTCCCTCCCTCCCTCCCTCCCTTCCTTCCTTCCTTCCTTCCTTCCTTCCTTCCTTCCTTCCTTCCTTCCTTCCTTTTATTCATTCTTTCTTTTGTGTGTATATATGTGTGATTTCCTAAATGTGGTAGGTTTCCTTATGAAGAGAAGAACCTATTTTTTAGTTGTAACAGGATTCTGTGAGGCTCTGTGGCTTTGCTCTTCACTTATATAAGTGGGACTCACAGGGCCTCTCAAGAAAGGAGGTGGTCTGATTCTATGACAACAGCAGTTTTGTTGTTAGTTCCATTTCAACATAGCTTTACATTTTTCCATGGAAGACACAATAAATATGAGTGCAAGGGGAAAGGTCTTGGTGGCCTATGTGCTGTGCAACAAATTTCCACACATTTAAAGCAACGCTCATTCATTATCTCACAGTTTCTGTGGGTCAGGAGTCTCCTCTGCTCTGCTGGTTCTCTCAGTGTCTTCAGGCTGCAACCCTGGCTTTGGCTGGGGCAGTGGTCTCACGAGAGCCTGGGCTACTGGAGAAGGACATGCATCTAAGTTCCCTCATGAATTCTGCTACAGTTGCAGGATTAATGGCATCTTGCTTCTTCAAAACCAGCATGAGGGGAGTGGTGAGGGAAGAATAGTGGGAGAAAGGTGGGGGGTGGATAGGGTTGGAGGGAGATAGTCTCCAGAGTGAGCCAGCTAGTAAGGAGTCACATACAATGCAGCATACACACAGGAGTGACACCCCATCACCTTTGCCATGTTTTATTTGCTAAAAGCAAGTTAAAAGTCCAGCTCATATTCACTGGAGGACTGGCACTGTCAACAAGGGAAGTGAGAATCATGGGGGATCCACAGAGTCCCACCTCACAATCCTCCAGTTGCACGTGTCCACTTGTTGGCTTAAAAGTTACTGCTGCTAATAATTTACCTTGACTTCTTCTGGACCTTTGGCGGCTCACACACAAACACTAACACCCTTTATTTATACTGGATTATATTATAGGTTTTGTTCTAACATATCTTAAAGGTTGGTCCATGACAATTCATGTATGCTCAGTGTATTTTCAAACTGCTGCATAGTATTTCACAGAATGAAATAGTATCCTCTATCTTACTCCTTTGGTAGAAAATTTGTAGCCTTCATTTATTTCTTTTGTTATGAACAAGAAAGTTGCAATGAATACCATAAATCATTTTGTGTGTGTTTTAGCTAGCATGGTTACTTAGAAATGTGATGTTTGGGATATATGTGTTTTTAAATTGGAAAGAGACCCTCAAGGATTTCTTCAAACATGTAGAAAATTTGCATTTTCTCAATTGAGCATGCAGTTTTCTGTATCTTAATATCCTATATAGCCCAGTAGTATATTTCATGAATATGTCTGGTTTATGTTTATCAAATGGTTAAAAATAATATCTTGTTATGATTTGCAGTTTCTCAATTACTCATGAGCTTATGAGTTTTATTTTTAATATTAATAGTTATTTTCATATTATGCATGTGAATAGAACTTTTCTCACAGGCTATATTTCTTTTTTGCTGTTGCTATATTTCTGTTTTACTGTTTTTATCGATTTGCTATGACATTTAAAATTTTATGTTTGAATGTCCTTTGCCATATGTGTTTGTTTACATCATTTTCGAACATAAGAAAATACAAATGTTTTATGAATTTTATGTTTACTTTAGCATCTTTTACTAATGTCTTAAAAAAGCTTTACACATGTTAACACAAACATTTACTATTTTACTATCTTTTTTTTATATTTTCTTAAATTTAGTATTTTGATCTGTCCATTTATTAAGTGGATTTATAGAATTTTTTCCCCTAAGTTAATAGCAAGTTGTCTGAACGTAATATATTGAATTATTCAATGTTTCCTCCATGAATCTAAAAAGCTACCATTGTCATTACATTATGAGTTACATCTGGGGCTTCAGAATCTCTCCATAAGGCTATTTGTCCATTTCTTCTTAATGTTTTAAGCACTATAATTGATTTATCATGCTTCTTAGAAACATTTGCAATTCTTTCCAAATGAACATTCAATGAAAGAAATTACAATAAATAGTTAAAGAGCCACAAAGAACTGCTGACATTACAATGGTCTGATCATTTTCCATTAAACCAAAGGCCAAATGTTTTCTCTAATATATGGATGCTAATTCACCATGTGGCGGGGGCACTAAATAATTGAGTTACCTTAGATTAGGTAGAGGAAGTGAAAGGAGAGGAGGGGAGGGGATATGAGGATAAGAATCAAACAGACATTATTACTTTATGTATATATGTGATTGCATGACCAATGTGATTCTACAACATGTACACTCAGAGAAATGAGAAATTATATCTCATCTATATATGATATATCAAAGTGCATAAATGCATTGTACTGTCATTTATAACTAATTAAAACAAATAAAAAAATTAAAAAAAGATAAGGCAAGGAAGGTTCCTGAGACTTGCCCGGCCAGCGTGCATGTACCTCCATCAAGGGTCATTCAACATACATTGTGTCTTTAGCTTTCTAATGATATTCTTTTTTTTTTTTTTATTGTTGGTCGTTCAAAACATTACATAGTTCTTAATATATCATATTTCATAGTTTGATTCAAGTGGGTTATGAACTCCCATTTTTACCCCGTATACAGATTGCAGAATCACATCGGTTACACATCCATGTTTTTACACATTGCCATTCTAGTGTCTATTGTATTCTGCTGCCTTTCCTATCCTCTACTATCCCCCCTCCCCTCCCCTCCCCTTCCCTCCCCTCCCTTCCCCTCTTCTCTCTCTACCCCCTTTACTGTAATTCATTTCTCCCCCTTGTATTATTTTTCCCTTTCCCCTCACTTCCTCTTATATGTAATTGTGTATAACCCTGAGGCTCACCTTCCAATTCCATGCAATTACCCTTCTCTCTCCCTTTCACTCCCGCCTATCATCCCTGTTTAATGTTAATCTTCTTCTCAAGCTCTTCGTTTCTACCCTGTCCTTGGTTACTCCCCTTATAGCAAAGAAAACATTTGGCATTTGTTTTTTAAGGATCGGCTAGCTTCGCTTAGCATAATCTGCTCTAATGCCATCCATTTCCCTCCAAATTCTATGATTTTGTCATTTCTTATTGCAGAGTAATACTCCATTGTGTATAAATGCCACATTTTTTTAATCCATTCATCTATTGAAGGGCTTCTAGGTTGGTTCCACAATCTTGCTATCATGAATTATGCTGCTATGAACATCGATGTAGCAGTGTCCCTGTAGCATGCTCTTATTAGGTCTTTAGGGAATAGACAGAGACGGGGAATAGCTGAGTCAAATGGTGGTTCCATTCCCAGCTTTCCAAGAAATCTTCATACTGCTTTCCAAATTGGCTGCACCATTTTGCAGTCCCACCAACAATGAACAAGTGTACCCATTTCCCCACATCCTCGCCAGCACTTGTTGTTGTTGGACTTCTTAATGGCTGCCAATCTTACTGGAGTGAGGTGGTATCTTAGGGTGGTTTTGATTTGCATTTCTCTGACTGCTAGCGATGTTGAGCATTTTTTCATGTACTTGTTAATTGATTGTATGTCCTCCTCTGAGAAGTGTCTGTTCAGGTCCTTGGCCCGTTTGTTGATTGGGTTATTTGTTATCTTATTATCTAATTTTTTGAGTTCTTTGTATACTCTGGATATTAGGGCTCTATCTGAAGTGTGTGGAGTAAGATTTGTTCCCAGGATGTAGGCTCCCTGTTTATCTCTCTTATTGTTTCTTTTGTTGAGAGAAAACTTTTTAGTTTGAGTAAGTCCCATTTGTTGATTCCAGTTGTTAACTCTTGCGCTATGGGTGTCCTATTGAGGAATTTGGAGCCCGACCCCACAGTATGTAGATCATAGCCGACTTTTTCTTCTATCAGACGCCGTGTCTCTGATTTAATATCGAGCTCCTTGATCCATTTTGAGTTAACTTTTGTGCATGGCGAGAGAAAGGGATTCAGTTTCATTTTGATGCAAATGGATTTCCAGTTTTCCCAGCACCATTTGTTGAAGATGCTATCCTTCCTCCATTGCATGCTTTTAGCCCCTTTATCAAATATAACATAGTTGTAGTTTTGTGGATTGGTTACTGTGTCTTCTATTCTGTACCATTGGTCCACTCGCCTGTTTTGGTACCAGTACCATGCTGTTTTTGTTACTATTGCTCTGTAGTATAGTTTGAAGTCTGGTATCGCTATACCGCCTGATTCACACTTCCTGCTTAGCATTGTTTTTGCTATTCTGGGTCTTTTATTATTCCATATGAATTTCCTGATTGTTTTATCTATTTCTACAAGAAATGCTGTTGGGATTTTGATTGGCATTGCATTGAACTTATAGAGAACTTTTGGTAATATCGCCATTTTGATGATGTTAGTTCTGCCTATCCATGAACAGGGTATATTTTTCCATCTTCTGAGGTCTTCTTCTATATCTCTCTTTAGGGTTCTGTAGTTTTCATTGTATAGGTCTTTCACCTCTTTTGTTAGGTTGATTCCCAAGTATTTTATTTTTGGGGGGGATATTGTGAATGGAGTAGTTGTCCTCATTTCCGTTTCAGAGGATTTGTCGCTGATATACAGGAATGCATTTGATTTATGCGTGTTGATTTTATATCCTCCCACTTTGCTGAATTCATTTATTAACTCTAATAGTTTCTTTGTAGACCCTTTTGGGTCTGTTAGGTATAGAATCATATCGTCTGCAAATAGTGATATTTTAAGTTCTTCTTTTCCTATTTTTATGCCTTTAATTTCTTTCGCCTGTCTAATTGCTCTGGCCAGTCTTTCGAGGACTATGTTGAACAGAAGCGGTGAGAGAGGGCATCCCTGTCTTGTACCAGATCTTAGAGGGAATGCCTTCAATTTTTCTCCATTCAGAATGATGCTGGCCTGTGGCTTATCATAGATTGCTTTTACAATGTTGAGGTATGATCCTGTTATCCCTAATTTTTCTAGAGTTTTGGACATAAAGGGATGCTGTACTTTGTCGAATGTTTTTTCTGGATCTATTGAGATGATCATATAGTTCTTATTTTTAAGTCTATTGATGTGGTGAATAACATTTATTGATTTCCGTATATTGAACCAGCCTTGCATCCCAGGGATGAATCCTACTTGATCATGGTGTATAATTTTTTTGATATGATTTTGAATCTGATTCGCCAGAATTTTATTGAGGATTTTTGCATCTAGGTTCATTAGAGATATTGGTCTGTAGTTTTCTTTCTTTGAAGTGTCTCTGTCTAGTTTAGGTATCAGGGTGATGTTGGCCTCGTAGAATGTCTTTGGAAGTTCTCCCTCTTTTTCTATTTCCTGAAATAGCTTGAAAAGTATTGGTGTTAATTCCTCTTTAAAGGTTTTGTAAAACTCTGCTGTATACCCGTCCTGTCCTGGGCTTTTCTTAGTTGGTAGTCTTTTTATGGTTTCTTCTATTTCCTTTATTGTTATTGGTCTGTTTAGGCTGTCTATATCTTCCTGACTCAATCTGGGCAAATCATATGACTTAAGAAATTTATCGATGCCTTCACTATCT
The DNA here is from genome assembly GCF_964194105.1 of Spermophilus citellus. NCBI lineage: Eukaryota > Metazoa > Chordata > Mammalia > Rodentia > Sciuridae > Spermophilus > Spermophilus citellus. Next base: position 149,192,169 of record NC_138188.1, read on the forward strand.
TCTATTTTATTGGAGTATAAGGATTCAAAGTAATTTCTGATTATCTTCTGTATTTCTGAAGTGTCTGTTGTGATATTGCCTTTTTCATCCCGTATGCTAGTAATTTGGGTTCTCTCTCTTCTTCTCTTCGTTAGCATGGCTAAGGGTCTGTCGATTTTATTTATTTTTTCAAAGAACCAACTTTTAGTTTTGTCACTTTTTTCAATTATTTCTTTTGTTTCGATTTCATTAATTTCAGCTCTGATTTTAATTATTTCTTGCCTTCTACTTATTTTGCTGTTGTTTTGCTCTTCTTTTTCTAGGATTTTGAGATGAAGTATGAGATCATTTATTTGTTGGTTTTTTCTTTTTTTAAGGAATGAACTCCAAGCAATGAATTTTCCTCTTAGAACTGCTTTCAATGTGTCCCATAGATTCCGATATGTTGTGTCTGTGTTTTCATTTAACTCTAAGAAGTTTTTAATTTCCTCCTTGATGTCTTCTAAAACCCATTGATCATTCAGTAACCTATTGTTCATTCTCCAAGTGATGCATGATTTTTCCTTCCTTCTTTTATCGTTGATTTTCAGTTTCATTCCATTATGATCAGATAAGATGCATGGTATTATTTCTACTCCTTTATATTGTCTAAGAGTTGCCCTGTGACATAATATATGATCTATTTTTGTGAAGGATCCATGTGCTGCTGAGAAAAAAGTGTAACTACTTGATGTTGGGTGGTATATTTTATATATGTCAATTAAGTCTCGGTTGTTAATTGTGTTGTTGAGTTCTATAGTTTCCTTATTTAACTTTTGTTTGGAAGATCTGTCCAGTGGTGAGAGAGGTGTGTTGAAGTCTCCCATGATTATTGTATGGTGGTCTATTAGACTCTTGAACTTGAGAAGAGTTTGCTTGATGAACATAGCTGCACCATTGTTTGGGGCATATACATTTATGATTGTTATGTCTTGTTGGTGTATGGTTCCCTTGAGCAGTATGCAGTGTCCCTCTTTATCCTTTTTGATTAACTTTGGCTTAAAATCTATTTTGTTTGATATGAGTATGGACACTCCTGCTTGTTTCCGCAGTCCATATGAGTGGAATGATTTTTCCCAGCCTTTCACCTTCAGTCTATGTATATTTTTTTCTATCAAATTCGTCTCCTGTAGGCAACATATTGTTGGATCTTGTTTTGTGATCCATTCGACTAGCCTGTGTCTCTTAATTGGTGAGGTTAAGCCATTAACATTTAGGGTTATTATTGAAATTTGGTTTGTTCCTCCAGTCATATTTGTTTATTTATGTTACTAAACCTGATTAGTTTTCCTCTTTGATTACTTTCCCCCCTTTACTGTCCTACCTCCCACTGATGGTTTTCAATGTTATTTTCAGTTTCCTCTTCCTGTAATGTTTTGCCAAGTATTTTTTTGAAGAGATGGTTTTCTAGCTGTGAATTCTTTTAACTTTTGTTTATTGTGAAATGTTTTAATTTCATCTTCCATCCTGAAGCTTAGTTTCTCCGGATACACGATTCTTGGTTGGAACCCATTTTCTTTCAGTGTTTGAAAAATATTATTCCAGGATCTTCTAGCTTTCAGAGTCTGTGTTGAGAGATTAGCTGTTATCCTGATTGGTTTGCCCCTAAATGTAATCTGCTTTCTTTCTCTTGTAGCTTTTAAAATTCTCTCCTTATTCTGTATGTTGGGCATCTTCATTATAATGTGTCTAGGTGTGGATCTCTTATGATTTTGCACTTTCGGCGTCCTGTAGGCTTCTAGGATATGGGATTCTGTTTCATTCTTCAATTCTGGGAAGTTTTCTCATATTATTTCATTGAATAAATTGTTTATTCCTTTGGTTTGGAGCTCTGTGCCTTCCTGTATCACAATGACTCTTCAGTTTGGTCTTTTAATGTTATCTCATAATTCTTGAATGTTCTGCTCATGGTTTCTTAGCAGTCTTGCTGAGCTGTCTATGTTCTTTTCAAGTTGAAATACTTTGTCTTCATTGTCTGATGTTCTATCTTCTAAGTGATCTACTCTGCTGGTAGTATTGTCAATTGAGTTTTTAAGTTGGTTTATTGCTTCCTGCATTTCTAGGATTTCTATTTGTTTGTTTTTTATTACTTCTAACTCCCTGTGAAATTGATCTTTTACTTCCTGGATTTGTTTCTGTAGTTCCTTGTCAATGTGATCTTTCATTGTCTGATTTTGCTGTCTCATGTCTTCCTTGAGACTCCAGATCATCTGAAGCATGTATATCCTGAACTCTTTATCTGACATTCCATCTGTTGCAGCTATTACCTCTTCTAGGGTTGAGTTGACCTGCATTGCTTGTGGTCCTTTCTTTTCTTGTCTTTTCATATTGCTTGTGTTTCTTTCTGCTTGGTGAAACTGTTGTGTTTTTGAAGTTTTTTCCCCCTGTTTATTTATATTGCTCTTGTATAGTTGGGATATCTCTCTTGTAGGGTGGGTAGTGGCTGTGCTCCTCCTCTAATCAGGGTGATCTATCCACTACGCTGGTTGGTCGTAGGTCTGCCCACCCTGCGGGGACGGGTGGCTGCTCTACTCTGCCCCCACTCCAATTGTGGTGACGTTCCTACCACACCCTCGGATTGTTGGTCCTGATCCGGATGTGGGCGGCAGCTGTGCTCCACCCCTACTCCAATTGGTGTGACGTGTCTACCACGCTGGTCGGCCTCTAAGCCTGTTCCGCCGGTGGGTCTCAGATCTGCCTACCTTGCGGGCTTGGGCGGTAGTTCTGCTCAGCCCCCACTCCCAGTGGGGGTACCTAACTGCCTCTCCAACGGGTCGCTGGGCCTTTTCCGGACACTGGCGGCAGCTCTGTTCAACCCCCACTCCAACCAGTGTGACGTGACTGCCTCGATGCTACTTGTCCACCACACTGGCAGGCTGCCGAGCCTGTCCTGCCGGTGGGATGCACGTCTGCCTACCTTGCAGGATCGGACAGCGGCTCTTCACTGCCTCCACTCCAAGTTGGGTGACTTGGCTACCCTGCCGTCGGGTCGCTGGTCCTGTTCCAGGCGTGGGCGGCTACTCTCCTCGGCCCCAGCTGCAGTTGGGGTGTCGTGATACCACACCGGTGGGTCCCTTTGCCTGCTCTGGGCACAGGTGGGAGCTCCACTCTGCCCCCCATGCCCCCGCAGCACCCAGCAGGACCCGGACCAAGAATCAGTCCCTGTAGGATCCCCAACCCTGAGCCTGAGCAGCTTCGGGAGCCAGGAGCCGGCCTCTCCGATCCCCGCCACGTTCTGCTAGGAGCAGGCTCCACAGAGCAACCGCCGCGGGTTCCCCAACCCCAGGCCAAAACAGCCCCGGGAGCCCAAGCCTGGTCGCACCAGACTCTCCCGGCTCGGTGTTCAAGCCTGGCCGCACCAGACTCTCCCTGCTCGGTGCACGCTCCGCTGGGAGCAGAGTCAAAGACGCAGTTCCCGCGGGCTCCCCAGCCCTGGGCCAAAACTGTTCCGGGAGTCAGAGTCCCGCTGCCCCTCGTCGCAAGTTTCACTTGTAGCTGGCCTCAGCTCGCGGTCCCCGCAGGTTCCCCGGCCCTGGGCTCAAGCAGCTACGGGAGCCAGAACCCAGCCTCTCCGATCCCTGCCACACTCTGCTAGGAGCAGGCTCCACAGAGGTACCCCAGCCTCAGGTCCAAGCAGCCCTGGGAGCCCAAGCCTGGCTGCTCCAACCTCTCCCAGCTCAGTGTACGCTCCGACAGGGGCAGGGTCAAAGACGCAGTCCCCGCGGGCTCCCTAGCCCCGGGCCAAAACTGTCTTGGGAATCGGAGTCCCCGAAGGATCCCCCGCCCTGGGCCAAAGCAACCCGGGGAGCTAGAACATGGCCGCTCAAAGTCCGGCGCCCGCCTTGCCAGGGGTGAGCCCCGAAGAGTATTCTCCTCAGGTTCTCCAGTCCCGAGCCTGAGCGATCTGTCTGCGAGACGCAGGCAAATACCAGCCTGGAATCACCTGTTACGTAGTTGAATGAGCTGAGATCAGTAGAAAACAGGGATGATTGCATCAGCTCTCCAAATGGCGGCTGCTGTCCTCCTCCGTGTTCCGACCGGTGTCGGGAATCGAACTGGACCAGTTCTCTCCTCTGTCTCAAAGCCGGAACTCAGCACTCATCGCGGCCAGTGCGCCGCTGGCAGGAGCCTCCAGAATCCGCTTCGCTGTAATCCCGCTCTGGTACCTCGCCGCTAACTAACTAGCACGCGCCCCAGACTCCAACCGCGGGGCGGTCCGCCGACCAGGTACTGCTACCCTCCGTGCGGAGAAATCGCCCAGGACCAAGCCCCTGTAGCCGAATCCCGCGCGCTGGAAATCTGTCCTCTAGATTCTGGAGCACCTCAATTTCACTGGAAATTCCCACCAAGGTAGCCTTCAGCCGTTTCACCTCGTCTTTCTCCCGCACAGTGACGCGGCGCACTGGGGTGCTGCACTCCCATCGCCGCCATGTTCCGGTCCTCTCGCCAAGGATTTTTTGAAGAGATGGTTTTCTAGCTGTGAATTCTTTTAACTTTTGTTTATCGTGGAAGGTTTTAATTTCATCTTCCATCCTGAAGCTTAATTTCGCCGGATACACGATTCTTGGTTGGAACCCATTTTCTTTCAGTGTTTGAAATATGTTATTCCAGGATCTTCTAGCTTTCAGAGTCTGTGTTGAGAGATCAGCTGTTATCCTGATTGGTTTACCCCTAAATATAATCTGCTTCCTTTCTCTTGTAGCTTTTAAAATTCTCTCCTTATTCTGTATGTTGGGCATCTTCATTATAATATGTCTAGGTGTGGATCTATTATGATTTTGCACATTCGGCGTCCTGTAGGCTTCTAGGATTTGGGATTCTGTTTCATTCTTCAATTCTGGGAAGTTTTCTCGTATTATTTCATTGAATAGATTGTTTATTCCTTTGGTTTGGAGCTCTGTGCCTTCCTGTATCCCAATGACTCTTAAGTTTGGTCTTTTAATGTTATCCCATATTTCTTGGATGTTCTGCTCATGGTTTCTTAGCAGTCTTGCTGAGCTGTCTATGTTCTTTTCAAGTTGAAATACTTTGTCTTCATTGTCTGATGTTCTATCTTCTAAGTGATCTACTCTGCTGGTAGTATTGTCAATTGAGTTTTTAAGTTGGTTTATTGCTTCCTGCATTTCTAGAATTTCTATTTGTTTGTTTTTTATTACTTCTAACTCCCTGTGAAATTGATCTTTTACTTCCTGGATTTGTTTATGTAGTTCCTTTTCAAAGTGATCTTTCATTGTCTGATTTTGCTGTCTCATGTCTTCCTTGAGACTCCAGATCATCTGAAGCATGTATATCCTGAACTCTTTATCTGACATTCCATCTGTTGCAGCTATTACCTCTTCTAGAGTTGAGTTGACCTGCATTGCTTGTGGTTCTTTCTTTCCTTGTCTTTTCATACTGTTTCCTACTTTGTGTCTTCTGTAACTCATTGATCATTCAGTAACGTATTGTTCATTGTCCATGTGATGTAGGATTTTTCCTTCCTTATTTTATCATTGATTTCCAGTTTCATTCCATTATGATCTGATAAAGTGCATGGTATTATCTCCACCCCTTTATATTTACTGAGGGTTGCCCTATGGCATAATATATGGTCTATGTTTGAGAAGGATCCATGTGATGCTGAGAAAAAAGTATATCCGCTTGATGATGGTTGATATATTCTATATATGTCAGTTAAGTCTAGGTTATTGATTGTGATATTGAGGTCAATATTTTCTTTATTCAACTTTTGTTTGGAGGATCTGTCCAATGGTGAGAGAGATGTGTTGAAGTCACCCATTATTATTGTGTTGTGGTCTATTTGATTCTTGAACTTGAGGAGAGTTTGTTTTATGAACGTCACAGCGCCATTATTTGGTGCATAAATATTGATAATTGTTATGTCTTGTTGGTGAATGGTTCCTTTTAACAGTATATAATGTCCTTCCTTATCCCTTTTGATTAACTTAGTCTTGAAGTCGATTTTATTCGATATGAGAATGGCCACCCCTGCTTGCTTACGAGGACCGTGTGCGTGGTATAATTTTTCCCAACCTTTTACCTTGAGCCTGTGTATGTCTTTTCCAATCAGATGTGTCTCCTGGAGGCAGCATATTGTTGGATTTGTTTTTTTAATCTATGTTACCAGCCTATGTCACTTTATTGGAGAGTTTAAGCCATTAACGTTTAGAGTTAGTATTGATATATGGTTTGTACTTCCTGCCATGTTTGATTATTTATCTCTTTTTTTTCTAATTTAGTTTGTTTCTCCATGATTAGCTTTCCCCCCATCCTCTGTCTTTACCCAGGCACTTCCCGCTGATGGTTTTGGTTATTGTTTTTCATTTCTTCCTCGTGTAGAGTTTTGCTCAAGACGCTTTGCAATGCTGGTTTTCTGGCTACAAATTCTTTTAGCTTTTGTTTATCATGAAAGATTTTTATTTCGTTGTCGAATCTGAAGCTTAATTTTGCTGGATACAGAATTCTTGGTTGGCATCCATTGTCTTTCAGTGTTTGAAATACATTGTTCCAGGATCTTCTCGCTTTCAGCGTCTGTGATGAAAAATCCATTGTTAAACTTATTGGTTTACCCCTAAATGTAATCTGCCTCTTTTCTCTTGTAGCTTTTAATATTTTCTCTTTGTTCTGTATATTGGATATCTTCATAACAATGTGTCTTGGCGTTGGTCTACTGTGATTTTGTGTGCTCGGTGTCCCGTATGCATCTACAATTTGTATATCTGTTTCCTTTTTTATTTCTGGAAAGTTTTCTGTAATTATTTCATTCAGCAGGTTACTCATTCCCTTAGTATGAATCTCTTTGCCTTCCTCTATCCCGATGACTCGTAAGTTTGGTTTTTTTAAGTTATCCCAAATCTCTTGGATGTTTTTCTCGTGATTTTTTACCAGCCTATCTGAGTTGGCTAGACTCTTTTCAAGATGATATATTTTGTCTTCATTATGTGACGTTCTGGCTTCTACTTGCTCCACTCTGTTAGTGATACTCTCGATTGAGTTTTTAATTTGGTTTATCATTTCCTTCATTTCTAGAATTATTGTTTGATTTTTTTTTATAATCTCTATCTCCTGATAAAGATGCTTAACTTCTTCTTTTTTCTGTTTATGTAATTCATTTTCAATGTGATCTTTAAGGTTCCTTTCCGTCTGTCTAAGGTGTTCCTTGAGTTCTTTATATGGCCATTTGTCTGATGACTCTAGGTCCTCCTGAATATTTAGGCTGTCCTTCATTGTTTGTACTCCTTTTCTTCCTTGCTTTTTTATGCTCATGATACTTCTTGTTCTGTTTGACTGCTGAGTTACTGTTTACTCTTATAAATTTATTTGATGCTTGGGAGGAGAGATATTAGAAGGGAAGGGAAGAAGTCACTAAAGAGAGTGAGTGTAGGCAGGTAGAATTCAAGAAAGGGGGAATAAGAAAATTGAAAAGAAATGAAAAGACAAAATAAAAAAAGTGAAAAGAAAGAAAGAAAAAACGAAAAAATAAAAATTTAAAACCAAAAAAAAATTATAATGATAATAAACAAATGGAAATTAAAGTTTAAAAAATAATAGTAATAATAATAGAATAAAAAGAATTAAAAAAAATTGAAACCATTAATAAGAAAGTTAAAGAACAACAACATCAACAACAAAAAGTGAAAATAAAATTTTTAAAAATACCAATAATAATCATTAAAAAAATAATAATAAATGCATTCATAGAGCTCAATTAACTTCTCTTCTAGTAGGTGGAGCTATGCCCACCGGGCAAGGGTTCTCTTCTTGATGGGTGGGAACCAATCACTGTACCTCAGCTCTTCTTCCCAGACTGTGCGGGTGTCCAATCCTGAGTGCATAGGGCCTTCTCTTGTGGTTCTTCAAGCCAGGCCCCGCTCACCTGTGACGCTCACCACAATACTGGCTACACGCCGGGTCTGCTGCTCCTGGGAGCCCTGTTTCCATGTATGCCTGGGCACACCCTTTCTGTTTGCCTCCCTCAGACCCTAAGTTTGTAGGGCTTGGGGCTGAGGACCCCCAGCAAATTTGTTTTCCCTCAGGTAGCAACTCCCCTGGTAGCTGGTGCAAGGGACCTCTGTTGTCAGCAGAGGGATACCCTGGGTCTGACTATCATGCTCAGTTGGCTTTTACCTCTGTGAGTTCAGGTGGGCCGACTAGTTATTTCAGCGGGATCATTAGTGCTGAGTCACTAGAAGCAGGCGAACCAGAACTAGAATGCAGCCCAATCCGGGCTCAGTGTGTTCTGAGAGGGGCAGACTGTTCGCCCGGGATCCCCTTCAGCTCAACAGTGCCTAGTGGTCCTGAGCGAACAGTATTTTGACAGTTTACTTCTTCCTATGCTCGCGCAGCTGAAGGGGTTAGAGACTTGATCTCTCCGTGTCCGCCGCCATGTTGGATCACTTAGATTTTAAATTGTCACTTATCTTATCAGTTGTTCCATTTAACTTGGCAGCTCACTCGCGCGGTGAAGAGTGTGCTTTATGGTGCTCCGCCGGAAGCGGTGGCAGCAGCGGCGGCGGCGGCGCGGTGGCGGCCCAGCTTTGGCCTTCGGGACCCCCGGGGAGGGGGTGCGGGCTGGGGGAGGGGAGGCAGCGTCTCGGGGCCCGTTCGGGCCGGGAACTGGACATAGGGTAGTGCGGGCGGGGTGGGGGAAAGAAATTGAGATCTAGATTTAGGGACTGAGCGTGGGAGGAGAGATGGTGGGGGAGAAGCAAAGTGGAAAGGCGGAGAGGAGAAGGAGAAGGGGCTGAGGGAGCCGGGCAGCTCGGGGGCTGCAGCCTTACTGCTCGCGCTGATGTCGTGATGGACTCACTCCACCTTGGCTGGAGTTGTGACGGATTCACTCCACCTAGGCCCCTTTCTTGACACGGTGCTGAGTCTTTGTCGACAGATCTCCTTTAATGATCTTTACTTCATCTTTTAAGACACGGCAACATACGCTGCGGGCGCAGCGATGCGGAGCACGGAGCGGCTTACTCACTTTCCGCCGCCATCTCAGGTTTTTCGATAGATTTTTTTTTCAAATTAATTGTCATGGATTTTGTGTGTGTGTGTGTGGGGGGGGCATTCGACCACTGAGACTCATCTCCAGCCCTATTTTGTATTTTATTTAAAGACAGGGTCTCACTGAGTTCCTTGGCACTTCACTTTTGATGAGGCTGGCTTTGAACTCTCTCTACCTCAGCCTTCTGAGACATTGGATTACAGGCATGCATCACCATGCCTAGCTGTCATGGCTTTTCTAACTGGTAAATTATCTCCCAATATTGCCTGATACAGAAACCTTTTTATTTCCTTCAGCTGATTTATTGTCACACCCAATGATTCCAGTAAAATGTTCAATTTCTGACTTGTATGAAAGGGCTTCCAAATTTTATTTTTAGATTACAGTTGCTATTATGAGGTCTTGGTGAATGCATAACTTTCAAATAGGTCCTATATTTCTAAAAAAAGACATTTTAAAAAATAGGAATAATTTTTACAATTATTGAATTGATCATACATATTTATCCTTTAATATTTTAATATACTAACTCAAATTTATACATTTAAAAAATCAAATAATTCTTATATTCTTGGAATCAACAGTACATAGTTATAACATGTTTTAATGTACATTCTGCTAATGTGTTATAGGATTTTTATGAATTTATTCAAGGGTGAGAGACTTTTAGGTATGGTTGTATATATCAAGTACCTCTATGTGTGGGATATGACTCTGTTCTTACTTGCTTTTTAGGTTTTCCTATACTATAATTGTTGTTAACAGAAACATACTGTGGACTTTTGGGGCTTCCTTTGCATTAGCATCTTCCAAGTTCTTCTCCTTAAGTTTGTATCCATAAGAGAGTTTCCCTAAAGAAACCTCTTAATAATTATATAAGCAGTGGACCACCAAAACTTGAAACACTCCTGGAATTGAGTGTATTAATATTTTTCAACTCAAGGAGATTCTGACCATAAAAATAGTCATGTTGATTTCAGCTCCAGGGACACAGAAGATGCAGTCATATGCAGCACTGGTGTCTCCAACTCTAACATCTCCGACTCTAACATGCTAAATAGGGTGGCATGTTGCACAGGTAAGCTCCAACATCACAGATGATGTGGCAAAAATTGAGGTGTCATGGATGAATCCTTGATTTCTGTAAGATCCTTGTGTTTTATTTTGATACACCCTTCTTGTTGTAATGAATTATACCACAGGAATTCAATAATAGCCATTGATTTTATTGCATGATACCCAATTTTTCATTGATCCCAGAAAGTGACTTATGTATTTGATTTGTATCCTCTTCTGGGCTGTAAACTCCAGAATGTGAGGACCTATTTCTCTTTTTGTCTAATATCCCTACAAGAATGTGAAACATATTTTTTCTGGAGAGAAAAATATGTTTCGATAATGAAACATTTAAATTTATTTTAAAAGTATAGTCCTTGTCTTACAATGATCCAGCCATCACACTGACTTTGATTCAAAGGTAACATGTGTCTAAGCAAAAATGTTTTGACGTAAGAAAAACAATTAAAAAATCAATTGCATATAGATGGGATTGATTCCAAAATATAAAATACCAGAAAATATAATGCAAGACTTCTGAGTAATACTCATTTAACTTCAATAAATTCCGATTTTCTTAAGTTTCGATATCTAAATCAAAGATATGAATGATGTTGTTTGGTTTGATTAATGTGTTTCTTTCCTTAAAAAAATTTGTATTTGAAAAAGGAAAAAAAAAAAAGAAAAAGCCAAATTAGACTATCAAGTTACTCATGAAGAAATAATCTGGAAGTTACATAAAATTTTAAGAAGTGTTACAATGATTTTATTTTTATCCCATAAAATCATGACCTTTCCTCTTAATATAAGTCCTTAGCATAGCCAAAGCCTCATGCAATACAATCAAATTATGCTGAGCCTCTGTAAGCATTCAGTTCTTTGTTTTCAGGAGAATATTCAGCATAAAGTAATAACTCATCATTTAACAATGTTCATGGTATCTCAAGTTCCAGGCTAGTCCCAACAACTTAAACAAAGTTTTTGGTAGTTCAGTGTGTTCTTTTCACCCTTTGTCTTAGTTTGTTTAATGTTGCTCTAACATTGTATCACAGGCTGGGTAAATGATGTAAAACAATTATTTCTTACTGTTCTGGAGGATAGAAAGTCCAAGGTTGATAGTTTGAATCTGGTAAGGGCCTTCTTGTGTGACAGAGGAAGTGGACAAGCTCAGGTCTTTCTTCCTCTATTGTAAAGTCTCTAATCCCATCATGTAGGATTCACCTTCATGACCTCATCTAATGGAAATTACCTCATCCATACTCTATTTTCAATTACTGTCCGAATGTGAATTTGGGGGTCACATTCAAATCATGGCATTCTTCCTTAGCTAAGAATCTGGTAGCTCTCTGGCTCTTTGACTCACTTAGGAATAAATTTTCTAGAAACAAAAGTATGAGTAACTGTTCTCTCATTTCTGTTACTTTTTAAGGAAATCTTACTGTTGTAATTGGTTGTGTAGCCACCATTTTATACCAGCCACAAAATATATTTTCTTAATTTCTGAGGCACATCTGCACCAATTATTTATTAATTCTCAACCACACATACATGGTTGTGTGTATTTCTTGAATAGATTTTCTATGCCCTAACAGAGTACAGCTTAATGCAATATCTAAGTAACAAAAATACACAAAAAATTTTAGCCCCTTAAGTCACACTTAGCACCACCTACTTTTTGAGACCATACCATGCTTATAATACATTCTTCTACTCATCAAATGTTATGGCACCTTTTAAAAATTTCTGCCTTATTAGTAAAAATTACTGGTAGAAATTCTTTAATTATCACACAAAGTTACCATTTTGTTTCTTGTTCTCTCATGGCTCACTTGGCAGAAAATCTGGGGAGCTAATATGCATAAATGAGGGACCATTTCAGGCATCCTGTGGAATTTTTGAGGCTGCATAGTGTGCCTGGACTTTCAGTTGATAGTGTTACATGCCTCCTTGGAAATATAGTCATGAAGCATGGCATGTTGGGATGAATACTAATGCTCTCTTAACATCAGATTCAGTAGTCCTTTACTCAACTCATGCATCTGATATTTACTGGATCTCTTTGATTCTAGCATAGTCACCTTGAGTTTTGTTTTTGTAAGTCTACTGCATGGTAGGGTAGGTGATAATATTTTTGGATGATGAAATGTGATGCTTCATTTAAAATCTCCATTGCACACACACTAAAAGATATATTGTATCATTAGTTTTGTCAATACATAGTATTCCAGCTTGAAGGCCATGCTATGTGAGCATAAAAACTTAAAATCTGACAACAAAATATCAGTGGCCGTAAAGGAAAATTTCTAAAAATATATACAATTTTTTTAATTTATTTTTTTATTGCTGGTTGTTCAAAACATTACATAGTTCTTGACATGTCATATTTCACACTTTGATTCAAGTGGGTTATGAACTCCCATTTTCACCCCGTATACAGATTGCAGAATCACATCAGTTACATTTCCATTGATTTACATATTGCCATACTATACAATTTTTGAATATTTCATTTAAAAAATTATGATCAAGAATAGTAATGCTATTTTTCGTTGGTAACTATCTTTTTCTCATTGCCATTTCAATAATAGATTCTATAGGGGAATTTCAGAACATATAATCAATCCAAAGAAAAAGCACAGGTAGAGAAGGGCCAAAACTACTTAATATGAGTTGCTTTGCAAACAGACTGGTGATGGATCCAAAGCAGACTTTGAAGCCACACCACCCAAACAGCATGACAGAAGGCCACATTATGTTGTTCATTGGAAGAAAGAATGGAGAATGATCATGACTGAGTATTAGAGTAGGGAAAACAGGACTACTTAAAACACTGCATCTCTCATTCATTTAATCTTTTTAAAATGTGAAAGTAAGGCTTACTATGAGAGATTTTAAGGACAGTGTGGCAAATATCCTCTCAGGTCAGAGCTTTGCAAAGTTATTTTCATTGTGGGCTTGTGAGAAAATAAGAAAGGAGAACATTAAATATGAGGTTCTCTCACTGCCTGGATAATGTTTCCTGTTTTTGTTTCTACCTTTCAACCAGAAAGTGATCGAACATTTGGATTTCACATTGTTCTTACTTGTTTCTTTCATTTTGTATAAACAACAATAACAAAAAATGTTATTAACAGTCATGTTCTTTTTTTCTCCACAGACTATTTTGAAAATGCAATGGGGTAGCAATATAAAGAATAAATAAAAATTATATTAACTGTTTCAATATTGCAGTCACCTGAATTCCTAAAAAAAAAAAAAAATAGTGGAAACCATAAAACCTGGCTCTGAAATCTTGGGACATTTAGCCAACCTCAATCTCTTTAGCATTTTTCATACGTAAAATAGAACATGAATAATATCCATTTTGAAGGGGTTTGGAGAAGATTTCAAAGTGGCCCATTTATTAGTTAGACCTGAGAAGCACTGTCTCCTTTACTATTTATCAGTACTATCCAGTAATGATCTACGTTCCCCTTGGAGAGCAGCTGTTGTTCTACCTGCTTCCCATCACACTTGGTTGCATCCTTGCTGCTGACCCTGTTCTTGCCTACTACTAAAGTTCGGCATCTGTATATGTCCACCTGAGAGCCATTGAAGGGCTGGGTCCTTTTCAATGTCCACTGAAGAATGTGGCTCTTGAGCAATGATTCTGTTTGTAAATACTAAAGTCCCCTTATGTCACATGCGTGATGACTATAAAACTTTGGCTCTATATGGAATCCCAGAGTTTTTCCAATGGAATTTGAAGCTCCATATCCCCTAGTGGTAGCAATCTTTTGTTAGTGGCTTTCTCTTGTCTCATTTCATAACTTTCCCAACAGTGTTTTTTTTTTTTTTTAACTTCCTAAGTAAGTGATTTGCGACATTTTTGTTCCAGAGTCTATGTCTGGGAAATTCAACTCAAGATATCCTATTTTTAGGTGACTTTATTTTCCCACTCTCCAGCATGGTATATAGTAGGCAATTTTATTGCCCCTCTAATCTGTTTAACCTGGTGGGAGGGATATTGAGGAATAATCTTGGCTGCAAGATGATGGAGGAGTTTGCATTCATCTGCATACATCTCAGTTTTTGTGCACTTACAGTAACAAAATGCAAAAACCATGGGAAGAAGATACCCCTGTCAAATGAGATCCCTGAGGGAAACTGTTTAGCAGGGTTGAGCCAATAATCACAATGCAAATATATGAAGATTTACATAGAAGAAAACAGTCTCTACAAATCAATGGTAAAGGTCAGATTGTTTAATATATGATGTTGAGAAACTACTCCCTTCATAGGAAAAAAATTAAGAAACTTAGATGGATTGAAAGAGTATGAAAAGACAAAAACTATAAATACATAAGAAATAGGAGATTATCACGTGACTTACAGATAGGAAAGAATTTTTTAAAATAAGATGTTGATGGCAAAGTAATGACAAAGAATTAATTATTATTATTTTTTAACAAAGGATCGCCCAGATCACTTTAAGAACAAATTGTCAGAATAGAATAAAATATATGTAATATCAAAAATTGAAAAGAGGTTAAGAAAAACACAAACAAGCCAAGTACAGTGGCAAATGTCTCTAATCCCAGTGGCTTGGATGACTCAGACAAGAGGATCACAAGTTAAAAGCCAGCCTCAGTAACTTAGTGAATCCCTGTCTCAAAATAAAATACAAAAAAGGGCTGGGGATGGAGCTCAGTGGTTGAGTGCCCCTGGGTTTAATCCCCAGAACCGCTCCCCACAAAAAAAAAAAAAAGAAAAGAAAAAAAGAAAAGCACAAGTAAACAAATAAAACTCATGAAAACCAATGATATAGAAAGATAAAGAGAAAATAGACTATATCTCTGAATAGGAAAGTTAAAGAGGAAACTCAAACATCATCCTCATACAAAATGAAGTCATATGATAAGAATTTATGGTACTAGAGAAATACAAGTTAAAACAGTGGATTATAAGTATATATATCCAAGACTGGAAAAGTTTTGTTAATTCAGCTAATGTTGAATATTGCTATAAATATGGAATTTATCTCTCTGAATGAACCAGTATTATCTACAAAGACAAATGACACACCAAATTTGGTGGTAAAATATACCCAAGATTTACTTATTGCTATGTATAAATTTGTGAGAATTACAGTGTTGGGTAGTCTTCTCTTCACTGTATTCAAAAGCCCAAGTTGATAGAGCACAAACAAGTGATTGTTATTTATCTCCATGCCAATGGGGAAAAGGGAGATCTTTGGACAAAGAATGGGGGCAGGGGATGGGTGTTAAGACCTTGGGGATGGGAATGGAGCTTTTATTGACAAATAAATGATTTATGTCACTTCTGCCATAAAGTGACCAGAAATATGACATAGGCCAGAAATAACCACATATCTTCTACCATATGGAATGATAGGAAACTTAATCCATTTATAATTGGAAATGAAAACTTCGATACTTATTTTTGCAGAGCAATCTAGCAAATACTTATTCAAGTTATGTATACATACACAATAACATCATTTCTTTCCTAGTGTTAATGATGTTTTAATATTCTCTCTTTTAGGCTGAGATCAAACCTCTCTTAATTACTTCCTGTCTAACTTGCCGTGAGGCTTTCCATTTTCTGAATTTTAATACATTTCATTGAGTTGGAAGTTGGAAAAATATTATTATACTGAAACTATCAAGACCACTAAAAGAGATACTTGGGCCTTCTTAGAACTTTTTTTACAGAATGAAGCTTGTTTCTTCAGCACTTAACTGTTTTTAATGATGCCAGATTATTTTCATTATAAACAACAAAAATTCAGAACTAAAGCTTATTTTTTCTGTAAATGTTTTCCTCTTACTACATGTAAATAGTGATGTTACACTACCTATTCTTGGTTGAATTGGCACTTGCCAGTTGCCTGTGTTCCTCAGACTTTTCTCATTTGCATGATTCTCATTCACTCTGTGGTCCATTTGAATTCCATCCCAGTGTGGCATTTGAAGAATGGTTTGCTTAAATTGCTTGTGGCAAAGAACAAAGCACACAGAAAAAAATAATTTTTAGAATGAATTTTCTCCATTCATATTTCTGAGCAATATTTGCTCAAATTCTTAAGGCTATAATCCAAGCCAGAAAATCTGTCTGTGGCTCATGGCCCAAGGATGCTCAACGAGCCACTGAAATGTACTCTTGTGGAGTCTGTTTCCTCTTGCTAGGAATTAATCCCTTTGGAATGTCAGATTGTCACCAAGACTGACAATTATACATGAAAAATTAGGCTTCGGGGAAGTCATAAAAACAAGAGTGAACAAGCTCTTGACTTCTTGCTTCATTTTCCCTACCCAAAATAATAGTATATTTCCTTTAATATCTAAAATTTCTGGACTATACACTTTTATTAATTGACTAAGTTTCAAATTTGACTGTAAGTTCTGAAGAGCTGACAATATTTAGTGCTTCTTTTACACTTTATCCCTTGCATCTAGAAGAGTTCTACATAGTTCAATGATTGTCTGCTCTTTGAACAAATAAATAAATGATAACATCTGTTTTGTTGGAAAATGAAAATACATTAGATCTATATTTATTCAAAACCTAAGTAAGTTATGGGGAGAGAGAAAGAAACATCTAACTTACATGGATAGAAGCAAGATCAAATAATGAATCAGGGAGCTGTTACTTTTAAGAAACTATTGATTAGTTTTATGAGTTCAATGTTGACCCCCACTTCCCGCAAATACATGTGCTGAAGGCCTAACTACCAATGTCTCAGAATGTAACCGTATTTGTACATAGGGTCATTGCACATGGAATCAGGTAGGATGAGGTTATTCTAGATTAGGGTGGATCCCCAAGTCAATATGACTGCTATTCTTTTAAGAAAGTAATTTTGGCTACAGACTGGCACCAAGGGAGAACCCCATGGCCAGAGACAGCCAGTAGATTGGAGGAAAGGCATGGAATTTATTCTCCCTCGTGGCCCTCAGGGAAAAACAAAACAAAACAAAACAACAACAACAACAAAAACCCCAACTCTTCCTACATCTTGATGGGGGGAGTCTTAACTCCAGAAACAATGTAACAATAAATTTCTATGGTTTTAGCCACCCAGTTTGTGTATTTGTTATAGCAGTCCTCCTAAACCAGTACAGTCAAGGACAGTGATCTTATTTTTAAATGTTGATAGAAGTATTTGGAACAAATTCAAAATATCAGACATTTCCCTCTATACTCACATTTCACTAACTCAGGCATGAATCTCTCTTTTTAAAAAATTCTAATTTGTTATGTATGACACAATTCACCATAGCTAAACTGTGGAACCAACCTAGATGTCCTTCAGTAGATGAATGGATAACAAAAATGTAGTATGTATACAAAAAGTGAATATGCCTTTTAATATGTGCTATTAGAAAAATCTGAGCAGTGGCTGAAATGAGTGTCAATGAAATGCCTGGTGTGTGTGTGTGTGTGTGTGTGTGTGTGTGTGTGTGTATGTAAAGTTCATGAAATGCTCCAATTGAGGAAAGGGGTGTCAGTTTGCATGATAAGGTCTACTCAAAGTTTTCACAGGATCAAGCTGTGGATAACAAGATGTATTTTCCAGTCCCTTATCAACTTCCCTAATCTTAGTAAATGCAATGGGGATTCAGGTATATTCATTCCTAGGTAACAATAGGGATCTGTGCCTGTTAAAATATAGGGAATTGTTGAGCTGCTCAAATTTTTACCAAGAAGGAAAGAATATGCAGACTGTTGAGAATACATAATTTTTTTTATCTGCAATTCTTTCTACAGGGAGGCAATCATGAGCAGCTTGGATGAGTAATTTATTCCTAAGAACTCCCTAGGAGACTTAGGCAAAAATATATCCCAATATCCACGTAAAAGATAAAGGGCGAAACACTGTGACAATGGCTTCCCTAGTGAATTTCTAGAATAAATTTATTTCCTACAATTTAATGGGTCTTTGATGCCATCCTACAAAATACAGTTGAGAAAATAAAATGTCAAATCTGAAGTGGTTGAGGAGGAATGTTTTTCCATAATTCCTTGAAATAACTATCTTATATCAGTTTTCATTGTCATCCTTGAAAATTGGAAAAGAAGCAATGAACCAAATTTGGGCATTTCAAATTTAGATAGAGTGGAAGATAGAGTGGAAGCTGATTACATGACTTTCTTTTCTTCGAGTACTGTTTCTTTCCCATATCCTACTCTCTTTTTAAATTTCATATTGGCCATTCATAGCAACAGGACATTTTTAGAGACATGTTAACCTGCTATGGAGACATCTATAATAGTATTTGGGAATTCTGTGGGAAGGTTTGCTGCAGCCACAATACAACTCCTGTGGGCATCCATACTGAGGCAGCATCTAAGGCCTTCCTTCTCTTCAAAGAGAAATGAAACACATAATCTTCAAAAAGAAAGCACTCAGCTGAGCATGGTGGATATCTTTAATCCCAGCAGCTTGGGGTGCTTAGGCAGGAGGATTGCAAGTTCAAAGCCAGCTTTAGCAATTTAGAGAGACCCTAAGCAAGTCAATGAAACCCTGTATCTAAATAAAATATGTACAGGGGCTGGGGATGTGGCTCAAGCGGTAGCGCGCTCGCCTGGCATGCGTGCGGCCCGGGTTCGATCCTCAGCACCACATACCAACAAAGATGTTGTGTCCGCCAAGAACTAAAAAATAAATATTAAAATTCTTTCTCTCTCTCTCTCTCTCTCTCTCTCTCCCCCCCTCACTCTCTCTAAAAAAATAATAATAAATAAATAAATAAATAAATAAATAAAATATGTACAAATATATGTGTATCTATAAAAAAAGGGGTTGGGGATATTACTCAGTGCTCAAGCCCCTTTGGATTCAATCCCCAGTACCAAAAAATAAGAGTACTCCATTTAGTGAATGTTTTAAAGAATCCTCCTTCTAACGAGTCAGGGAAGAGTTTGTGCTTCCTGGTGTGATAGGAAGATACAAAACTTTGTGACCATTTAGTTTAATATACGTTTTGATTGAAGCAGATATTATACTACTACCCTAATTTTGTACCTGTGTTGGTAGGGCCATTCTTACATTTTTGATAAGCTCTATGAAAATAGCGAAGATGGAACAAATGCTGTACATGTAGAATCAAGAATAAATATGTACTAATATGTAACAATGAATCTCACCATTATATATAATGATAATGCACCAGATTTAAAAAGAAATAAAAAAAGAATGAACAGACATGTTCAAGGCAAAACCTTAGGGAGGTGCATAATCACTCATGCCAGACCTTGGAGACTCTGTCCATCCAAATGTGCAGATGCATTTGTTCTCCATTTACAATCTATGAGCTTTATTTTGTTTTATTAATTTACACAATTCACATTTTCTTGCTTTTTCTCTCAAATAAGGGGAGAGATCAAAATTGAGATAAAACTTAGTTATTCTGAAAGGAAATTAAATATTAATAACCATATATTTTTACATATCGAAATTTATTTTTACCACTCTGTCTAAATAAATTTAAAACACAGTGGTAACCAAACTGAATTTTTTCTTTTACTCCAACTATTCATCCAAATATTTTTCTTCTTGAGTTATGGTTTTATTCTAAATAGCTTTCAATATGCTAAAATAAGTGGACTATTAGATACCGATAGAAAGTTTTAATTTAATATAATTTATTATGCAGTGATGTACTTTAGTTGAAAATTACTAAAATGTGAGCTAATTATGTAGTTTTTCCAAGAGGATTCTATTTCATATAACTTTAAATAAACTACAGTGCTGCCTAAATTTAAAACTTTCTCAGATTAAAAACTGCTTAAAATATAATACAACTTCAAAAACTCATTAAAATACAATTAAAAAAACAAATAACTAAAATTTTACAAATTGCACACTCCTACATACACAGCACCACGTGTAACTCACTGAACAATCACTGCAGATTTTATTCCAAACATTTTGCAAAGAGTGGAGTTTGACCGTTATGTGAAACATATGTGTGTGTGTATGTAATATAGAGCACAATTTTTCATATCTCTGGTTGTATACATAGTATATTCACATCAATTTGTGTCTTCATACTTGTACTTTGGATAATAATGATCATCATATTCCACCATCATTAATAACCCCATGACCCCTCCCTTCTCCTTCAAACTCTCTGTCCTATCTAGAGTTTGTCTATTCCTCCCATGCTCCTGCTCCCTATCCCACTATGAATCAGCCTCCTTATATCAAAGAAAACATATGGCATTTGGTTTTTGGGCATTGGCTAACTTCACTTAGTATTATCTTCTCTAACTCCATCTATTTTCTTGCAAATACCATGATTTTATTCTCTTTTATTGCCGAGTAATATTCCATTGTGTATATATGACACATGTTTTTTTATCCATTCATCTATTGAAGGGTATCTATGCTTGGTTCCACAGTTTAGCTATTGTGAATTGTGCTACTATGAACATTGATGTGGCTGTGTCCCTATAGTATGTGTTTTTAAGTCATTTGGGTATAGACCGAGGAGAGGGAAATGGTTGTTTCATTCCCAATTCTCCAAGAGATCTCCATACTGCTTTCTATATTGGCTGCACCAGTTGTAGTCCCATCAGCAGTGAATGAGTGTGCCTTTTCCTCCTCATACTCACCAACACTAATTGTGGTTTGTATGCATAATAGCTGCCATTCTGACTGGATTGAAATGAAATCTTAGAGACCCTGCGTCTAATAGAAGAAAAAATAGGCCCTAATCTCCATCATGGGGGATTAGGCCCCAACTTCCTTAATAAGACTCCTGTGGTGCAAGAATTAAAATCAAGAATCAATAAATGGGATGGACTCAAACTAAAAAGCTTCTTCTCAGCAAAAGAAACAATGTGTGAGGTGAATAGAGAGCCTGTATCTTGGGAGCAAATCTTTACCCCTCACACATCAAATAGAGCAATAATCACTAGGGTATATAAAGAACTCAAAAAGCTAAACACCAAAAAACCAAATAACACAATCAATAAATGGGTCAAGGACCTGAAAAGATGCTTCTCAGAAGATGAGGTACAATCAATCAACAAATACATGAAAAAATGTTCATCATCCCTAGCAATTAGAGAAATGCAAATCAAAACTACTCAATGTGAAGCTTTTTTAAAAAAAATTGTGCTGGTATTACTTAAAATCATTCATTACTAAACCATCTTTGGTGCAAGATTAGGATGCATGGATTATTGGTGAATTTATGTTAATGCAATGGCGATGACTATGTGGTGAACAATGGAAAGACTTTTCTGTATAATTTTTACCCATGGCTACCATTAGAGAACATCATATTATATGTTCTATCAAAAAGATTTCTAGCTTTTAACATAAGAGACAAATTTAAATTGAATGTAATTTCAGTTTAAATAACAAGTCATCTAAAAGGGCATAATTATCCCTTTATTAGCATAATGAATTTCACTTTAATGTATTTGATATAAATTACAAAAAAGTATATGAGGTTATACTTTGACTTTGAAACACATAAATGCTAAATTTAAACAACAAAGTGCCATTCACCATATTAAATATTTAAAAAACTAAGAGCAGAGAAGGTTGGGACAAAAGTGATACGGGTGCAAACAATGAGCTCAGAGAGACACAGATCGTTTTTTTTTTTCTTGGAATTTATCCTAAAAAAACTTAGCATTAAGAGGAATTAGAACAATAGAAGAAAACTATTCCCCAAAATGTTCCTGACATATAATAATTCAATATCTGGCAAATAGGGTAGTAGTTAATAAAATCAACCTCTCTACTAATTAAAAAAAACACGGTCATTAAAAGGAAAATTATAAAAACGTTTTAACAAGATGAGTATAGTGTTAAAAAGTAAAAACCAAAATTACTTGTAAAAATTTTAAAACTTCACTAGAGGATGTGCATGTTTTTGATGGTAATTATAATAGTGTTTGAGGTAGTGAGATTACAGGTAAAGTTTCTCTATTTTTCTTATTTTTGCTTTATTAGATTAATGCAAATGGACTTAATCAGAGCTATTATGCTATTTGAAATTCCAAACCCTGTTGGGAGTTATTATTTTCTTTGGAATAGGCAGTTACACCCAAGACACTTGGAAAATAAGGACAGAGGACAAGTGAGAATCTTCTTTCAAAAGATCACACTCTCTCTGTCCAGTGCTGTGTATTATTCAGAATAGTTCAGGTTAAGCTGAGCTAATATACATGCTCAACCTTACAGAGGTGGAGCCCATCAAAAGTGGATTTCTCAACTCCATGATGTTTTGTGAGGTTGGCTTTTGTTTCCAAGTAATTTCCATCTGCACTAGCATCTCAGCATAGGTGGAATTGAATGCAAAAGCATGCCATCCAATCTCATGCTGAATTAAAAACCCAAACTTTGCTATGGAGTTTGATACTATATTACCCTGGCCCATTAAATTTTTCATGTTCCTGAATTATCGTTCCGTATCATTATCCTCCCCCTTCTAAAACCTCATAACCTATCTGCACTCTGAACTGATGAGCTCATCTTCCATGCTACTGAGAAAAGGGAACAATTGGAAAAGAACCTCCACAAGTTGGGACTACCTGTCCAGTCCAAACCCGCACAAGATCCCACCCTGCCCTGCCCCATTTGCTCGGCTCTTCACCTTCTCTCACATCCCAGTCTCAATTTACTTACAAAGTTCTGTCTTCAAAATAAACTTCTTCCATTTTCACTGCCTCTGCCCTGATCTAAGCCACTGACATCTCTCCACTGAACCATCACATTAACAGGATAACTGCTCTTTCTACCTCTGACCCAGAACTCTTTTGTCTATTTGCAGCACAATTGGTAAGTAATATGGTTCAGATACAGGTCACCTCATATAATTCCCCTTTACAAATCCTCCCAACAGCTTCTCACCTCATTCAAAATAAAAGCCATAATTCAACAATGACTTAGGAAGGCTACTAAACATATGCTTCCCTACTTTCCCTTGTGATTTCACCTTCATTGACACCAATCCTTGTGTGTTACTCCTCACCCACAGTGGCTTCCTCGATTATCCTGAATCACTCCAGGAAGGCATATCTTGTCCTCCTGCCCTCCACTCACATAGCCACAGGACTCAACTCACATGGACACTTCTCCATCAGTTTCTGTAGTCTGGTCTCCTTGGTGGATGTCCCTTGCCCCAAGCCAGGCTTTTATCCCCATTCCCCTTACCTGTTTTCTCCATAAGACCTGTCTATCTTTCATATCCACCTCTTTCCTTTAGAGGATTAATATATACATCTATATTTTACATGTATATGCACATATAAATGTACATAAATATGTATGTATAAATGTATGTATATATATAAATGAATTCGCTTATACACATATAAATGTATAGTGGCTATCTAGAATTTCACTGATGACTCTATATTAACTGGGGAAATAAGCATTGCATCTGTGAATACAAGGTCAGAAGGTGTTCACTCATTGCTGGAAATGAATGAACATTGCTTTCCTACTTTCTAGGAGAAGTATCTTAGATTGTATGGACTCTTGGATATTTGCTTTCTCTCTCAGGCAAATAGAGAAGAGACTAAAATTACAATTTGTGTTTTCATTGTTTTTGAAAATTGAGTACAAATGCATGTACAATAGCTATTATAAGACATGGTAGAGATGGGATTAACAATAATTGTGTCATTAGTTGTTAGTGATTATTTCTAGAATTGTATAGGCTGATGATCAAGTAGGTGATAAATTCAGGCCATATTTCAACCTTCATTGGGTCCCTGTATTATTTCCATGGGGTTATTTGGTAATGATTATGATGGATAAATCTAAAATTGGTAGGAAACTGAAATTTAGCATAGTTTAAACTTTACTTTTACTGTGCCTTTGTTGAAATGCATGGTTTCAGTTGGTTTGATGTGTATTGAAAGCACAAGGAGAAACAAATATGGTCTTTATAAGACCAATTCAACGGAAACAACTGCTTTTCAAGCCTAATTAACATAGAATTTCATGTGGACAAGTCAGAACTTTCAGTGTGCTGATTGTTCCCTTTGTTTGAATTTTCTGTGAAGAGGAAGCCAAGTTTAAGGTGGCAAAGTCTTTAATTAAGAGAAGGAATAGTTGTTTGGCAATCTTAAGAGTTTTTGTAAACCTGAATCCAAAAAGAATTATAAAAATCCTGATAGGATTTGGTGGTTCTAGATAAGTGACCTTATTTTCAGAAAATGACAGCACTACAGTATCAAGCACAAAAGATTTAATCAGTAATTTTATTTCACATCATTGGTAATTGGAGTAAGTTCTAAACTTCTTTGAAATAAGACTTATAATGGTGGAAGGATGTTAGTAGGCTTTTAAGTTTCTCTTTCCATAAAGATGGCTAATAAAGAGTATAAAATATTCACCACTAAACAGTTAAAAATAAGATTTTTCTTCCATAAAAATCTGACCATTGGTGTGTTGAATGATATAACTATGCACATTTACACATGTAAAAAATGTCTATTTGAAATATTACCTTTAAAATGTCCATTGTGAGGGTTTGGGAAGTGAAACACACACACACACACACACACACACACACACACACGCACGCGCGCGAGATTGTTGATGGGCTATATTTAAGAGAAAACATTCTTGCTGATGAAAAATGTTTTAAAGAGTAAGTCATTAGTCTTATCTCTGAGAAGATCAATTCCATTGAACCTAATTACTCAATATACTTTGGAATTGGAACCACCTTCCTACTATAACCATCTAGATACCAATACAACATCCTGCCAGAATTGATTGTTGGAAGAAATAATTTGAACCAGAAACGCTTAAGTAAGGAAAATGCACACCAATCTGGCCTCCTTTGTGAATTGCTTAAAACAACAGATTCTTGGCAGAATTGCCTACCTCCATTGCTCTTTACAGTAAGGATCAGTATCAGCCAATATTTCTTAATTTCTCCAAGATACTCAAAGGGTAGAAACATTATGAAGATAGGTCAACACCCTCATTGTCTCCAAATTTCTGGTTGCTAATATTTTGTGAAATGTCTGCTTTTAATTATCCACATTTGTATTGCCAAGTTAGCAGGTAAAATTACTTAACTCCCCAAGAATCACATGCAGACTCAAATCATTAAAAACTTTTCCTTTGGGAAAACATATATCATATTAAGGGACTTCTCTCAACTGCCCGCATCCTAAAAACAGAATTACTCACCATCATCCTTGTAAGCAGTTGAAAGGCTACGGCATTGAAACCATAAATAACACTGTAATTCTGCTCAGAGAAGTTGCAGGAAAAGCTGGACTACTACATGGAGATGGCCCCTGCAGAATCCTCTTACCTCAATGAACTGCTTTATCCATGAACAGCACCAGGCTAAAAGGGACTGTGAAGCCTAATCTCAAAAGAAATGTCTACTGGGTAATGATGCAGGCATCTGTGATTGACAAGTGCTGAGACTGTGCAGGAAATACTACCTTTAAAAAAGACCTTCTGTAATGGAGGGAGGTCTGCTACCTGCCTTCGTCTCACCTTAGTATAAAGTCTAGCATCAAGGGAGAGCGCCTCAAAGACAACGGACCTCAGACCTGACTGAGTAGCAAAGGTGAGAACAAGGCCATCTATCATTCCCAGGCTCTTCCTGAGATTACAGGTTGAACATTCCTTGTCTGAAATGCTTAATGTTGGAAGTGATTCAGACCTCAGAATTTGGAATATCTGTACATATATAATAAGATGTGTTGGAGTCAGGACCCAAGTCTAAATACAAAATTCATTTATGTTTCATGTATACCTTGTACATACAGTCTGAAGGTAATTTTAATTTTAATATTTTTTGGTGTGTTTGCATTTTGGGCTATGAATCATTGCTTGAGGTCGGGTGTGGGGTTTTTCATGTACAACATCAAGTGGATTGTCAAAAAGATTTGGATTTTGGAGCATTTCAGATTTTACGTATGTAAATTAGTGCTTAACCTATACTGTACTTCAGATTCTCTGAAAATTACATATTCATTCAAGCTAAGGATAAAGCCTTCATTTATATTAAGGCTGTATCTGGGAAAGGTTGATCAAATTACTAGTTGTATAAGCTTTATTTGAACTTACATAACCAGATTGCTTGCTTCCTAACATCTACTCAAGAGTCACAGAATTATGAAAGAAGAAGTTTTAAATAGAAGAATGAAAGAGTCATTTTTAACCAGAAAAAAATTTTGCAAAAAACAACTTTTGTGCCTATTTTGAAGCTTGTAAGTTAGAGGGGGAAAAAGCAGAATGTTTGGATCCAGTAGGCTTGAGAACAAAAGTCCAGGGAGGGGGAGGGGTGAATGTCATGGGTGTCTCTTTGTGCTAGTGGGCTAGCCATGGCTAATGACTTCTGTTCTGCCCTCATTTATATCTTGGTGTTTATGTTATGAGAAAAAATGTGCCCAAGAGTACAGTTTATTAATGAAATAGTTATTTTTCTTGGAATAGGATTTAGTAAAAATTCATGGTATTTTATATTTGCCCATGCCTATTTGGAATCTGGCATCATTTATTCTGTTTCATAGGCTTTCTAAAATTATCCCCACCCCCAAATTCTTCCTCTCTCTCTCACACACACATACTCTTTCCCAGTTGATCCAATTAAGGATATAGAAAAGAAATCATTGCCATTATTTATTTCTAAAATTCAGATACATGTATGCTTTGGAGGGTATGCTGTGGAGGTAAAAAGATAATATCTGGACCCTGTGCTTTCCATAATGTACCAGCTCTTATTAATTTTGACTGAATTTCCATTCTTTAAAATTGATAAATAATACAAAACTAAAAGAGATATGAATATATTTTAGGTGTTTTGTAAAATTCAAACTCTTCCAGGATAGTTTCTACTTCTTTTAAAGCCCTACCATTTACATCCCTAGACCTTCAGTGAATAAATTTCTTCTATGTTAAAAACATCTGGAGCAAAGTTTTTAATGTTCTTTGGATAACATTGCTTTGGAACTAAATCTGCTGTCAACTAGCTATGTAACTTTAACACACCTCTTCACTTCTCTAAATCTAATTCTTCATCTAGAAATTAAGGAGATTAAAGTAATGCACTCCCAGCTCCTGAGTGCAGACACAATTGTAATTTTATATGACTATTTTACATCATCAGTTTTGACTAAATGTGTTGGAGGTCTCAGAGCCACATTTCATGGCTGGGTTTGACAGGAACTTTGCTAACAGATGTGGGGAGGGACAGCCTGTGGAATTCCTTGAGGTAATGTTATGTTATACCAAAAATATCTAGTAGGGTTTTATAGAAATGCCAGACATTTTAGTAGAGGCTTTGGAATTCTTGCAGAAATGTTTTACATAGGAGCTGTCATTTTTAATGTGAAAATTTTATTGTGATTTTACCATGGAATATTTTATCCTCTCAACCATATTTTTAGAAACAAACTTGAGATAAAATCTTCCATAAGATAAAGAATCCTCATTATCAAGTGTGGAAATTTCCTTACTTTCAACAGAGTATTACTATTCTAAAGTTTAAATATATACGTAAGATTAATGAAATACTTTCCATTTTGAAGTAGGTAATTTATAAAAGGTGATTCACTATTGACTATTTCACCATTCACAATGCTTAAGGTGGGTCTTACTGTCTTACAGTTTTGGCAGTATGCACTACTGCATCAGGTTGCTCTTATCATTTTTAAATTTATGGTAAATACATTAATCAATTAGAAAACAGATTTCCAGGTTTGTTTTGCAGAGAGACACGAATACTTAATTGAAGTGACATTAAGACTTAGTGGCGTAACAGAAAGGGTAGCTGTCCCTTTGGTTCATATGATTATTCTATACAAACTGATGATGTCCCAGCCAAAGGTTCTCATCTAGCACCAATGGGCCAGTTAGCAGTGCACAGTGCAGCTGAGCTCCAGGTTCAGATAGGATCTGGATGGCAGAGAGAACACCTTAATGTCTCCTCAGAATGTGTCATGGTAACGTTGAGATAAAAACAAATCAAAATAAGACAAAGCAAACAAATGTAAAACAGTTTTACTTTCCAGTTCCTAGTACTTTCTAAACAAATGAAATCTTGATGAGTCTGTTAATTGTAGACATCAACTTAGAGTCTTGGGGTGCTGAGTGTTTGGTTAATCATTTTTATTGGCTGTGTCTGGGAGAGTGTTTTTGCATGAGATTGACAGTTGAATTGGTAGACAAAATAGAGCAGAAGGCCCTCCCCAGTATGTGTTAGACTCATCTCAAGAGTGGATGATCTGAATAGAATAAAAGGCTAGATAAGAAAGAATTTTTCCTCTCTGTCTTTGAATTGAGATAGTTTCTGCCTTTGGAGTTAGACTTGACCTTGAACTTGAACTGAAACTCTTATCATAATTTCTTCTGCTTCTTAAACCTTCAAGCTTGAACCAGAACTATAACATAGGCTCTTCTGGGTCTCCAGCTTACTAGTTCTTGGAATTCTAAACTTCTATTATCATGCAAGCCAATTTTACATGGTAAATAAATATGTGTCTGTATGTCTGTCTCTCTATCTGTCCATCCATCTATCTCTCCTATTGCTTCTGTTACTCCAGAGAACACTAATATACTCACCTGTAAGTGGTTGACTTACTAACAGAAATATACTTATCTCTGCCATTTGCATTGGTGATGCCTGGAGGTGTTGCTTGGGTATATGAAATATTACTTATATTTCTCCATGAAAAGATTAGTTTGAAACTTTAGTGACTTTACCAATCTCCTATTGCAGTTTTCCTTACCTCTAGTCCCTTTAAATGTCTCTTCTGGATTTCTGTCATTTAATGGTAAACTGGGCTTTCTGAAATCCACGTTATTCTCTAAACTCTTACAAGTATATAACTTTTCTTCTCTAAAATATTCATTGAGTCTTTATTTCTTAAGTATATTACTGTAGGTGAAGGAAGTGAAAGAAGAGGTGAGAATCACAGCAAACCATAAAAGAGTTCATAAAGAGCTCTGTCATACTTCCAAACGCATTATACAGATTTAATGCAATTCAAATCAAAATCCCAATGACATTCCTCATAGAAATAGAAAAAATAGTCATGAAATTCATCTGAATCTTTGAATCTTTGTTGAGTTTGTTCTATATAACCTAATTTCAATCTTAAGGGATTGAAAAAGCCTACTGTTCTAGGCTTTGATTAAAACATCGGTTCTAAACAACAACAATAATAACAAAACAAAATGGATAAAAAGATTGAGGGTAGGATAAGAGAATTGGAATCTATTCAAAGTTTCAAATGGAAATTCTGTAATTGAATAAATAAAAGGATGCTAAGAAAAAAGTTTAAAAAGTTATGGATTAAAATGAAAAGTTATAACATACATATAATTGTAGTCACCAAAAGAAAAGAGAATGACACCAAAATTACATTACAAGAAATATGGTATAGAATTTTTTCAAAACGAATTTTAGACTTTGAGCTGCAGATTCAAAATCTTTTCCAAACCACAAACCAGTTTATTCAAAAAAACAAACCTCATACTCATTCATATCAGACTAAAATTACTGAATACCAAGACAAACAGAAAATCTTAAAAACAGACCGGTTTAAAGAATAAATTACTTTTAAAGGGAAAAAATAAGGCAGATATTCATCTTTTCAATAGAAATAATGAGAGACATAAAAGACTGAAATACAATTTTTTAAGAATTAAAAAAATCCCAAACTAGATACTATACTTTATAACACATATTCTTTTAAATTAAGAATGAAGTAGAGAGGTTTTCAGATAAACAATAAAAATTTCAGCTCTACATCTATAATAAATAATTATAAAGAGGGAATCTTTAAGCATAATTAAAATTATACCAGAAAGGGGCAGGGGATGTGGCTCAAGTGGTAGCGCGCTCGCCTGGCATGCGTGCGACCCGGGTTCGATCCTCAGCACCACATACCAACAAAGATGTTGTGTCCGCCGAGAACTAAAAAATAAATATTAAAAATTCTCTCTCTCTCTCTCTCTCCTCTCTCACTCTCTAAAAAAAAAAATTATACCAGAAAGAAGCATAGTAGATCAACAAGGAATGAAGAGAATGGGGAATGGAAATAAGTGGCCAAGTCTAAATGGAAATAGATTGCTTAAAGTGGTAACCAGCTAATCATCATAACAATAATAATATTTGTATGTTTTAAAGTATATGCAGAGTTAAAAGTCATTAGAATAGTGAAAAAGTTGAGTACAATAATAGCATTACAAATGCCAAAGGCTCTTGCATTGCCTTGAAATTGGTAAAGGTCTGAATTTCATGTCAAATCTAGTAAGCCAAGGATATTGAAAAAAATGCTAGGTATCAAGTAAAGCAAGGATGCATACTAAATAGCTCCTGTAGCAGTTAAAAGGCTAGTGATATAACCCCCAAACAACAGGACAATCTGATTTTGAAAATGGTTAAAGGACTTAAATAGAAATTTCTCTTAAAAAGTTATACAGATTGTCAATGACACATGCAAAGATGCTCAACGTCATTAATCATTAGGGAAATGTAAACAAAGACTACAAGATATACTACTTCACTGTGATGAGATGGCTATAACCAAAAGAGAAAACAAAAATAAAAACAAAATTATTGATGAGGATGTGGAAAAATTGAAACTCTTGAGTGTTGTTAGTGAAAATGAAAAAATGGTAAGCCACTGTGGAAAATAGCATCATGGTTCTTCAAAAAAAAAAAAAAATTAAACAGAATTAGTATGTAATCCAGCAATTCTACTTTGGGGTATATACTGAAGAGAGGTGAAAGTAAGAACTTGAATGGATATTTATACATCCATGTTCATTAACAACAGAAAGAAGAAAGCATCTCAAGTGGGTATTAATGAAGAGAAAAACAAAACGGTATATATAGATACCAATGAGACACTATTTAACATTAAAAATAAATTTTGATGACTGAATCCTGCAAGCAGTATGCTAAGTGAAACTGCAGCCATTAAAGAACAGAGACTACATTATCCCCTTATATGAAATACCCAGAGCAGTTGCCAGTACTGTGTTACTGTGTTAATGGGCATGGAGTTTCAGTTTGGGGAGATGAAAGAAAGTTTGGGAAATGAATGCTAGTGCTGACTGCAAAACAATGTGAATCTACTTAATGCGACTGACTGAGCTATATACTAAAAATGGTTAAAATGGCAAATTTTCTGCTTATACCTTGACACAATTTTTAAAAGAACCTTAACAACAACAAAATATAATAGAATGTATTACTAACAAACTAAAAAATGAAAAGAAGAGGAAAAATTAAAATAATTTAAAAAATATGTCAAGAGGTGAGAAGACACAAAGAACTGATGAAATAAGTTATAAAATAGTGAAGTGTTTCCAATAAATCCAAATTCATTAGCCAATATTCATTGTAAAGATTAGATTAAAGATTAAAATAGCTATACTACTTCTTCCATGAGATGTGTCTTTAATGTAAGGACACAGTAGTTGAAATTAAAAGCAAGAAAAACAGTAACCAACATAGAGCTGTGTAACTACAATATTATCAGTCAAATATTTAAGGGAGTAGTTACCAGTAAATTTATTCAGTAGAAAGATATGCAAGGCCTAAATTTGTATACAACTTATCCTACGTGCTCAAAACTGATAAAAAAAAAAAGGGACAAAAGATTCACGATAGTAATTTGAGACTTAAATATGCCCAATTCAGTAAATGATGGATGACACAGACAAAAATTAAGTATTGTTTAGGTCTAAGAATTTAAAACTATTTAATTAAACAATTTGGCATAATATATGGCATATATAATATGTATCTATATATACAGAAAATATACACATATGATGTGTGCGTATAAAACTGCACTAAACAACTGCAAAATGATTTTTTTTCAAGTGTGCATGTTCATGGAACATTTGCCCAAATACTGAGACATAAAGCAAGTCTCAAGAAACTTCAGAAGATTTGGAAATGAAATCAAGAGAAAATCTATATGGAAAAAAAACACCCTGTGGTTTAGCTGGAAATAAAAAACAATAACAAAAGCAGAAAGATAACTAATAAAATCCCTGAACTTTGAAGATTAAGCAATAATCTTCTAAGTAAGTATTTGTAAATAATCCATATGCCAAAGAAGAAATTATATAATTAGAAAATATTTTGAACTAAAACATAATGACAACATATTGGCATACAGAAATCTCTTAAATGTTGTTGTGGCCATGCACAGAGGAAGGCAGGCATAGCTATCAGTGTTATCATTCAGAAGCAAAGAAAATTCGGAAAAATCAATAAACTAAACTTCCATGTGAAGAAGTTGTAAAAAGAGCTAACTAAAATATAAGGAAAGAAATAATAAAAAGTAAAAATAAGAGTCAATGAAACATAAAATACCAGTTTAGGAAAATAAAGCCACAATTTGCTTGTTTGAAAATAGTATTAAAATTGTAGAGTTTTAGCAAACTTACTCCTGTTATTTTTTTTTTTTTTAAGAAAGAGAGGGTGCAGCTTATTGAAGAAAGTAAAATAAGCTATCTATACATACCTGAGAGACACAGGAAGTAAATCGAGATAGCAAAAACATTAAGTGACCACTGTTGTTTAACCTACTAAGCTGACATAAGATGAAAGATTAAATGTAAATTTCTTTATTATCTGTATCTATATTCTTTATTCTCCATCTTTTAAAACACCAAATCCAGGATTGGGATTGTAGCTCAGTGGCAGAGCGCTTGCCTAGCATGTGTGAGGCACTGGGTTCCATTCTCAGCACCACATATAAGTGAAAAACAAAATAAAGGTCCATTGGAAAAAAAAATATTGTTTTAAAAAACACCAGATCCACAAATTAAAGTCTCCGCTAAGAAAATTCCCAAACCCAAAGGACTGCATTTGTGATTTTTTTCCCAAAAGTGTTGGTGACAGATATTACAATTACCACACAAACTCTTTTTAGAACGGAAGTGGAAGGTATACTTTCCACACT
The DNA here is from genome assembly GCF_964194105.1 of Spermophilus citellus. NCBI lineage: Eukaryota > Metazoa > Chordata > Mammalia > Rodentia > Sciuridae > Spermophilus > Spermophilus citellus. The sequence continues at coordinate 149,225,176 of NC_138188.1, forward strand.
TATTGAGTGATTTGATTTTATCTTCTCTTCCTTTTCTTTTTTCCCATCCTTCCTTCTTCCTTTCCTTCTTTCCTATATCCCTCCCTCCCTCCCTCCCTACCTCCCTCCCTCCCTACCTCCCTTCCTTACATCTCTCCTTCCTTTTTCCCTCCTATTTCCCTCCCTCCCTCCCTCTCTCGTCTCTCTCTCTCTTTGAAAAGGCGTCTTGCTCTGTTACTCTAACTGTCCTTGAACTCCTGGGCTCAAGTCATCCTCCTGACTCAATCTCCTGCACTTCTAGAACTACAGACACCCAAGTGCATGGCTTTTTCCAAACCTTTTTAATGTATAAGCATAAGTTCATGCCAAAATCATGGACACAGTTTTTTTTTTTCAAGGGCATAGGAACAAAAATATAAAACAAAATATCAGCAGAATTAATCTAATAATGCATAAAGCAGAATTTGTTCTATTATAATATTTGTAAATTGATCAATGTGATTCACATTAATTAAATAAAAGGGAAAACATGATTATCTGTTTAGATAGTATCAATATTGATTTTTCTGAGAAACCTCACAGCAAACTGATGATAGAGGGAGATTTCATAAACTAATAAAGTTGTGTCTGTTGATTATTGTGTTCTAACAAATCATCTCAAAACTCATGTTCTAAATATATATATATATATATATTTTTTTTTTTTACATTTTTTCTCTTTATTCTGTTGGCTGGCTGATTTTGGATGGGTTTGTAATTAATGAATACAAAATGAAATACATAAATAATATTCTTTAAAGTAGCATCAATCGTCTCAAATACCTAGGAATAAATCAAATGAAAGATGTGCCAAATCTCCACACAGAAAATTACTCTGTGAGTAATAAAATGTCCAAAAACCATTAAGAAATTAAATTATCTAACAAACATTATTGAATGAATGAAAACTAAGTAAACAAATTAAACAATGTACCATATGTATGGACTAGAGATCATATCACTTAAAGGTATAAATAATATTCACCCAAATAATACATGCACAATTATTTTCATCAAATTCCCTCCAGAGGTGTGTACGTGTGTGAGTATGTGTATGGATCAAAACTGTCTCTGGTAGGCAGAAAGTCAAAGAACGAAGAATAGTAAACAATCTTTAAGAATGCATTTGGAGAACTTACACTATCGAGTTTTATTATAAAGATATAGTAAAACTATGTGGCATTGACAGAATCAGACAAATAATACAGTGAAACATCAGTTAAAATCCAAAATGGCACAAGCATATCAATAATCACACCATTTCTCACAAAAGTACTAAAACAATTTAATGGTAAAAGGTTCACATTTCCTGTTATGATACTGGATAAGTTGAGTATCTGTATGGAAAAAAATAATCTTCAAATTTTCATTCAGTGAGGCTGGGTCAATTAGATATTCGAAGGGAAGAAAAATTGAGCTAAACTTTTTCTCACACCATATATAGGAGTTCATTATGGATGAATTGAAGATTACATGTGGACTGAAGATCTCAATGTGTAAGGTAAAATAATAAAGATTTCCTTTCACAACTGGAGACTTGTTTCATGGTAAGAACATGGAGGAGTTGCTTTATAAATTGATAGTAATAAGTCAGACATGATAGATTATATACTTGATGATTCCATTTATATAAAATCCCTTCCTCCTGCCAAAAGTAAAACTAATCAATGAGGCTGAATGTCACAACATTGGTTACCTCGGATGACTAATCATGCACCTTCTTTCTTATACACATATATTAGTTATATTTATAATATCATTTATAGTAGTATCAAAAACATCCAATGCCTATGAATAAGTAAAATGGTAGATGTGAAAAACTTCTCTTCAGAGACTTATGACATAAAAATTATTGAAATAAATGAAGAAAAGACAAATAAATGAATGACATGCCATTGTCATAAGATGGAAGACTCATTGTAAATACCATGTCTACCTCCTCAAAATAATAAATGTGGCATAATCACAGTAAAGAGAAATTTCATTATTAAACTTATGCCTGCTATATTTCAATAAAAAGTAGTACAGAAGATAAAATAAGACATAAAATTAATTGAAATCATTTTAAAAAGAAAAATAAATACCAGTTCCAGCATATTACTATTCTTTCACATTTTAGAAGATGAGGATGTATGACTATCTAGCCATGGTGCTAATATATTCCATTACTTGTGTCAAATTTCTCACCTTCTCAAGTTGCATGAACACAGACGTTTTGGACCTTTATGCCTATTACATTCTGGGAAATGGCCTTACCATTCCTCAGTAATATTTTACAAGTGAACTCAGTGTGGGATGGATCACTGACCTGACATATATTTGTTTGGTAGTAGAACTGCTAAGAGTCTTCTGAATGACTATGGCTCAAAATGTTCTGCATGAGTGAGAAGTGTTCTGAGATCCATCAGAACATACTTCACTATCCTATGAAACACAACATAAAGGAAACTTAGAATAACATCATCAAGTTATTCTACTGTTTCTCCTACAATTAAAATCCATGACCTATATTTAGAGGACTTATGAAGGTAAATTTTCTTAAGGAAGTCAAAAGATATTATGACTTATATAATAATTTAATATTTTGCCATACTTATGTTAAATATTTTATGGAGTTATTGAACAGAAAATGTGTGAATATTTACAGATAAATTAATCCAGTTTCTACTTCATAAATGGTTCCTCTGACATGCAGGTTTTTAAATGCTGTTTAAACACCTTTGGAAACAGGAAGCTTATTAGTGGAAGAAATGATTTACAGTAGAGGGGGTATAGAGAGAAAAAGGGAGGGGAGGGGAGGGGAGGGGAAGGGGGATAGTAGAGAATAGGATAGACAGCAGAATACATCAGTCACTAGAATGGCAATATGTAAATCAATGGAAGTGTAACTGATGTGATACAGCAATCTGTATACGGGGTAAAACTGGGAGTTCATAACCCACTTGAATCAAACTGTAAAATATGATATATTAAGAACTATGTAATGTTTTGAACGACCAACAATAAAAAAAAATTTTATTACATCACAAGAAGACTCTTACGTGGATATAAAAATATGGTTTTTGATAGTTTATGTCTATTGATCTTCCTTATGTGATTAAAAAGAATAAAATTAGAATTTTAGGAAAAGTTATACATATTTTTAGTTGTTTACAGTGTCTTGATCCTTTAAATAAAATCAGATTACAAAACATGTAGTGTATTCTTAACTACACACACACCTATATGTATATGTAGATACATATGCAAAATTTCTGAAGCAAAAAGTCAATATTTTGGTTTTTCATAAATAAATTGTTAAGCAAGACTTTCTTTATGCTTGTATTTGTCATCCAAAAATATATCATCATCAACTCAGTTACTAATGTTAGAAGTTCTTGAATTCTTTTCCTCTAACTTTCCATATCAAATGTATCATCAAATTCTGTAGGCTATTTCTAATCGGTTTGCCTGACTTTACTTTGGATCCCCACATGCCATTATTCACTAAGAATTAGTAGATTTTTTAAATTATAAGATCATGACATTTTGCACCCTCTAAGAAAGCCCATCATCAGTTGATATTCGGGCCATTATGTAATTCCTTTCTTAAGAGTTGCATGAACATATTGATTTTCTAATGAACAGAACATGACAGTAGTAATGGGACATCACTTCTGAGCTTGGGTTGCCAAAGACTGTGACTTCAATTTTATTTTCTCTCTCTCTTTCTTCTCCATATGTTCTCTGATGAAGCAATCTGCCATGCCGTGAATCGCTGTATGCAGAGGTCCAGGCAGCAGAAAACTGAGTATGACCTTCAGCCAACACTCAGTGTCACAGTCCACAAGGAACTGAACCCTGCTAACAAAAGTAAGTGAGCTTGGAAATGGACCTCACTCAAGTCCAGTCGTGAGATAGCTACACCCTTAGTGAATGCCTTGATTACAGCATTGTGAAAAACCTGAGTGAGTGTCCTCAGTTGACTTCAACTGCATTCCTGAATGACAGAAATTGTGAGGTGATAAATGTTGTTAGATATCTACATTTTGGACTCATTTTTTTAAACAGAAGTAGAAAGTTAATACATACTGCTTTGCTTAAAACCCTCCAATCACATTCAGGACAAAGCAGCTGCTCATGAAGTCAACAACCCATCACTTTATTACTTCTGATCTGTTCTCACTCATGATTCTTTTTATCAGACTAGACTTCTTTCAGTTTGGGAACAAGTGAAGCTCTTGTCCATGTGAGTTTTAGTTCATGGTATGAACTCTCTGGTTGAATGCTTTTTTAAAAAATTCTAATTTGTTACATATGACAGCAGAATGCATTACAATTCATGTTATACATATAGAACACAATTTTTCATATCTCTGGTTGTACACAAAGTAGAGTCACAACATTCATGTCTTTATAAATGTACTTAGGGTAATGATGTCCATCTCATTCCACCATCTTTCCTACTTCCATGCCCCCTCCCTTCCTCTCCCTTCCCTTTGCTCTACCTAGAGCTTGTCTAATTCTCCCATGCTCTCCCCCAACTCCATTATGAATCAGCATCTTTATAGCAGAGAAAACATTCGGCATTTGTTTTTTTGGGATTGGTTTACTTCACTTAGCATTATATTCTCCAACTCCATCCATTTACCTGCAAATGACATTATATTATTCTCTTTTAATGCTGAATAGTATTTCATTTCGTATATGTACCACATTTTCTTTACCCATTCATCAATTGATGGGTATTTAGTTTGGTTCCACAGTTGAGCTATTGTGAATTGTGCTGCTATAAGCAATGATGTGGCTGTGTCCCTGTAGTATGCTGTTTTTAAGTCCTTTGGGTATAGATTGAGGGATAGCTGGGTCAATGGTTGTTCCATTCCAAGTTTTCTAAGGAGCCTCCATACTGCTTTCCACATTGACTGCACCAATTTGCAGTCCCACCAGCAGTGTATGAATGTGCCTTTTCCCCCACATCTGCGCCAACACTTATTGTTGTTTGTATTCTTAGTAGCTGCCATTCTGACTGGAATCAAAGGCATTTCTGTATATCAGTTACAAATCCTCTAAAGGAAAATGAGAAGATTTACAATAGACTAAAAAAAAAAAAAAACTTAACAAAAGAGGTGAAAAACCTCTACAATGAAAACTACAGAGTTCTAAAGAAAGAAATTAAAGAAGACCGTAGAAGATGGAAAGATCTATCTTGTTCTTGCATAGTTAGAATTAAGATTGTCAAAAATTATCATACTACCAAGTGCACTATACAGATTTAATGCAATTTCAATCAAAATCCCAATGACATTCCTCATAGAAATAGAAAAAGAAGTGATGAAATTCATCTGGAAAAATAAGAGACCCAGAATAGCTAAAGCAATCCTTAGCAAGAAGAGTAAAGCAGGTGGTATCACTTAAACTATACTACAGAACAATAGTAACAAAACAGCATGGTATTGGCACCAAAATAAAATTATAGACAAATGGTATAGAATAGAGGACACAGAGACTAACCTACATAAATACAGTTATCTTATATTAGACAAAGGCACCAAAAACATACATTGGAGAAAAGATAGCCTCTTCAGCAAATGGTTCTGGGAGAACTGAAAATCCATGTGCAACAAAATGAAATTAAACCCCTATCTCTTACCATGCACAAAACTCAACTCATGGTGGATCAAGGACCTAGGAATTAAACCAGAGACCCTGTGTCTAATGGAAGAAAAATTAGGCCCTAATCTCCATCATGTTGGATTAGACCCTGACTTCCTTAATAAGACTCTTATAGCTCAAGAGTTAAAAATCAAGAATCATTAAATGGAATGATTCAAACTGAAAAGTTTCTTCTCAGCAAAAGGAATAATCCGTGAGGTGAATAGAGAGCCTACATTTTGGTGGCATGCTTTTGTTCCCTCTCTTCTCAGAGCTGACCTCTTGAAGACTTTGGTCTTTCTGGATCTTCTATATCATACATCTCCCTTCAGCTACATCAGGAACTTTAACCTTATCTTATGTTCAGAACACTTTTATAACTTCACATAATTTCCATTGTCAGACTATTTTCTTTCCCTTTCTTTCCTTTTTTCTTAGCATGCCCCCCTTTACAGCACAGTTCCTGGTGCTGGCCAGGTCTCCAGCCAAGGTCTGGAGCACCAGGATCCAGCACATTCCCACGTGTTATGCTACCATCAACATTGGACTGTACTGCTTACAACCTCTTATAAGTAAACACACTTGTCATCACATTTTCTTTGCAGTTTTAGAGGATGGAATTTGAACAGAAAAAAGACTTCATCTACTATTTAGAATAAAGAGCAATAAAGAGGTACAACAAAGAAAAGTCAATATTGATGTCAGATGCTAACACTTTGTTTCCTGTGAACAGAAACTTAGTTTGTTCACATTTTTAAAACTTGTTTTAGTATAACTTTTATTTTTTTCTAGACTTCATTGTGAAGAATCAAAAAATGAATAAATAAAAATTAAAATAACATTAATTCCTCTCTAATCATCCATTATATCCAGCTTAAATGACACTGGGATCCATTTAAAATGTATCAGTATGAATGTTCAAAATTTTTTCTTCATAGTCATATATTAAGAACAGAATCATGTGAGATGAGTAATTATTGAGATAAAATACCAGGAAGTGGTCATGTTTTAGGATTGCATCACCATGTTTTCTTTAACAGTTGTGAAGAATCCAAAGACCAAGAACATTTCATATCAAAAACATTAAAAACCAAGAGCCTACGTGGTAGGTTATAGTATAAGAACATACAGAAATTCTTTAAAGTCAAAGGATGTGTAGGTCTCTTTTCCAATGAAAACAAATAGCATTAAAAAAGATTATATCACTTACGTGTTATTTCATCTTGAGTACCAAAAAGCCCAGTGCCTCCTTCAGTGTGACTTATTAATGTGATTTAAAGTATGAAATGAATTGGTCAATTTTAATGGTCCAGTTTTATGAATGGCTTTCCAAACTACATGAAAGGACAGGCAGTCCTTCCTTTTCTTTGTAAATATTCAAGCTTTCCTTCTTTATTCCTTCTGCTACTTGCCTCAGGGCCATTTCATGCTTAAAAGCTTTGGATTGATTTCTGTGATCATTGGTGCTTCCACTTGCCATCTGTTGGTTGAGATATTTATATATTTGGAAACACAGGAAAGGAAGCATAGAGAAATTGGGGAAGTTTGAATAGATAGGACATGGTGGATTTCAAACACTTTATATGAACAATTATTGATTCATAATATGTGGAAATTTACAATAAAATTTTCAAGACCATTTAATGGCTGAAAAAGACTGAAGCCAAGGGAAAAATAGGTTTTGGTAACACTGGATATAAGATGTGTTAAGAATGCTAGTATATACTGGGAATTTTCAAAGTAGACACTTAGAAAAACACTGCTTACAATATTCAAAAACTGTTAACTTGTCAAAGAGGTTATGATTGGAAGAGGAAAACATTTTCATTAAGTTTGAGTGAAAAAAAATGGTGACCCTATTTTGCCTCTTGATCAGTTTATTGTTGCTCTGAGAGCACAAGGAACTATTTAATGAGGTATAAAACTCTACCTAGGTTGAGGGAATTTAGTAAGACTAACTTTGTAAAAATACTAAGGCTTAATTGTGTGAACGCTTTGCTATTTGTGAATAGTGTAAAGTAATACTTTACAAAGCAAATTGAAAATAAACATCTCAAAAAAAGTGAAAGTATGTTTCTAGGGTTTAAATTCCAAGATAATAAACTTGAACTTTTTTTATTTCATAAATTACTTTCTGAGTTTTTAAGATACAACCCCTCCCCCCGCTGCCCCAGAAAGCACACATGTGCAACTGAACAACCAATGAAAAACATGACTCATTTATTTGTATGCCTGGATTTCTTGGCAATCTTCTCCCTTTTCCTTCCATGACTGATTCTTAGGTTTTGCCTTTTTTATATATTCACTTCCCCTTGGGTTGTCCTGTGATCATGTGCCTCCTTATGGTGGAGCTTGGCCAATGTCAACCATTGTTCCCATGATGTTTACTACCTCTATGAAATCAGGCTGCCTCTGGACTGTGCTTCCAAGAATTCTCTTCCCACAGCATTAACTGCTCCCACAAAGAATATATTTGACTAATGTGTAATCTGTGGAGGTTGAAGCTTATGACCCAGGGAGAACCCTGTCACCAGCAAAAGCATAGGCAATGAAGAGGAAGGGACTTAAGACATCATAAACAATACCCAATGTGGAGGGTTTGCTCCCACCCTCTCCTGGGTCCCCTAAAGGAATTAGGTCAATGATTTTTATTTGCTTAAAGTTTGATCTTCAGAAGAGGAGAATTAGAAAATAACTATGAGAAATTGCAACAAAGGAGGATGTTACAGAATACATGGTTTATTTTTTTTTATTACCCTAGTTTTGAATTAAGAACTCAGGTAATGAGGACAAGAACAAACATACTTGATGACTTTGTCTGAAATTTTTATATATGCAATATAAAATTTGAATTAAGTTAGTTTTTTTACTATACTTACAAATTGGAAAGATTGTGTATAAATATGAGTATGTATATATGTATACATATGAATATTTTTACTAACATTTTTCTTGAAGTACTTTTTTGTGTTCTTATAGAGCAGGATCAAGATAGTTTTAGGGCTTTAGTAGACTTCACTCTGTATAATAAATAATAGACATACCATTATGGAACTCATTTAATAAAATTACTATATAAATATGTTAGACTATATAAGTCATGAAATGACTGATTTGACATAAATTTAGGTTGTATATGTATTAAATGATATATTTATGAATTTCAATTTTGTGATATTATTTAGTATTAAATACTATTATGAAAACAAGATGATCAAATCTCATTTTTTCACTCCAGGTTTACTTAGTCAATTTTGCACATGATAGAATATTGAATCTGAAGTTTCTATTTTCACTTTTTTTGGGGGGAGGGGGCGGTGCTTCTAAGCCAGCTAAGAATATCAGATACTCTCTAAAAAAGAATATCTAGTTTTCATTTATTTTTAAATGTTTCTAATATAATTATCTTAACTGATTAACATAAGGATATACTTTTTAGGTTTCTTTCAGAACTTAGGTGAATATCTCATTATTGTCAATGCAAATTGCTAAATCTTCATGTGCCTTGGAGACCCTGCCTGCCAGACCCAGTATTGGATCTATAACCCTCTCTTCTTATTCTGCTCCTAGCCCACTACCTCCCACCAGGAGCTATTAGTGCAGGAACACTCCACATTCCTTTCCATCTCAGACTCTTGTAAGAATTACCCATCTTAATCTACTTTGAAAAAAAGATTTAAAAAATATGTATGGTGCCAAAAGTCAAATGATTTATTAGTGTTTGTAATAAAAAGAACTTTTAAAATTTATGAAAATTGGAATTTCTCTGCTACAAACTTGGTTCCCAATAATTCCCATTTCCCACTTCCATGTATTCTAGCCGTTCTTCCTAATACCATCTTCCATACCCCTATACAACATGTTTATACTACTATTTTTTGAGTTTTCATCTACAGTAATAGTATTTACTTCCTAATATGGAAAATAGGTCCCCAATTCACTCTGTTTTCCAAACACAGACAAACATTTTACCCCCAACCCTTATCCCACCATAACTGTACCATAATCTGAAAAGTCCAAAATTAATCATTATATGTTTATTCAAATGTTATTTTCATGAGTCATAGCATTTTTTTTTTAGTTTTTCTTTAATTTTCTTGCTTGTTTTATTTGTCTAGTTTTGCATGTGTCTATTACTAGTTTCTCCCAAATTCTTATAAGTATAAAGCTCCAAATAATGTATTCAAATATATCAAAGAGACTTTAAAAAAAATTTACTTGAGTCCTAGAGCCTGCTCTCTTACTGCTCTAATCTGATTGATTGGCTTTGGATCTACGGGACATTTTTTATCCTGAAGTTGGCCTTCACCACAAAACAGGTACTAATGGTCTTAAGTTGTTTTCACTGGAGGCTGAGGTCGGGGATAAGGGATACATTTGTGACTCAGTTGGGGCAGTGGGAACCAAGGGTGCTGACATAGGCTGGAAAGAGAAAGTCATGCATTCTACCAAAGTAGGTCATGAGACCCTGTAGGAATTAGTAGGCATCTTTGTTCCTCTGAGGCAAGACTTGGAATGAACTATTTTCTGCTAGAATTAGGTCTCAGGATTGGTATGAATCTTTTGTATCCTTTTAAATTTTTTCTTAATATTCCACAGTTCTTTTCCAAATCAAGTCCAGACAAAGCAATAACAATGTATAGAAAATAGCTTTTGAGATACATTAATTTAGGAACACTTGCTCTTCAATGCTAATGGAAATAACCTTGAATATTTCTGTAGCTGCAATAAATGAATGGAAAAAACTATTCAGGGGATTCTAAATTGTTGATAGTTTTTTTAAAAAAAATATTTTATTTTTTAATTATAGTTGGGAAAAATACATTTATTTTATTTTTTTTTTTTATGTGGTGCCGAGGATCAAACTCAGGGCTTTACACATGCTAGGGGAGCTCTCTGCCTCTGAGCCACAACCCTATCCTTATACCTTGCTTCTTAATTTAAACTAAAGAAAATACTAAAAAGTGTAATCAGTGAGGTGTGAATATGAAGATTACTCAATTTATTTGATGCCCAATTATTTTAGTCAGCTTTTTTTTTTTTTTTTTTTTTTTTTTTGTAGCTGTGACTAAGGGATCTGACCAGAACACCTGTAGAGGAGAAAAAGTTTATTCAGAGCTCAAGATGAGGCAGGATAACATTGTGGAAGAGTGTGGCAGAGGGAAGCTGCTCACATGATGATTAGGAAGCAGAGAGAGAGACCCCACTTGCCAGATACAAGTATATACTTCAAAGCCGCACCCTCAATGCCCACCTCCTCCAGCCATAACCTATCCACTTTCAATTACCATTCAATTAATCCCACCAACTGATTAATTCCCAATTATTTCTCCTCAAAACCTTCTTGCATTGTCTCACACATGCAATTTTGAGGGACACCTCACATCCAAACCATAACATCAATAGAAATATGTTCTTTTTTTCCCAATAAATAACATAATGGGTAGTTATTTTGAATTTCAAACAAAGAAACTTATTATTGAGATTGTTGTTTGGAAGATAAGTGTGCCTTTTTTCTTCCTCACTGTTGTTTTGTTATGTTTTTAGAAAGAAAGACTGAAATTAGTACCAATGTCCGGAAAGCTCACAAAGTTGCTTAGGTTTATGAAGAATGACTTTATCTAAGACTTGTGACCCACTGTTTTAATGCATCTTGCTTTACCCTGAAAGGCACCTCCTTTGTTAGAAAGCTTGTCCTTTCAACAAAGAAAAGTCGCTGGCTGGTAATCTAATCTTTGAAAAAAAAAAAAAAAGCCTGGCTTTTTCTGGCAACATAAAAGAGAAAAACAGTATTGGGGGAAAAAAGGAAAAGAAAAGAAAACAATTGTTGAAACTACAAGCTGGAAAGGAAGGCTAAAGAACTCCTTGAAAATAATTAGTACCCATGCAGTTTCAACTGTTAAAATGCTTGGTACTGGGTGAAAGAACTTGAGTATTGTGGCATCCTGTCACCAGTTCCAAGTAGGGATCAGCCCAGAGTTCACCAATGGGAGGAAACAAGTCACAAAGATTTTGCTCTTTAAAGATATTTTTGGTTTTTGCCGATGAAAGGATGAATTATTTGCTTTTTTTTGTAGGACTATTATATTTTTAGAAATAAACAAAACATCACAACATTTTTTATTGCTCTGGAATAGAGCATGCTGCATTTTTCAGTGGGGTGTTATCATGATGCTAAGGATCTGATTGGCTTGTTGTTTTTCCTATTGTTGCTGAGTGTCATGTTGGCGACTTTAACAGCCAGATGTGTCAGGGAGTGATGTGGGAAAGACTAGTCACAATAAACATACACAGCTGACTTTTAAAATATTTCCTGATTGTTATCAATATAAAGTTCATACTTTTCCATGTGATGTTTCTTAAATGATATTTTTCTGTTGTTTACTCTGAAGTGGTATATTAGGCAGCTTAGGCTAATAAAGTAATAAAATAGGTAACATTTTAGGCAATAAAATACCATAGACTTGGGATGTAAACAACAAAAATGTAATCTCTCACTTCTGGAAGCCAGAAGTCCAAGATCAATGTTCAGCTGAGTTTATGGTGAGGGACTTTTCTCAGCTCACAGATGGCTGCCATCTTGCTGTAGGTTTATATGACTTTTGTGTGCCTGTAGAGAGAGAAGTCTTTCTGTTCTCTTCTTATAGGGTCACCAGTCATACTGGGACCCCTCTTTATCATGTTATTTAACCTTAGTTAATTGCCTCCTGAAAACCTTACCTCCAAATACAAGCACACGGAAGGTTAGAGCTTTGGGATATAAACTTTAGGGACACACAATTCAGTCCACTACAAAATGTTTACAGTGTCAGTATCATAATAGAGGCAAAGTAAAAAAAAAATGTTTTAAGGTACTGCATAGTTTTTCGAGTTTATATTAAGGAGGGAGGGAGGGAGAGAAGGAGGGAGGGAGAGAGGGAGTGAGGGAGGGAGGGAAGAAGGGAAAGAGAGAGAGATAATTTTGCCAGTGATAGATATAAAATGGAATCTCTTTCTTGATAATACATTATTATAAAATCTGAAAGCAATTTCTAAAAGGCATATCTGAGCTTTCATCTTGCAGCTATTATTAAGATTAACATATACAACAGCTCACATTTTGGTTATGTTTACTGTTTTTCCAAATACTTCCAGGTGAAATATTTTGTGTGAACCTTGCAATGTGCTTGTGATAGGAACCCTGTCATTAGATGTTGGCTAGGAATCTGGGTCATAGTACAGTGGAGAGAGCAATAAGAACACTGAAGTGAGAAGATCAGAAGAGAAGTTAGTGCTTCTGGAGTGGGGAGGGTGCATTAAATTAGTGATTTTGGGTATGAGATCCTCTCTCTAAAATGAGAGTATTGAATTGGATGAGATCCTAAGGTTGCTCCTGACTTTTAAAGTCTGTGATGCTATGAAATACAAAGAAAATGGAGAGATAGACTATCAGTCAATAGTGAATAAATAAATTTTGTGGGTTTAGAACCCTGTTTGCCTGACATGCAGCTAATGGAACTTTCCAGAAATATTAAAGTTTTAGTGTCAAAGAAATTCATGCTAATCCTGTTGACAGCATTAGAATCTTACATTTGAGTTATTTCAATGGTAAAAACACACGGGGGGCGGGGGGGATCTCCCTTTAAGGTTTTGTAGGAGAAAATACCTGCTTGATGTCCTAAATAGAGAACTGTGCTTGTCCTTAGAAAAGAGAGAAAAAGTGATGACTGCAGATGTCTAAGAGGGTGGCTATAAATTCAGAAAGTTGTAAACAAGAATTGTGATGGGAATAAAACCCAATGCCCTTATAGGGAAGCCCAGACATGCAAAGATTTGTACATGCGCCTTGCCTTACGGTTTGGTTTTCTTCAGAAGCCTGTGGTAGTGCTAAGGGTTTGCCTGTAAAATGAGACATGAATGATGTCTGGCAGATCTGAAGCACAAAGAATGATCTGAGAGCTCTTGTGTTTACACTTGCACAAAGATGGTGGTAAGCAGATCTTTTCTAAACAAGACAGAGCAATTTAGAAGGATTAGGAGACCTGAACTTATCGAAGTGTGTACCACAGTGTTCTTCCTTTCTAAAGCTTTGTGAAATTAAGCCCCTTAAGCTGATAAACCTAGAACAAAGGGATTTTGAAAGTTCCTTTTAAGGAATTTACTCCCTATGGGATCTTGTTGCTTGTGACTTGAGTTTATAATGTCACTCCTTTTGTTCCGCGGGTCTAATCCATTTTGGTTATTTTCCATGTAGTAGCAAATGGTTTCAATGAGGTGGCTCCCTGAGGCTGGGTGAGAGGGCATATAGATTTTCAGCTTTATTTTTTGTTTACATATGTTTAGAATAATGTGAAAAAATGTTCTTCAATTGCAATTCATCTCTGTTTTGTCTCCATTCCAAGATAAATTTAATTTAGGGAAAATCGGAATACAATGCTTAGTCACTTTTGATTTATATTAGAATAAAACTATGTGTTCATGCTTTCCTCTAATGGTGTCCTGGGAGTTCATGTCTGAAGGTTGTTTTCAGGTGAAACCACATCATCATTAGTCCTCTAGCTACTGCACTGATCTAATATTCTCCAAATCTCACATTCACTCCATGTTAAGGAAATGTTTTACCATGACACCTTTTGCTGTATAGGATGGATACAGGTGTTTTGATACGTTAATTGCAATGCAACCCAGGGGATAGTCATTAGCCTGTGACTAAGCTGTACATCCAAATGGTTATATCACTGAGAATTTCACAGTAAGAAAGAATACTGCTCAAAGCATTATTATTCCCACTATTATGCAAAATTATAAGGCACTGGTAATTTTTTAAAGTCATTATTATTGTTGTTGTTATTCTTTTGAGACAGGGTCTCACTATGCTGCTCAGACTGGTCTCAAATTCTCAGACTCCCAAGTAGTTGGATCTACAGATATATGTCACCTTGCCTGGCTTAGAGCATTACTATGTACAAAGAAATAAGACTAATAAGCAGATTGTGAAGGGAAATTTATATATATATATATATATATATATATATATATATATATATATATATACACACATTTTATTAACTGCAAAATTGTATTCATATAACACACAGATTAAATTATAAAAGAAGAGTTAGACACAGTCCTTGGTTTATCAAGGACTTTCTAAATGAAAGTATTATTTATAGTCTAGGGTAGGGGTTTATAATACAGCTACATAGTTCCTTAATTTCATTAAGCCAGGAGTAAATATGCAGTGTGCTTTTTCATATGATTACTTTTTCAGAATGCAAATCTAAGATGATATAAATTTATAGCCAAGATGTTACTGCCTAATAGCTTTCCTTCTCTCTCTTTCCTTGATTAAGTCTTGGATGCCTGTGTTAATCATTTTCTCTCACTATAATAAATAACTGAGGTAATCAACTGATAATGAGAGAAGGTGTACTTTGGTTCACAGTTTTGGTTTACAGTCAGTTGGCCGGTTGCTTTTAAGCCTGTGGAGAAGCAGCACATCTTGGTGGGGAGAGCAGCAAAAGAGAGAGAAAGAATCTGGGTCTCATGACCCACTCCAAGGAGATGCCCTCATTTCAACCATCATTTCAACCTTCTCTATCAAGAAAACAGTTCAACTTAAAAAAAGAAAAAAAAAGTGATTTGGGGTGGAGTGTTAGGTCAGAAAATAAAGAATTCGCAGAGTATTTCCCCACCCAGAAAGCACAATTAGAAACATTCCAAAAGACACATTTTAACTAGTGGATCAGGATCTATCTACAGACCTTAGAGCTGTGGGTGTTGATTCTCTAAGACAGAGATGGTGCCATTTTCCTTCTTGGACATGGAACTGGCTTGTCTGTAGCTCTTGTTGGTGGTACCACTCTGCCATGCTGCTTTTGTCAGATTTTGCCGCTTAGAAATCAGCACTAGGCAGTTTGTCAAAATTTCTGGAAGATAAGGAATGTAGTTGTGCCGCCAACAAGGACTTTAGGTCACATGTTCTGTCACCACATGTCCCCAGCAATCTCAGGGCTTTGATCAGATGACTCATAAAACTGCAAATTGAACTCTGCAGTAAATCCAACGTGATAGTGTTAGGGCAATTCATTTCAGAACCTGTGGCATTCCTGTAGGCAGCTTGGTGCAAGTTTATCATTCAGGGTTTTACCAAGTTTGCTTTGGAATTGTTCTTTTTTTCTTTTTTCCCTATCACATTTAAATAGAGTTTTGCATATTAGTGAAATAAATAGCTATTTTAACTCTTGACAAGCAGGTCAAGTTTTACTCTAAAAAAAAAATTAATGGTGGTTTGTCTTTAAAGAGATGAGTTTCTTAGTTTCGGATGCTATGACAAAAATAACAAAAAGTGTGTTTAAACAACATTTGTTTCTGGAGGCTGGGTGGTGGTCGAACATGAAGAAGCTGCCAGATTTGGTGTCTGGTCAGGACTCTCAATTGGTTTGTAGATAATTGATGTTTTTGCTGTAACCTTCCCTTGGTGGAAAGACACAGGGCTCCAGTGTGTTCCTTTTATTTGAAGGACACTAATTCCATCATTGATGTTGTACCCTGCTGACCTAAGAGGAATCTATTATCTTCTGAATCTATTATCTCCATATACCATCACACTCAAGTTTAGGACTTCAACACATGAATTTTGAGATGAAAATAGACATTCACTCCATAATAACATTTATTTTATTTATTTAGATTGCTTCAATAATATACATGTATGTGTTATTTTGATAAAGTCTAAACTTTTTAAAAGTGGGTATAAATACTTACTGAATGAAAGAATCAAAATGATTTCCTTATGTGATTTTGATTATATAATCTAAACAAATAAATCTTTTCTTTTATGTATGTGTCTATTGCTTGGTTTATCCACTTTAGACAAAATCTATCTTCTTCCCAGTACAAAGGATGGCTATTTAGTTGAAAAACCTTACTCATCTCATTTATCTTCCTCTGGATGTTGATACCTATATCATTAACAGTAGCTCCTAAGTAGTCAGCTTTGCAACTATTATAAATCCCCTTTTCTTCTTTCTTGTAGCTTTCTATATCTCATTTTATGATAAGAATATTATCTCCCTCATTCTCTGCTGCATTTCGCCTGTCTTCTTCCACACACTATTATATGAATATTTACTTTCATATTTTTAAGTTTTGAACATTTATGATCTAACAAAAAAATACCATATAACCTCCCAAATGCCAGATGTCAAAAAGTCCATATTTTTTTTTTTTGTAATTCACTGAGAGAGTTTATAACAAGAACTTGTTAAAGATGTTGGTAGAGAGCCGTGACTTGGTAAAGTGAAAGTCTGAGCTTCCATTATCTAAGTTAAGTGTTGTGAGTAAAAAGGGCTTCAAAATTATTGCTCAGAGGGGCAGATAAGGCAAAGCTGAAAGACTGATATCTTCCTGAGAAGGCCAAAGAATATGTAATGAACTAGGGAGGAAAATGCAGTGTTCTCTGGAAATGTGGATGAGAAGTGAATGTTTCCCACTCATTAAATGCAGGGCAAGTAGGAGCGCAAGCTACCCTGAAGCTGCTGTTTCTCTTGGCAAAGAAAATTTCCTGCAATTGAAAACTCACTGGAGACTCCTGCAAAACCAGAGCTGAGATGCCATCATCACTGTTTAAGTCTGATAAATTATAAATGCATGGGAACTTCCAAGAAAGCACAAAAGTGTCCATAAGATAAAGAAGTGTTCTTTTAGTATCTACTACGCCTAGAGAGCATGAAAAGAACCTACAATCATACCAGGGAAGAATGTGCGTTCTGACTCTCCTTTAATGTGCCTTTCACTTTCTGATGTTCCAGCCCAAAAGATTTCAGAAACAAGTCTTAGGGAGTAGAGAAACAGGAAGTGAGAAAGAAAATAATTTCACTTGCTCCAGTTTCTGGATGTAAGTTCGCATCTAACAGTACCCCAATTGTTGGGTGGGAACTCTTGGAAAGGAAGTCTTATCTTGGAAAGAAAATTAAAATGATGATTATTGACACTAGGAGAGCTCTGATTTAAATATGTCCTACAAATTTCATGTGTTGAAAATTAAATCCCCAGTAAAACAGCGTTGAGAGGTGGGAACATTAAGAGGCTCTCAGGAGTGGATCCCTGCTGTCCTCAAGAACAGGTTACTTATTATGGATGTGGGTTCCTGACCAAAGGATGAATTTGGCCCTCTTCTGCATTCTCTCTTCTGTGCATGCTACCTTGCTCTCCTGTCTTCTTCCATAGTGTGAGGCAGCATAAGTGCCCTTGCCAGATGTGGGTTCTTGACCTTGGATCTTCCAGCTTCTAGAACTGTAAGAAATAAATCTCTGTTCTTTATAAATTACCCAGTCTCTGGTATTCTGTTACAGCAGTACAAAATGAATTAAGGCAATGTGCATTCTAATATCTCTATTAAGACTATATTGGCTCAGTATGGTGGTGCATGCCAGTAATCCCAGATGCTAGGGAGGCTGAAGCAGAAAGATCATGATTTCAAAGCCAGCCTCAGCAAAAGTGAGGTGCTAAGCAACTCAGTGAGACCCTGTCTCTGAATAAAATACAAAATAGAGCTAGGGATGTGGCTCCCTGGTTGAGTGCACCTAAATTCAATCCCCCGTACCTTCCCCCGACCAAAAAATAAATAAAAAAGGACTAAATTGTGTGATGTAATGAATTAGGAGGACCTTCTGACTTTTATGACTTAAGAATATCCAAAGAAGTAATAAAATTGATAGTTTTCATCTAGTTATAAAAAGAACAGAATTTTATCAAGTTTTTAGGAAAAGTAATGAAAGAAAAAAAAACTTAACATATTCCATGAGTTCCCATTATAACTGTATTGGTATAATCAAAGCTGTTCAGTTCTGATTTAAGTACTTGCTAGTATTATGTGTGATTCTATATGCATTCACTATCACAAACCCAAATGTCCTTAAAAAAGAATGATCTGGGTCAAAGTCAAATATATTCTTTTTCCATATACTTTATTAATTGCTTGAAGTGATTCAGTATTTTAATGTGCTTCACCCTTGAGATTGTACTTGAGTGTGCAAGAATTTTTTTTTCTTTTTCCTCATATTAGGGATTGAATCTAGCAGTGCTCAATCACTGAGCTACAACCCCAGACCTTTTTATTTTTTAAGACAGGATCTTGCTAAATTGCTTAGGTTAGCTGTTAACTTGCGATCCTTCTTCCTCAGCT
Organism: Spermophilus citellus; assembly: GCF_964194105.1. Taxonomy (NCBI): domain Eukaryota; kingdom Metazoa; phylum Chordata; class Mammalia; order Rodentia; family Sciuridae; genus Spermophilus; species Spermophilus citellus. The sequence continues at coordinate 149,243,996 of NC_138188.1, forward strand.
TCATGAATTGCTGAAATATAGGCATGCATCACCAAGATTGTATAGCGTGCAAGTTTTCACAGTATTTTTAAACTACTTTTTTATTGCATTATTTGCCTAGAGCATATATTTAAGTCTTTACAACTATTCATGCATTCCATTACAAAAAAAAAAAAAAAAATTCTCTTTGTCTTTTGTTTCCTAAGCAACTCCATCTTGCCTTTCCCCTCCCCGACTTCAATCTACTCTTCCAGGAGGACCCAGGTTTTGGGATTCAATAATCTCCCTTCACTGTTTCATTACTTTATTTGTTGGAATACTTTTATGAGTAACTTCTTTGGAAATTGTAAATGGGAGAAAAGTTATGAGCATTGCGTGTCTGAAAATGTCTTATCCTACCTCACCCTCATTGACAGACTGGGGGGATCTTACTTGCTTGAATTAGTCCAGATACATTAGCTTATGTGGTTTTAACAAACAGCCTACAAATCTCAGAGATTTAACAGAAATGTTTACTTTTTACTTGGAAAAAGAGCTCTGATATAGTCCAATCCAGTAAAATCTTCATCTCTAATGCTTCTGTATTCATTGAGGCAGAGGAAAGGGAGTATCATACTCTGACGCTGAGGAAGCCCATCTTGAACCAACACACATTATTTCCATTTGTATTTCGTTGGCCAGAAAAGTAGCAGGTTACTGTGGCAAGTTAAAGAGCATGGGACACATCACACACTTTCCAGCAAGAAGTGCTGTCAAGGCTGTCTCTTCCCTTTAATTGGTCAAAGCAAGGGCCAAGTACGTGTCTATCAGCTCTGTCAAGGAACTGGAGGGAGAGGAGAATCAGATCATTTGTGAGCAGTCCTTGGAATATACATTATTTTAAAATAACTTTTCTTTATTTGAAGGACTTACTCCACTGTGTTGTAGCGTCCAGTGAATTTCCTGTGCTATTCTTTTGCACATGACCTGTGTACACTAACTGGGTAAGACTTCAGAACTTTTTTTCTGGTGTTCTACAATGTATGATAATGTGATTCATTGTGTATCTTTCAGAATTTATTGTACTGGGCATTAAGTAGGGCATTTAAGACCAAACGCTTTCATCTTTCAATTCTGAGTGAATTTTTGTATTATTTATTTGATAATTATCTTTTCTCATTTCTTTGTTCTTTCATTTTAGAACTCCCATTAGTTTGTGTATTTAAAGGCCAAACAGAGTTTTGAAAAAAAAATATGTGAGATCAGAAAAAATGCAAGATATTAGAAATTTCAGTGAACTTAGGTGACAAAGACAAAAGATTTGCTTTCCAGGAAAGTGTTATAAGGAGAAAGCAAATGAACCAACAGTCACTATAAGCTCATGCTTTCCCAGCAAATTTCCTGACTGTATGCTCTTAACACCTTTCTCTCCAAAGTCTTTTAATTATAATTTTTATACTATGGTATGGAGACAGACAAATTGTTTTAAAATTAGAAAAGAGAAGTTATTGCTCACAATAATAAAATTCTTTGTCATAGAATTAAAAAATTATACATTTTCAATTTCACAGAGAATATAATTTACTTAGGAGCTATATCCTGTATTGAATAAAAACATTTCAGCAAAAGTATAACCAAGTAATAGTAGCAGGATTAAAGCAAAAGAACAATAATTACCTGCTTAATAAGAATGAAGGAGCTTAGGATTTTTCCAGATGTTCAAGCATGACATGAACAAGTACCGCTCCTTATGGCTTTCCATTTTACCCTCCTCAGGAGGCTTATTTTCCTGTTGGATAGGGTCTACCTATTATAATGCTATCATTTCCATGATGGCAGTAATTAAGTGACTTAAAATAAGATGAGTAGTGTGTTCTCCAGAAGTAATAATTATTAACTTATGCCTAGGATTTTTCACTCTAAGCAGATAAATGGGTCCGTTTCGCTGGACCATGTATTTACTGTTTCAGACAAATTGAAACCACAGTAGAGGTGCTTGAAGTCTGAAATGTGTGTGAGAAAGAACACTTCACCTCCATGCTTCTTTACCAGAACCAGTTTTCAGGTTTTCTTCAACACCAGAAAGAAGATATCCTTTACTCTCTGGGGATTCAATAGTTTGAATAAATGCTAACCCAAAGGTGTCAAATTCTATTCTCCACATCAGATGCCTTGAAGAGGGTCCAATTTCATTGTGTTCCAGGAATCAATGCCAGGAACAGGAGCCAAGTACAGTTGGATTAAAATGAAGGAAATTCTATTCTTAGGGCAACTTAGCAACCATCAAGGTCCAGAGAGCCTAGAATGGAACAAAATGCCGGCGCTGTAGTGGCAAAAGTTACATAATGCATTTTCCAAGAAGAAAATGACTATCTTTGATTTTGTAAGGAATAATGTCCCCCTTTTCACTTTCATTTGTTAAAACCAAATGAAAGCAATGGCTCTTTTTTTTTTTTTTTAAAGAGAGAGAGAGCGAGAGAAAGAGAGAGAGAGAGAGAGAAAGAATGTTTTAATATTTATTTTTTAGTTTTTGGTGGACACTACATCTTTATTTTATTTTATGTGGTGCTGAGGATCGAACCAGCACCCCATGCACACCAGGCGAGCACGTTACTACTTGAGCCACATTCCCAGCCCAGCAAGGGTTCTTTTGCCTTTGATTTTAGAACTAAAAGAAGTCAATCTAACCGGTAAGACAAAAGCAGATCAATAACCACCAGCATGAGCAGGGGTAATCACCAGGATGAGCAAGTGTATTCTTTGCACTGAATGACAATGCTTTGCTCTGCTGATGTGATTATGATCTATTCTATCCCAAGGGATGTTGTTTTTTGACCATTTCCCTTTCACCAAGCAAATGCATGGACCTGTTGGGTGATGTTTCCAGAGGCTAGTTTATAAAAGTATCAATGGAGATGTGGTAGGTTTTTTCTTTTTTCTTTCTTTATATATTTTTTAAAGTTTCTATTTCAGGGTAGAAAATCATCAAAGGAGCACTAGTAAGATTAAGGACCATGTTCTTTTGCTGCCTCTTTCATGCACTGCATATGTGAACTCTGGCAAAAGCACAAGCTTCATAGACCTCAGCTTAATGGGATGGTTTTGGATCACATGACTCTATAGTCCTCTCAGTTTCAATATCATACGACATCAAGGAGTTGCATGTGCACCATGCCACCAGGTAGTATGGAGGCACAGCACATTAAGTTTTTTCTTTCAACCTGCAACAATCTCTAATTTTGGGGGAAAAAGTTTTTACTTTTCCCTCTCACATCCTTATTTCACACATTGTCCTTTCTAAGCTAATTTCTCAGCAAACTTTTGGCCTGCCAGTTGAGTTTGTGAGTCAGAAACCTAGCTTTTTTGTTTCTTTCACTTCTTTTCTCTTTCTTCTCTATAATGTTCTAGATTATCCTATGCTGTCCATATGCTATTCTTAGCCATTATAGTCTAACAAGCATTCACATGCATACACATGTGTGTGTGTGTGTTATAAAAGACATGTGAATATAGATTCCTTAACTGTACACTTACTCCTTCTTATCCTAAATAAACCCTTTCCCCAAAACACCAAAAATCGGGAATTTAGCAAGAAAAGCTAAGACAGATTGTTCTAGAGTATGCAAGTACAATGAATTCTGTACAGGAGCAAAAATTAGAAAGGACGAACAGCAAGTTAATGCATTGGAAGAAGTTTCAGAAGTCATGCCATTAAAATTGGGTTGGAGTTGAGAGTAACGGTGACTCAGGTCATAGAGGCTACTGCCATGTCACCTTGTCATCTGCAACTTGGCATCACTTAATGGATTTGTTTTTTCTTTTCCCCCTCATTTTTCTCTTATATCTGTGGTCACAATCAATAGCTCAGGACATTCAACAGTTTATATATTATATACCTTAAAGATTAATCTTTGCAGAATAAGGAAAAGAAGTGCAACTTACTCCAAGATTTTTATATATTTTATTGGAGGATCTTATTGCAATAAGAATACATTCTTCGTAAGTGAACATCAACAAAAAAATCAGACATTACACTTTTACTAATACTCTATTTTGTGCCAGACACCATAGAGAAAGCAGAGAGATATATAAATTGTGCTTGTTTATTCATAATATAATAGGAAATAATTAGGTCATCATGCAAAGTTACAAGGTATAATGCCCTCCCAAAGATGTCCATGCCATAATCAATGGGAACTGCAAATATATTACATAGTAACAGAAATTAAGGTTGTGGATGGAATTAAGGTTGCTAGTTAGTTCATCTTAAAATAGGGAAAATTTCATGAATTGTCCTCCTGAGTTCAGTGTAATTTCAAAAATGAAAGAAGAGGGCAGAAAAAGGAGTCATAGCATGCAAAGTGACTGAATTCCACCCACTTTGGCTGGTGTTAAAGACAGAAAATATGCCAGAATCAAGGACCACAGCAGCCATGAATGCTGGAAAGACAGGAAGACAGTATCTACTTCAGGTACGGTGTCTGCCCACAGTTGTGTTGTAGCTCAGAGAGATCCATCACAGAGATCCATACAGAACTGGAAGATAATACATGTGTGCTGTTATAAATCAGTAATTTGCTTTAGCAAAAATGAAGGCTGGCACCATGTGATTAGAGTCCAATGAGGGAAAAAAAAACTAGCCAAAAGAGGAAGAAAGCATATGTGTGAGAGTACTTTTTTGAATATGGTATCTACTCTTTACTGTAAAAAAAAAAGATTACAAAAGGTAATAATATTAATTCTCTTGTATAGTTATAATGAAGATTGAGTTGATACATATAAAGCTCTTGGAATAATTTCTGACATGTAGGCAGTAACAAGAGTTTAGTGCAATATATTCTATTATATTAAAGAACTTAATGTAGTTTGGTATGTCTTTAGAATACCTGAGTTCAGTGTAGAATTCTGAAACTGTTTACTTGAAATCAAACCTTGGCTCACTTTTAAGATGTAGAGCCTTATTAGTTTTAGCTTTCCCAATACTCTAAGCATTACTCCCCTTTATTTAAATATAGAATACGTATGTATAACTTATATGTCACGTGTATGACACACACAAATGCATACAAATCTATATACACATCAGTATCCAGTTAGGAAAGTAGTAATGTTCTACATAAATATTAAACAAAAATTTAATTAAGTACATAATGAAGACTGAGAAGCCAGAGGAGGAATGTTGAGGCACCCTAGAGAACAGTAATAACAGGAAGCTAATGATGCTTCCAGAGAGAGAAGGGCAGCAGAGGATGCAGCATGTCCAAAGCCAGACCCCAGAGCATCCCATGGGGACCATTCCATGGTGAATGTTGCTGGATGGCACAGACTGTGTACCCAGCCACAGCTTCAGCTTGGAAGAAGATTGTTGCCTCTAAAACTAACTGTCCTGACTTTAACTTTCCTCTAGTGTCACACTGGTGCCTGCAATTGGTTGAACCCAGTCAGAAACCAGCAGAAGTGAGGGTGGGCAATTCAACCCTCCTGCCAAATGGAGCAGAGCAGTGGAAGAGGAGGAAAGGATCCAAAACAAACAGTAAAAGGGTTGCCTGTGTGTATGAACATAGTCCCTGCTTCGTCTCCTGGTTGTGAGGACTAAATCATTTAGATCTTGGGAAGCATTTACATGGTGCTATATGCCTAGGACATAGTATGTGTTCAATTGATGCTTGCTATTATCATTGCTTTAGCTGTAATTATAAAATTAATGAAAGTAATGCTTAAACCTCCCATAAACAAGGATTGTAAACCATTCTTAATACTTTCAAGTCTATTATTGTTTCCTCTAGAGGCAGATTATCAATGTGCTGAGCTTTGTTCAAAACAAAACATTGTTGAAGTACGCACTACAGAGAACTTGATAAGAAAGCAAACCTAACACAGGGTGCCAAGCACAAACAAACCTTTCCTTGGTTAGGTGAATGGTCATGTTTTGCACATGTATCAGTGAAATGTACAAATAGCTTTTTAATTTTCTTTTGAGACAATTCAATAATAGTTCTTTGGCTGTCTCCTGAGTTTGTGTAAGAAACATATCTAACATATCGTCAGCATGGAAAATTTAATGTCTTGCCAAATAAAATATGCATGCAAGTCGCTGGTAAAATGTCTCATTTCTATCCTGTTGCAAATATATATTTAGTGTTTTCATGAAAAAAAGACTCTTACAGAGTGTCCTTTGCTCTCAGTTCATTTTTCATCTTTGTTAAAAGATCCACCTAATTTCTGAGTCACTACTTACGTTAGGTAACAGAAAATTCCTCTATGTGTACATGGACTACTCTGATACCTATCTTTCTGTAGTTCTACTTAATTCCAAACTTACATATAGTATTGACATTTATACTTGATTTTCCAAAGGAAAATCATACCTAAAGCGCAACAAGTCATTGTCAACCTCAACTTTTCTGCTCTCGCTTTTGTACTTCATATACTGATGAATGAACCCATCTTCCTCTCCCCAAATCAGAAATGAAGAGTCATCCTAATGTTCCCTACTCACTTGTTCTTAGTTGCCGCCTCTGACACTGCCTAGTCACTAAATGACAAGTCTACCCTGTTCAAAAGTCTCCAACCTACTTCACCTCCTTCCTACAAATGCTGTTTGCTGTTTCATGCCACAGTTGCTCTGCTGACTGCCAAGATTTCCATATGCTTTCTTTGCTTACAATGTGATCATTGTCCCAGCAAGACTCTATTGTGCAGTATTACTACTTTACCATGCTTAAACAACATTTGATTTTTTTGTATCATTCAAGGTAAATTCCAAACTACTAGGCTAACATATAATGCTGATGGGATTTGTCGTTGGTCACATCTCTAGCATTATGTTCTGCATATACTCATTTCAATAATATGAAATTTTAAGTACTCTAAGTTAGCATTCCTCCCTCAAGAATGCCTTTTGTGCAATGACAATCATATGCAGATAAACTACGCCCTAACAAATCTTCACCATTGAAATGATCATACAGTGATCTCCTTGTATTTTATTTGTGTGTCCTATAAGCAATTTAGGAACAGGTGACATTACCTACTAGATTTTGTATTGCAAGTGCCCTGGACTGTGGCATCCAGTGTGGTAGCCACCTGTCATGTATCTATTAAATATTTGAAATGAACTATTCTGACTTAAAGGTGCTATCAGTGCAGAATACACACTAGATTTTGAGGACTTAATATGAAAAGCAAAGAACAAAAGATATGTCATTAATCATTTTTATTTTGATTGCATCTTAAAATAACACTATGGGTATATTATAGTAAGTAAATTTCATTGCTAAAATTGATTTCACATGCCCTTTTTACTTTCTTTTGATACTGCTTCTAAAACATTTGAAATACAGGTGTGACTTGCATTGCTTCTGTTAGACAGTCCTGACATAGAACTTAGGTAATTAAAAAACATTTCACAAGTGAAAACATGCTCTCAAAAAGATACTCTGGAGGGGCTGTTGCTCAGTGGTAGAGCACTCATCTAGCATGTGTGAGGCACTGGGTTTGATTCTCAGATAAAATAAAGGCATTGTGTTCATCCACAACTAAAAAAATTTTTAAAAGAAAGAATAATTTGGAAAAAGTCTATACATTTGAATGAGATCAGAATACAAATTAAGAGAAAATATTAGAAAAATAGATCATGCACTCAGCTGTATTAGTAGAAATTGAGTTACTCAAGAAGGTGTAGCTAGAGGCTCATGTAAGTTATTTGAAGCTTCCTTGTGCTGGAAATAAGTTGGAATTTTAGTTATTAATTATAGGAGTAAGACAAGACTTAGGAGACAAGTATATATGAGTCAATTAAACATGGAAAGGTGAATACATAAATTAACCAAGAGTCTCTTATCAACCTGTACAAAATATGAGTCAAATGAATTGTTTTGAAAAATAATAGTACTGCAAAAACAAATAGACAGGGGTAGCAGCTAATAGCAATACAATTTTTGTACATACACACACACACAAAAAAAAATCAGAGAGCCAAATAGTGAATTAACAATATATAAGTGGAAAAAAATCTCAAAAAGTAGATTAATATTCTTAGAGGAGTTAGCAAGTATGAATCAAGAAATATATACTAAGTCAATTCTAGAAAATACAAAGGAAAACTTGGGTATTAAAAATATATTGGTATAAAAAATACTGGTACAAATAGAAAACTAAATAGAAGAATTGGAAGATAACATTGGAATATAACATTGAAGAAACCTAGAATTGGAAGATAAAATTAGAAGATAACATTGAAGAAACCTATAAACCAGATCAAACAAGCAGAAATATGGAATAGGATAAAAAAGATAAGAAAAGCTGGGCGCGGTGTGGTGCATATCTTTAATATCAACAGATTGGGAGGCTGAGGCAGGATGATTGTGCATTCAAAGCCAGCCTCAGCAAATTGAGGAGGTCTTCAGCAGTTCAGTGAGACCCTGTGTCTAAATAAAATTTATAAAAAAGTCCCTGGTACCTAAATAAATAAATAAATGAATAAACAACAACAACAAAAAGGAAGATAAGAAAATAATATGATTAATATAGAACCTTCAATATCCCAATAAATATAGTACAGAATGAGAAACTTGGAAAAATAGAAGAAAATTATCAATGAAATATATTTTTTAAATAATTTGGCAGTAAAGAACATGGGCTTGCTAATTCAAAGTATCCTTTCCCAATGTTTTACAAAGTGAATGAAAATAGACCCAGATCAGAAAACCAATTTTCAAATTATAAAGCAGTTGGGTTAAAGAGAAGCCTCTAGAAATTTCCAGAAACAAAGTTGTATGCAAAGAATCTAGAGTATCAGAAGGTCATTAAATTTCTTAATAGAACACTGGAGTCACAAGACATGGGGCAAACACTCTCGAATTCTTTGCAAAAGTAATCTACAATAAAACATTTAAGGGGCTGGGGATGTGGCTTAAGCGGTAGCGCGCTCGCCTGGCATGCGTGCGGCTCGGGTTCGATCCTCAGCACCACATACCAACAAAGATGTTGTGTCCGCCAAGAACTAAAAAATAAAGATTAAAAATTCTCTCTCTCTCTCTCTCTCTCTCTCTCTCTCTCTCTCTCTCTCTCTGTCTCTCACTCTCTCTTTAAAAAAAAAATAAAAAAAAATAAAACATTTAAGGCGAATTTCTAGTCAGGTTTAGGAATAAACTTAAATTTAGATAATTTAAGACAGTAAGAACTAGCAAATATATTCATGATCATGCACATTTTTCAGGACGTCACACCCTGCTAAAGTTAGAGAGAAGCAAACAAAAAGAAAACAAACAAAATCCCAAGATGCCATGGGATCCAGCAAGAGAGGGAGGAGAAGGAAATTCTTGGGAAGATGGGAAAAAGGTGCCAAGACAGTGGCATTGTAACAAGCCTAGATGTACCGGTTTCTCCTTGGAGCACATCAGAATGATCTGAGAAAATAGTTTCAAGATTACATTTTTAAATACTAAATTTGTTTAAGTGTACTGAGAGGAGATTTATATGTTTGGGACAACATCTAGAAATAAATTAAGGATAATAGCACAGTGAGCTAAATAAAAGAAAATCAAGACAAATATTAACTTCAGAGAAAGATAAAAATGTTTTTCAGGAAAGAAAATGTACTTATTCTCTACATTACTCTAATGACTATTAAAAGCAATCTGTTCATGTTATTAAAGATACTGAGCAGTTCCACAATTAGTCATCTTCAAACCTAAGTACCCCAGAAAGCCAATGATATAGTTATAATCTAAGTTTAAAGGCCTGAGAACAAGGAGTGTTAATGTGCAAGCCTCAGACAGAGGGCAGAAGATGGATGCTCAGCTCAAACAGTCAAACAGAGAAAGTGGATTCTCCTTCATCCTCCTTCTTTATTTAGACCCTTAACAGAGTGGATAATGCTCATCCACATCAGGGAGGGGGTTCTGTTTTATCTTACTACGCATTCAAACACTAATGTCACATAGAAACACACTCCCAGACACACCCAGAACTGCACCCAAATATCAGGGCACCTGCGACCATGATCCAGTCAAGTTGACACATATTTTAACCATGAGAGATATAAATACAAATACTTTCTATTTAAATAATTTATTATAATTGCAAATATACTTGTTTTTCATTTTTTCTAAATATTTATTTTCAAAATGAGGAAAATACAAGGAATACTCACTAATCATAACCAATATTTTTAAGACTTTTAAAAGATATTTTTATTTGTTTTATTTAGTTATACATGACAATAGAATTTATTTTGACACAGCATACATAGGTGGAGTATAATTTCCCATTTCTGTGGTTGTACATGATGTGAAGTTACAATGGTCCTATATTCATGTATGAACATACTGCCGTTCCCTTTTCCATTTCCCTCTCATTTCCTCCCACTCTGCCCTATTCGATTTGGTGAACCTTCACTCCTGCCCCACACCTCATACCTGTTATGAGTCAGCATCCACATATCAGAGTTTGGCCTTTGTTTTTTTTAGAATTGGCTTATTTCACTTAGCATGATAGTCTCTACTTCCATCCATTTACCAGAAAATGCCATAATTTCATTCTTCTTTATGGCTAAGTAATATTCCATTATTTATATGCACCACATTTTCTTTATTCACTCATCTGTTGAAGGCATCTGGTTTGGTTCCATAGCTTAGCTATTGTGAATTCAGCAGAAGTAAATATTGATGTGGCTGCATCACTGTAGTATACTGATTTTAAGTCTATTGGGTATATACCAAGGAGTGGGATAACTGGGTCAAATGGTAGCACCATTCTAAGTTTTCTCAGGAATCTCCGTACTGCTTTCCAGAGTGGTTTTGCACCAATTTTCAGTCCCACCAGCAATATAAGAGTGTACCTTTTTCTCTACATCCTTGCCAACATTTATTGTTATTTATATTCTTGATAATTGCTATTCTGACTGAAATGGCATGAAATCTTAGAGTACTTTTGATTTGCATTTCACTAACTTCTAGTGATTTTGAACATTTTTTCATATATTTGTTGACCATTCATATTTTTTCCTTCTGTGAAGTGTCTGTTCATTTACTTTGCCCATTTGTTGACTGGGTTGTTTGTTTTTTCAGTGTTATGGTTTTTGAGTTCTTCATACATCCTGGAGATTAATACTGAATCTGAATTTCGGGTGGCAAAGATTTTCTCCCATTCTATGGGCTCTATTTTCATGTTCTTGACTGTTTCCTTTGCTGTGAAGAAGTGTTTTTGTTTGATACCATCTCACTTATTGATTCTTGATTTTACTTCTTGCACTTTAGAAGTCTTTTTGAGGACTTTGGTTCCTAAGTCAACATGATGGAGATTTGGGCATACTTTTTATTCTAGTAATTGCAGGGTCTCTGGTGTAATGCCCCTAAGTCCTCTAGTTTTCTAGAGGTACAGAATCATCAGGAAGTATAATAATAAAAGGGGGATTTATTAGGCTAGCTTATGTGACCAGAAGCTGGATGGTACACATTGGCCATCTGCAGGCTGAAGAGCTAGAAGAACTAGTAGCTGCTCAGTCTAGAAGGCTGATGTTCCAGATCAAGAGGGGTCAAAGTGCTACCCTAGTCTGAGAAAGAAAGCTTCTGCAGAATCACTGGCAGAGTCTGCTTTGGAAGAGTGAATAAGTGAGAGTCAGATATCCTCATATGCTCACAGCAGCAATCAATAACCCATTCAAGGAGAATGGAGCTTGCATCTGCTTCTCCTTCCTTGTTCTTCCAACTTTTATTCCATCCATCCGTCCATCATCCTATTGGATGGTGCTGTCCATGCTTAGGGAGGGTCTCCATTTCAGTTGGCTATCCCACATGCCAATCATTCCTAGACACAACCTCATTGATACACCCATAAGCCTCTTAATCCTCAGCATCTCTTAATCCAATCAAATTGACAATTCAAATGAACCATTATAGTTCTTGATCCACTTTGAGTTGAGTTTTGTGCAGGGTGAGAAGATGGCTCTAATTTCATTTTGCTACATATGGATTTCCAATTCTCCCAGCACCATTTGTTGAAGAAGCTGTCTTTTTTTTTCCCTTGTATGTTTGTGGCACCTTTGTCTATTATGAAATGACTGTATTTATGTTGGTTTGTTTCTGCATCTTCAATTCTGTGCCATTGTCATAACCAATCTTGTAGAATTTAAAAAGGATGACTTAATGTGCATGAGAAAATACAATTAATTAGCAATGTGTGGGTATGCATGTGCAGAAATGCTGTGCAGTTACAGTAGATAGACAATTAAAATGTACAAAATCTATAAAGTCCAGTACATAGCACATGCCAGTCTTTCTTCTGAGGTCTGAATCTATGTCCTCAACAGATCAATGAAATCTCTACTTCAGTGTCTATGGGTCCCTTAAGCAGAGCAGAGTCAGAATTTGCTTTCCTGCCCAACAGAAGATTATGCATTCTTCCTAGTCACTGTCACAGAAAAAGCATTGCCACTCTTCTTGCCACCCCAATCAGATATATGGTAGTGGAGGACAGGTGAATGTTGTATAAGATTCCTCTCTCTCCTAAAACCCTCCAAACCAGTAAATGTTCCAAGCCACCCAACTCTGCCTTTGACATATCTCACCCTCCTCCCAGCCCTACTGTCTCATAACCGTGCCCAGACATGTGGTTTCTTACCTGTCTTCCTCTAATTCTTCTTCCCTACAGCTGCCAGAGTTACTTTTCTAAAGCCCAAACTAGGTCGCATAATTTGCCTTCTAAATAGAATTAGATATCCTATCATGCCATAAGATGGTACAGCATATAAAGCCATTTCTGGCCTGGGCCCTATTAATCTGTCAGCTCTTATTTTCTCTCCTCCTTCCATCTCAAAGATGATCTAATTTATGTAATTTGATTCATCTTCATAGGCTTAGAACTGCTCACTTATCCTGTGTCCCCCAGCTGACATTGATGTGGCTCAGAGGCTTCAGAATCTTGGCAGTAACATTAACCAGCTATTTGACCTTAAACATGTTACTTAATCTCCCTGTGTATTATATGCTCATTTTTAAAATGACATAATAACAGCATCTATCTCATAAAGTTTTTCCAAGGTGTAAATAATATAATACATGTCAAAGGATTAGCACAGTACATATCACTTAGTAAGAACTCATCAAATATTATTTGTCATGATTATCAGGATGGTTTATGTATGCATCTTTCTTCTAGTTAGTTATTCATGGAATAATTGTTCTGCAAGTAACACCCTATCTGGACCGTAATAGTGACTCATTCAATGTTTGTTGAGTACATTAATAAGCAAATTGATAAATAAATCAACATTATTCCTCAAGAACAAGTAAAAAGTCAAATATTTCATAGATGTCCCATAAATCATTCTTAAGCTTCACATTGACTGCTAAGATTTGAGTTCTAGAGTTCATCTAGTTATCCTGCCTCTGTAACATCAATTAAGAATGACAAATGAACAATGAAAATAAATGTGACCCTCAATCTTTTCTCACATAAGAATATGGAGACAAAAGGACTTAATTAAAAACCACCAAATTAGTCTTAATCCTCATATCTGTATTTCTGTATTAGAATTCTCCGGAGAAACAGATCAATAGACTATGGGTATACACACATGCATACAGAGATTCTAAAGAATTGCCTCATGTGAATTGTGTTAAAGGGCAAAGACAAAATATACATGATGGGCTTGCAAGGAAGGGCTGACATAGCAGTTCAAGTCCAAAGGCCGGCTGTTGGCAGGCTCTCAGAAGACCTGGTTAGGACGGCTCGGTACACCATCATACGAAGATGACAGCTTTCAAATTGAGAGCAATCAAAGCTAGTGAGCAGCTCAGCCAGGATTTAGTCCCTCACTCTCTGATAACTAAAGCCCATCAATATCCATTGAACCACAGAACAATCTTCCAGTGATTTTTTTAAAAACTTTTCTGAAGAGAAAGTAAATAACTTTCACGAAACATCTAAAAACTTTCCAAAAGCAAAGAGACCATGTGCTTTATTTTCTTTGTGTGTTTTCTTTGTTCCCAAAGTAGTTCCCAGAGTGTAAGCTGTTTTTAGCCTCTTAACTCCTTTATTGTACTGCAAAAAACAAAGTAAGAGGAAATATTTTTTTGTCTCTGCAAACAAAGACATACAAGAATGTGTCTGTGATTTCGACATTCATATTATGTGAAATATAATATTATTATATTTAAAAAATCATTACCAAGAATATTCACAGTTTTGCTGTCACATCCTTTGATTTCTGATTTACCTTTTAGCCTAAGATCTTGAGGAATTTTATTCTTGATTAAAAAAAAAAGTCAGGATAAATAATATACTCAGTCTTTGGGGCTCATCAAATTGGAGCATGTCAGTTAAGAATCATGGTCCCTTAGTGACAGCAGTAGGGATGGAACAAGAACATTAATAGAAACAGTTGAGGAGTAGTACAATATCAGGAGCATTTTGCTTGAGGCCAGCCATTCTTGTAATTTCCTAAACTTTCTTGAATTATAATGTTTATTTGTATAAACTTTTAAAACTGGCTTTAAGCCATTTTGCACAAAGAATAGCTTAATTGTGTCCTACATTCAGCTAGCCTTTTAGTCAGGTTCCATATTTCCATCTCTTTAAGGGCTTCTCTGTCATTGAAAACGAACTATTGGTGGAATGTTTCAATTTATCTCTTCCACAGGATGGTATACCTCTGTCTAAGACATTCTTGTCTTTTACTTGTATTTTGTAATCCTTGAGATTTCAGACTCTAAGAGTCTACTCTCCTAGTCAGGTGATGGTCTCTGGAGACTGGTTCACAACTTGTTGATATGATGTGGGAGTACTGTGAGGATTAAATCCATGAAGTATAAACTTAAATTCAGAATAAAGCCCATAGAGAATCGGAGTCAACTACCTTGACTAAATAGTTAGTCTTTTTTAAAAAAAATGATTTTTCTTGCTGTGGAGTTTTATAATCAGGTTTGCTTTCCAGATATTCTGTATCTGACTGAGACTAGAGATCACAAAGTAACTTTGAAAGAATATGTGAAATTGGAAGGAAGTAATAAAAATAAAGCAGACTCTTAGATGTGCTCACTAAACGTTAGCCATTATTTGGAACTCTGTACTGAGATTTGGAAAGTGGAAGGCAATTAGGAATGGATTGGGCTATTTAGGAGGGATAGAGGTCAAGGAGAGGGTACACAGAGTGGAAAGATATTCAAAGCAGGCTGTTGTGAACCCCAAAACTCTTGAGAATAGCAGAGATAAACCAAGAAGATAAAAATGGAAAGAGAGCGAGACAGAAGGAACGTTTAAAACATTTTTATAATGACAGTTATTTTAATAAAGTATAGTTGATATGCTGACGGAGCAAGAAGTTGGTTCAGAAGGAAATGTCCACAGTTTCTCAAAATAGAAGTGGATAGGATTCAGAGGAAAGTTAATGAATGGCCCAACATGCCTACCAGGACAGTAACATTAATATTTTCTTCTGTATTTAACTCTATTTGAATCCTTAAAAGGCTAATAAATAGCTGTGGCCACTTTATTTATTTATTATTTATTTTCTTTCTCATGAATCTTAGCCCTGTGAAGGAGATGCATGTGGAGACGGCATTTTCATATTGACAATGATGCATCATAAAAACATCTCGCACTGCGAGGTCAGTTGTCTCCCAAGTGTAATTTCTGTACATACAATTGTTCATTTTTACTGTCGTGGAGAGGTCTGTGAACCAGCCTCTTTCCATCAAAAGCATATAGACTCTTTTCACATGAAGCCATTTCAATTGACAAAAGAGTTTTTTTTCTCGTAGAGTTTCCCCAACTTCTCAGGACTTGGGAATGGCTCCATGCATCAAACAAATGGCTCTTCCAACACTGGACACTGAATGGCTTCACTTTCTCACACATTCTTGGGCCAGGCAGTGTTTTCCCCTAGCAGGGCCTGTGACCTACAGATGGCTGTGGCAGATTCAATAAATTGATAAAAAACACAAAGATGTTTATTATTTCATTATTCTATATTTTCCCTTCTCTTCTCATGGGATTTTCAACAATGGCTAAATCTACTGGACAACAATTACCAGCAGAGAGAACTTCATTCCAGCAAGATTGCCTTGTAGAATGTCAGTCAGTCACAAGCAGGACTATCATACTTAAATTTTAGCATGGCATTCTAACGTACTCCACAAGAGGGAAAAGATATTCTCCTTTGGCTGTATAAGACATTTGAGGTAAAAGTTGACTAGAAAAATCTAGTTATGAGAAGCTCTAGAACAAAATATGTTAATCAAATAATTGATAACTCAGTAAGTAAATATATTTCACTATTAGTGTTTTGTATTCTTGGAGAGATCATTATAACATACATTTGGAAGCCAGCTTTTAAGGTTGATGTGTTGTGCAATGGAAGCAAATAATTTGTATTAAACCAAGTGGGTATCTTTAAAAAAGCCAGTATTTTGATTGTTTGGCTTTCTTTTGTCTTCTATTATGAGAAATAATAAATTCTCAGAGCATTAATGTTAGACTTACCTAACATCATGTTATTCTACTGTTAAATAGTCACCTAGAATTTTCTAATGTTGTTCCTTTGGTTTTGAAATGTGTCTTCAAAGCTAGTGGTTGTGATAGGAAAGTACCATAATAAAACTCACTTCAGCATCAGGAAAAATATTAGGGGGATGTAAGATAATGTTAAGGTTAGAGTTCAGGAGTTAAATAGACAAGACTTAAATTCTAAGTTTTGCTGTGCAATCTTTGTTGGCCTGTAACTTTTCTTTTGAACTTGATTTCTTCAATTTCAAAATACCAGTGTAGTATTTTAAGCCCTAAAATCTACCATCTTAGAAAGTACTCAGTAAGTGTCATTTTTTTTTTGTCAACATAGACATGCCACATTAATGAAATTGTGGTTTAAGATGAATTTCTAAGGTAGAGATGTGGGAAATGTAGGGATACATAATGTATTGGAGAAGGTGATGGGGGCCCAGCACAGAGTAAGAATGAGAGTTGCCTAAAGCAAACCAAGACTGGCAATAGGTGCAGAGCTGTGTCAGCTGGTTATTGAATAAGAAGATCCTTTCCAGTCCCAATGACCACATAAGGACAGATTTGACAGAGTGAGCAAAGTTGCTAATACCTAGGAGAACGGTAGATGGTTACTAACTTGACAGTGAAAGCAACTACCTAATAGATAACATGAGTGAAGGATTGTAGACAGCTGAGAGTCTTGTTCCTAAAATTTATAATGTAGACAATTGTATTCTATTGGCATTATCCTGTGAAGGAATGGAATATAGTGAAAAAGTAGTGTCAGGATTAATTTCATGACATTACAGTCTATGTAGTTGCAGAAGACCTTGTGCATAGAAAAACATGGTTTAATGCATTGTTTGGAATTCTTAATATTTTTGAATGAAGAATCCACATCCTTATTTTGTACTGGGACTCAGAAGTTTTGTAGGCAGTCTTGTATAGCTTGCTTATTTTAGACACTGTTTTCAACCAGAGTGATTCCCTTTCTCATCTCAGGACACCTGATAATGCTAGAACATTTTTTTTTTGGTTGTTGTTGTTATAACAGGGGGCATCCTACTAGTATTTACTGGAAAGAGTTAAGAAATTTTGTAAATGTTGTACAATGCACAGGTGATCCTTTAACAAATAAAGACTTACCTGGTGCCAAGTGTCCACAGTGCTGAGGTTGAGAAAGTCTGGTTGAGTCTGATGATGGTTTTACTGAAAGTCAGATTTATCTGTGGATAGCTGGATAATACTATTGTTACCTAATTTGGGAATGTGCAAAGTTTAATGGTCAACTTCAGAGGAATTATCCTCCATGCAGTTTTGCCTTACACATCGTATGCATAACACTTTTACTAACAAGAGGTTGTATTTTTATAATTGAAACAAATTGAGTTGAACCAACTTGATGCCAGAGGAGACTCACTGGACATGGCAGCTATAATTAGCCCACCAGCAACATCTGTGTAACTCTCAAGGTCCTTATTTTTTAAATCTGGCAAAGAAAAAAAAAAGAATCCTGGCTGAGTGGTCAGAAAAGCTTATTTTCTAGGTGCCAAATCATATTTCTTGCTATAGTTCACTTTGGGGGTTGGTTTCCTATTAGCTTAGAGAAAATGTCCCATTATCTTATGTCCATTGATTAAAATAACACCCTGTTAGACATGGCGTTTTCTTAAAGATTTTTCAAATAATTGTTGTACCAAGTAAACAGGATCTTTCTGACTCTTTCTTCTGCTGTATTGTTTATTTGTTCTTGTGGAATTTAATGACTGAGCCAAAAAGCCTTGCTAACTGGAGATTATTTTACATAGACCCATGTAATTGCAGGTTTCCTCTTTACATAGACAGGATTGCTTCAGCCACAGGGAACTATTACGATTACAGATCTGTCACCTACATCTAAGTTGGTCAGTCAGCAATGGAGGCAAGTATGACCAGGGGTGTAAAAGGAAACAGACAAATGAGGAGCATAGGCTCATTCACAGGACTCATTCACATGTAAAATGCATGTCCTAATTAGAGTCAGGCAAAATCAGTCCATTGATGCCAGAAAGGTGCAGGATTGTTTTAAATTTTAATTTTACACTATGGGGTTTTACTTTACATTTCTTTCCAAGATGGTTCTTGTCACTTGGAATGTGCATTCTTTATCATTCTCCTGGAGATACGAAAGGACTAATGGCAATTAAGTTATATAATTTTGAAAGAATTCTCATTTCTCTGATTTCAAATTATTTATTTATTGGTTGTAGGAAATTTGTAATCCCACTTGGATTTTTAAAAGTGATTTCATGATGTTATTATAAAGACTATATTTTATACACATCCTGTAACTTAAGACCACAGAGAAGGTTATAGAATCTGGAGTTTTTAGGCTCCTTGACTTCTGAACTATTTAAACCAAGACAGATTCAAAGTGTTCTAATACTCACATTAGAAGCTCTTCCTCACCCCTGATAAAAATCTTAGGGTTTTTCTTTATATACAGTACAAATTTAAAGGAACTTAGTCAATTCTGTTAAACATAGTGATTTTAATGCATTATATAATTGTGTTTTTCCATGTGGAAAAGTTGAAGTTTATTTTCTAAAGAATGTTTCACATGTTTATACTATTTTAGTTGTATTTTTATCCTAAAGATATATAGATGATAACTTACATACGTTCAATTCTGTTGAACCTTGTTCAATCCTGTGCTACCTTGGGTTCCTTGCCTTCTTCTTATAGAGCCACTAATGCCAATATGGGTGTCTCATCTTCATGATATTTTCTAATTTTAAGTACTTTTTTTTAAAAAAAAAAAAGTCTGTCCTCCAAAACTACCAACAGATGAATTTGAGGTTTGTTTCTAACACGTGACTTTTGAGGTACACGTTCAAGCCATAGTTGATGGCAATAAATAGCGACTGATGGACACCTCTTCTTGGACAAAGGTGGAAGAAGCACACACATCTTCTACCTTCCCTCTTCTACATCTTGCATGGCAATGCCAAGGCAGCTCTCTTCTGAAAATTATGCTGCCTTTAATAGCCTGAATCCTTAAGTGAGTGAACAGAGCAGAGGACTTTCTCACCCAATGTAGGTTTCTAGATGAGGCATCTTCAAGGGATTGTAACTGTAGGGGAAGAACTTCTGTGAGAACTTTGAGATTATGTGGTTCCCCTGTAGATCAGCTAGCATTGCCCTAAGTTTTATTTAGAAATTGTTGCATGCAATAGGTGCTGCTAAAATAAAAGCTTAAAATATCTGGTACCAGCTTAGTAGTAAGCCAGGCAGCAAAGAGGAATCTTATACTGTAGACCGAGCCATGTTCTTTAATGGAAAAATATTTGGTAAAAATTGCCTGTAATATGTTAGAATATTTGTTTACTAAGCCTGTGGGGGAGAGAGGTTGGAAAAAGTCAGATATTAATAGCTTATGTTGGTTGTCATTTGCTGAGTTTAGCAAGTTATTACAAGGAAAGAGATGAGCTCAGGCAATAATTGGTGTGATTGAGAGCATACACAGATGAGGATAAAGCTGTGCAGGAATTTGAGTCTTCTTGGGGACAGGAAAGCTTCTATTGCCAAAATGGGAAGAGATAAAGCCTAAAAAAGCCTTTAGCTTCCAATCCACATTAAGACTCAGCACTGTGTCAGAGATCATTAAGGGTTGGGTATTTTCATACTTCAGATTTTTAGAGTAGCAAAGTGGTCACACAGACTTCAAAGGGAGAACTTTTGTACTAAGAAATCAAGGAATAGGGTTGAGGATGTAGGTTGGTGGTATAGCATTTGACTAGAATGCACAAAGCCCTGTGTTTGAACCCTAGCATCACAAGGAAGAAAAAAAAAATCAAGGAATAAATTAAGTGAGGATAATATTTAGAAGTTATTTTCAGTAATGGTTATGGAAAGCTAGACACAAATATTTCAGAGGAGGTGAAATATTTTATTTATTTATTGTCTTATTTTAAGACATAAAAATAGAAGGCACCCAGTTAAATTTGAATCTCAGATAAGCAACAAATAATGCCCCAAGGGATATGCTTATAACCATTATTATTTTGTTTATTTCAAATTCAAATTGAAATGAATATCCAATATTTTATGTGGCATCTCCAGTCTAGGGGCCTGTAGTCTTTAGAATTATCTTATGAAAAACCTATGAGCCCAAACCAAAAAATCTTTGCATGTTGGAAATTTTAAATAACACCTGGGCTCCTAAAATAGCAAGAAAAGGACATGAGCTTAGAAATCTATGAAGTCCTGTAGGAAGTCATTACGTCTCAATGTCTACTTCACTTGTGACCATGGACAATAATTACCTCCTTCTCAATGCTTACTTCACCTGTGGCCATGGAGAATATTTAAGGAAGAATCTTCCATAGGCAGAACTAAGAGACATAAGAAGGAAGAATCAGTATATTCCTCCAGAAACAGAGTGAGCATTTGTGCAAATACTCACAGACCTAAGTCACTTGTCTCTAGTGCTGATTTTCCAGGATTTCTGTTAATGTACCTACTGAGTCTCTATTAGCCCATTTATGAATAATGCTTTATTCAACTCTCCCTGGTCCATCATTTTATATGGACTGTAGAAAAATGAGTATACGTAAGATGAGGTCTTGTATTTTATTATTCTTTTTAAATCATAAGGACCCTGTCTGGATATAACAATGGAAAGACTTTGATCTAGACACCATACCAAACGTCACTGAAGGTCATTCCCCCAGAAGGAAAGGTAAGGCTTCTCTTTGTGCCCAGGAGCCCACACATGGACATTTGGAGGCTAGAAGCCGGATATCCCTGTAATCTGTCTCTTAAGTAAATTTTTTCCCATAGCGTAGGCAAGAGTCAGCACATTTTTCTGTCAAGTTCCAAAGAGTAAATATTTGATGATTTGCAGGCCAAGAGGCAAAGGAGGGGACATTATGGAGGGACTTTAATAGCAACTGTATAAAATCTAAAACACATTTTTTTAGCTTTTAGGCGATACAAAAATAGGCAAAAGCCTGGATTTAACCCAAAGCTAATTTCTGACCCTTTGAAAGAAGCAACTTCCTACCTAGGGTTTTTACTTCCCAGGCTCCTTTGTATTTGGTGGGGTCACATGACTGGTTCTTAATAATAGAATGTGAGTAGGGTAAGTGGAGGTCACTGTTGACATGAGTGGGCTGTCTGCATTTTTCTTCCTGTTCCATCACGTGGTTTTAATGTATAAGGAAATTTGGAAAGCCAACGATAAAAATGTGGGACTGCTGGGCACAGTGGTGCATTCTGGAGGCTGAGGCAGGAAGATTGTAAGTTCAAGGCCAGCCTGGGCAACTTAGCAAGACCCTGTCTCAAGAAAAAGGAAAAAAAAAAGTAAATATATAACAATTATAAAGGACTGAGGATGTTGCTCAGTAGTAAAGCGACCCTGGGTTCAATTTCTAATCTTTGGTACTACCAAAAAAAAAAAAGAAATAAAAAATATAGGACACAAATGGATGGACCAATGGGAGAATAAAGTAAATGGTCACAAACCAGGAATATGGGCATTGGTATATTATAGAAAAAATTAACGAATTTCTATTACATTAAACCAATGGAATCATGTTCTACTTATTGCTGTCTCAGGTGTTATTCTAATTAAAATACTGCTCATTTCATCGATTTTTTTCAAGATAGTGAATGTGTATTTGAAAGCAGTATGTATCTGGAAGCCTAGACTTTCTGCCCCTTACAGGATTTTCCGTGTTAATTATGGCAGATACAGTATTCATTTTTTTGTCACTAATATATTGGGTCTCTTCTAGTTCAATAAGTTCATATTATATTTTGACTGGCTTTTGATTCATTTGGTCAGAGTTTTCAAAATCTACACAGAAATTTTACAGGTTTCTGTTTAAAAATATTGTTAAATGACACAAAAAATTGACGGCCAAGAAAGAGGAATTATGAACTCTGAAAACTTCTGAAATTTTTCTGATTCCTTGTTTTACATATATTTCACTTGTTACTCATCTATGAGAAATTTGTGATATTTTCCTATGATCTGAATAGAAAACATAAAGGAGCATAATTATTGATTATTTTCTTTTAAAATTCTTTATTATGCATTATAATTATACATAACAGTAGAATTCATTATGACATATTCATATATACATATAAGTGTCATATGATTTTTTCCAGTTCATCCCTTTTTCTTTCCTTCCTCCCTCCATCTGTTCCTCTTTCTCTCCTCTTCTGGTCTTCCTTCTATTTATTTACTTGTATTCACTTTTTCCATTGGTACATTATAATTTTACATCCAAATGAGATTCATTATGGTTTATTAATGTATTCATATAGGATAATTTTGTCAGTTCTTCCTTTTCCCTGTCTTCTTTCTTTCCTCTTTATTTTCTGCCTTTTTTTTCTGTTGATCTTCCTTCTATTTTGTTGAGATATCCTGTGTATTAATTTATTTCTTCTCTGTAGCTTTCACATATGAGATAAAAACATGTGGCCCTTGATTTTCTGAATCTGACTTATTTTTCTTAGCATAATGTTTTCCAGTCTCAACCATTTTCTTGTAAATGACATACTTTTTATTCTTTATTCTTTATGAGCAGAACTCCATTGTGTATATAAAACATATTTTCTGTAATCATTCATCTATTGACAGACTGCTAGGCTGTTTCCATATTTTGGCTCTTGTGAATTGAGCTTCTATAAATCTTGGAATGCAGGTATCACTGTACTATGCTAGTTCCAGAAGTAAAATAGCTGAGTGATATAGTGATTCCCCTTTCCTTGTCTTTTGAGGGACCTCCATATGAATTTCCACAATGGCTGACATTGTTTGTATTCCCATCACAATGTGTAAGTCTACCTTTCTCCCTACATTTTCATCAGCAAATATTATGATTCATATTTTCAAACTAGACACACAAGAATGTCAAATGATGAAGTAAACTTAGATGCTCCTTATTATTGCTTGTATATGAGATGTCCTCCCTGATGCTCATGTGTGAGACAATGCAAGAAAGCTTACAGGTGAAATAATTGGGTTATGAGAGCCTTTACCTAATCAGTGTTAATCTGCTGGTAGGGATTAATTAGATGGTAACTGTAGGCAGGTAGAGTGTGGCCGGAAAAAATGGGTCACTGAGGATGTGACTTTGGGGTACATATTTTGTCCCTGCTGAATGGATTCTTTCTCTCTGTTTCCTGATGCAATGTCCTGATCTGTTTTCCTTCACCACACACTTCTACCATAATATCTTACCTCACCTCTGGACCCAAGGATTGGAGTCTGCTGTCTATGAACTGAGACCTCTGAACTATGAGCCTCAAATAAACTTTTCCTCCTTAAAATTGCTCTTGTCAGGTATTCTGGTCACAGCAGTGATAAAAGGTGACTAATACACTCGTGAAGTCACTAGATATTTTATCACATCTTCAATACAACACATGAAAGAGATAAGTCTATAGATACAAGAAGATGCAGATCCAAAATCAATGGATCTGTTTTTTTTTTTTTTTCAGCATCTCCTCTAAGCTAGATGCATTTCCCAACAAGAGGTTGCAGCCCCAAATCACTTTCCCTTTGTGAAATCGGACAATCTGGGACTCATAAAATTTTGAAATGCAATTTAAAGATGTGAGCTCTAAAAAATATATACCACAATTGAACAATCACACAGTGTAGAAGAAGTCATAGAATTTCAAGTGGATGTGATTTTCCTAGTTTGGTGTTAGAAATATTTGTTTCATCATACGTAAAAGTTATAAAAGTAAAGGCCTATAAATAAGTGTTATATGGGTAGGTAAAATTTCTAGCTATATTAGTATTTCTTGATATAATAGACTCAGGTATATAAATCATATATATAAAATTAGTAATAAATAATGTGCTCCTGAAATAGTAAGAAAAGTGAAACAAAGTTCTATTTGGTTACTATCTCAGAAGCAAATTCTCCTGCCTGGGATTTCAGTTTCCAATGCATCTGGAGCATAGTTTTCCGAGGGACCCTCCAGGCTTCGGTGCCTACTCTCTGCTATCTGCTAATTCACCTAGAATTTGTCCATATGTCTTCCAGTTTCTCAAATGTTATTAACGTTTTTTGTTTCTCTTGTGTTGTATGAATTTCTTTTGTAAAAACAAATTATTGAAAATGTTTGTCAGATCATAGAACACAAAACCAAATATCTATCAAATCTACTATGCTTCTTTGTAAGTTCAGCATTTTCTTTAATATTAGGATAAACACAGTTTAATGATGCTTTGGGTATAGTTTCCTCAAAGGGCAACATCTTCTATAGTCCTCACTGCCTAAAATTACCCATGTCATTAAAATAGCATAGGAAATAATCAACAGAATCCACCCAGGCTTGTTATAAATAGCTAAGATCTTATACTGGGAATTTTATCTCATTCTCTTGGAATCCAGATATTGTACCAATTGACTCTAGGCTAGCAATGCACTTTTGGTTTTCTCCTAAGGGGGAAAAAACAACCAAAAAAAAATGTAATTAGTTTGTTCTGGGGCGAGTTGGATTTGGTGGGATCAGCAAACTTCTTTAATGGGCCAAATAAATATATTTGCCTTTATGGGCCATATGGTCCTTGTCATAGCTATTCAGTTTAATCTTCTCACTCCAAAGCAGCTATAAACAATAGGCAAACAAGTAGACATGGCTATATTCTAATAAATGAATAAGGCTCTATGATGGCCATGTGTGTATTCAATTGAAATGTTTCAGTAGCTCACAGAACAGTGAAAGGAAAAAAAAATATTATTGACTTTGGTCATCTCTGCACTCTATCAAACAAACATCAGTTCCTGAAAAAAAAAAAAATTCTTTTTATACCAGAGATCTCTCACAGCTGCTAAAACACAGGTACTTATACAAACCATCTGCAATAACAGTGTGTTTAAAGACATGGTCAGCTAAAATCAAAATGAAGGATAATTGATGTTTCCTTTTTTTTTTTAATTTCATCTTGTCACGTTTACGTAGCTCAATGGGATGTGTAGGGCAGTAGTCCACAAACACCAGTGTGTGTAAGAACGAACTGGAAGACGGGTTAAGAGCAAATTGTATTGCTGGGCGTGACTATAAGAGATTCTGACTCCATCTGTCTGGCAAAGTGCCTGACAATTGGCATGTTCAAGTTTCCATGTGCTGCTCTTTCAGTGAAATTACCTGGGGAAAATTTCACCCAACACTAATTAAGCAGAATCCCTAGGATAGGTATCTGGGCATACAAGTAATTAAAAGTGCTACTCTGTGAGATTTCAGTATGCAACTAAGTTTGAAATAAGTAGCTATAACAAGTACTTTATTTCCCCTTCAGTACTTTTGTGGAATAGCTCTATTTTTGAAATGTTGCCTGTAACTGGCTCTCAGCAAACTGGATTTTTTTTTTTTTTTGGAAATAGGATAAGAGCAAATCATTAGAAATATATTGTGTAAAGCACGATGTTTGCATTTGAGAAGTTTCAAACCTTGGGAAATGGATATGACTGCAGAAGACTTGAAACTCAATGCCTGTGGTCTTCTATCTTCCATGGTAAGGGGAGCTGATGGAGAAGCCTGCTCTCTGAGTCTCTCCCTTAGGTGATGATTATAATGGGATGACAAAAATAGGGGTGATCTTCTAAACAAACACTGTGACATAGGTCCTCCCACTTTTCTGTTCGGTAGCACTCCGTCAGCCTGATTTTGTCTAGAGCAGCATTGTGTTCATTTTGCAATATGTTCCAAATTAGACTAGAGTACTAATGCCTTGAATTAGATTTTTTTAAGAATTATGGTATGTCATTTTTCCTCTGTTCCTAGTCTAACTAGAAAGATCAAGTGTGATTTCAAAATAGACTCACAGCAAAAAACAACCAACCAACCAAAAAACAAAACAAACAAAGAAAAAAAAAACCTACATGTATTGTAATACCTGTGGACTTATGGTAAATGATAGCACAGGCAGCGGAAATTTATGTAAGATTGGGTTGTGCAATTGCATAATTATTCTCAGAAAACAGCTGTAATTCTTGTTTTTTGGTTATAAACATCATGTGGTTTTGGGGGGGGGGATTCAGAAACTCTAAATTGTTTTCAAAGTTTTAGTTTTTTTGAAGATTACATTTTTAGAATAAGGCTTATGTTGTTTTGGAGCAAATTAATATGTGCTTCTGGGAAATGTACAGAAAAGAGCGAAAGTAAGTGTTCCACTTGTTTCTTTTTCTTAATCACTGTCTCAAACAAATTTGGCTTTTAAATCTGTTTCCTCTGAAGTTCAGAGTTCATTCTTCAAAAGTTTAAATCTTTCTTCATCATCTTTTTTTCTGTTTACATCAACTAGGCTTTACGTTTGAATGGAAAAATACTGGATTTTCTTTGTAGGCAGTGTCTGTTTATGGGGTCTATCACCCTCTTATCTCTTTGACTTTCCACTTATGAGCAGAATTATGATAAAGCATAAGAACCTTCAAGATTTTTATTCCTGATAATTCTGATACAAACACACACACACACACACACACACACACACACACGTATGTGTAGTTTGACTAATAACAGGAAAGAAAAATAAAACAACATTGCTCGTAAATTATTTATTACTTTCAATAATCACAACATAATATTCTTTTTGTTTGTTTGTTTTTGGTGCCAGGGATTGAACTCAGGGGCACTTGAGCACTGAGGCATATCCCCAGCCCTATTTTGTATTTTATTTAGAAACAGGGTCTCACTGAGTTGCTTAGTGCCTTGCTTTTGCTGAGGCTGGCTTTGAGACAACATAATATCCTTCAACTATCATCTACAGGAAATTGCCTTGTTCCATTCAGTTTATTACTCTTTCTAATTGGAACCATGGACTTGTTGTAGATAGAAGTTTGGGAGAACTTTTCTTTACCTAGACTATTTTTTTTTTTAAAGAGAGAGTGAGAGAGGAGAGAGAGTGAGAGAGAGAGAGAGAGAGAGAGAGAGAGAGAGAGAATTTTTAATATTTATTTTTTAGTTCTCGGCGGACACAACATCTTTGTTGGTATGTGGTGCTGAAGATCGAACCCGGGCCGC
This sequence comes from Spermophilus citellus, assembly GCF_964194105.1. Lineage (NCBI taxonomy): Eukaryota > Metazoa > Chordata > Mammalia > Rodentia > Sciuridae > Spermophilus > Spermophilus citellus. Next base: position 149,271,467 of record NC_138188.1, read on the forward strand.
ACGCATGCCAGGCGAGCGCGCTACCGCTTGAGCCACATCCCCAGCCCTTACCTAGACTATTGAAAAATAAATTGATCCAAATATATTGATGGCTTTTGGATAAATATAATCAAAAGCACATTTCTTATTAAGGCCCTTGTTTTGCCTTCTCCCCAAACATTGGATTGACAGAAAATAGAACTGCTAATAAATGAAAATGTGAAACCCCCATACAAAAATAAAAAATAAAATGTGTTTGCAGAAGATGCAAGACAATCTAGTCTTTTGTTTTTATGGACAATTGATTGTTTGTATTCTACAGTAATCCGTGATTTAGATTGCAGAACTAATTGTTCTGACAAAGAATACAGTTAGGAAAGAAAATACAGCCTCAAAATTATTTTATTTCTCACTTCTGCTATCCATCAAATGCCATTTAAGGGATTCTGATTGTTATAAATGTTGTTGACCTTTCCCACATTCTTTGGAAATTCATGAAAATTGCTTTTCTCACTTGCGATTTTATTACTTGGCATTCTATTCCATACAGAATTTGCATTTTCCCTTTTCTTTTCTGACTCCTGCACATGAACATTTGTGCTATCATCCAATGCTGAGGAGATTACTTGCTTTCCCATTTCTCAGGCCCTGGCTCTCTGCAGTGCCCAAGTTCTATGGCATGTGCTCCCAGATGTGCTTCTGTATCATTAGGTTCACTGAAGGATTCTATTATAGTCATCTAGTCCTTTTGCTGACTGCCGTCACAGAACCAGTGACTACTAGGCTGTAACACCTTCCTCAAGTAGATAACAAATCCAGGAAAATTGTTGTTAAAAGGATAGAGAAGTATTGCAGGAGGAGCAGCAATAAGATGATATAATAGCATTCTTCCTTTGCAGGAACATCAATTTGAACAAATATTCACAAATGAAAATACTTTCATGAGAGCTAAGGAGTCCAGGTGAGAGATGACAGCACCTGGGTAGAACACTGAAACAAAATAAGATGCATTGAAGAGGGTAGGAAGACTGTTCCACATTAACCACAAGACCTCTCCAGAAGTACAACATAGAAGAAGATGCACCACATGTGGAGGAAGAAGTGAATTCATCACCTGGGTTTGTGAAAACCTCAGTACCATGCTCTGCCAAATGAGTCCCAGCACCAGGCTGGCCTGCAGACCCCAGTTCCAGCTTCGCTTAATACCAGGACAACCTCTGTAGTCTCAAAGTCCAGCTCTCCATCTGCATCCCTGGACACCAGGCCACACAGTATGGACCCAGGCTCCAGGCCTGCCACTCTGGAACCTGCTCCAATACCAGACCAGACCCTGCAGCCTATACCAGTACCAGGGTAGCACACCTGGTACCAGGCTTCAGATTGGTCCTCATAGTCTTGGTACGAGGGCAGTTCCTGCAGACCGAAGATCCAGCCCTACTCAAGTACAAGGCCAGCCTCTTTGGGCTTCAGTAGACCCATGGACTAGGCACATCCTAGTGAACACCAGAATCAAGCTGGTCCCTGCAGACCCAGGGCCACGCTCAAATTCCTTGACCCAAATTAGACCTACTATGATGTCAATCTAGTACATGAAACTCAATACAAATCTTGTCACAGCCCAAGTCATCCTCCATGATACCCAGGCTTCAGACTGGCCCTTGTAAGTTATAGCTCTCACTCTTCCCCTCAGAACCAGGGACCAGGCCTGCTAACCTTCTGACTCAGGTAACCATCTAGCCCACCCCAGGCTTCCAGCAGCCTGCACTGTGGGCACAACCAGAAACATACCCTTTGAATAGTGAAAGGTTTCTTGGGATAAAGGTAGTCTGTAGGATTGGAAAAAGCCAACTTGTTAAAATGTGCATATATCAGGACCAGTCCACAAGAATCATGAAAACTCAGGGAAACAAGACCCCACCAAAGTAATAAAATAAAGCACCAATAACCAAGCATAAAGCAAAAGCAAGATCTACAAACAGTCTGCCACAAAATTCAAAATAATCATCTCAAAAAAGCTGAGTGATCTACAAAGGAACAGAGACAACACAATGGTATCAGAATAACAATACAGTAACACAATAGAAGTTCAATAAAGAAATAGAAAAGAAAGAACTAAACATAAATTCTAAAGCTGAAGAAGACAATGTCTGAATTATTTAATGATCTTCAAAAGCAGATGTGAAGGCTGGGGATGTGGCTCAAGTGGTAGCACGCTTGCCTGGCATGCGCAGGGTGCTGGGTTCTATCCTCATCACCACATAAAAATAAAATAAAGATGTTATGTCCACCGAAAACTAAAAAATAAATATTAAAAAATTCTCTCTCACTCTTTATCTTTTTTAAAAAAAGCAGATGTGACTAAGCAGAAGAAACAGGTTTTAAGTCAAATTTGAAATTATCCAGTCAGAAAAAGAATAAGAAAAAAAAAGTATGAAAAGGTATTGAAAAAAATGAAAGGTAAAGTATATATATTTCCCCATATATATATAATGGAAGTAACAGAGATGCAATACACATACATATGTATATATGTGTGTGTGTGTGTGTGTGTGTGTGTGTGTGTATGTGTATATATATATATATATATATATATATATATATATATATATATATATATATATAGAGAGAGAGAGAGAGAGAGAGAGAGAGAGAGAGAGAGTCACTGAAAATTGGAGGTTTTAGTACATGACTGATTTGCCCTATAGCTTTGAGCCTATGGTGGCATAGTAAATCGGGGTGAGAGCATGCAACAGAGACATCCTGTTCATTTCATAGCCAGAAAGGAAAGAGAACAAGAGATCAGAATCCCAAAGTCCTCATTGAGGGCATGCCCCAATGACCTAAGAGCTCACACTAGGTCCCATTTCTTAAAGTCTCCACCACCTCTCAGTAGCACCATGGGCTGAAGATCAAACCTTCAAAACTTAGCAACTGGAAAAATTGATATTGTTAAAATGTCCATTCTACCCAAACCAACCTACAGATGTGATCAGATTGCCATCAAAATTCTTGTGCCATTTTTCACAAAAAGAGAAAAAAAAAGTTTCTAAAATTCATATGGGATCACAAAAGAACCTAAATAATCAAAACTCTCTTCAGCAAAAATAAGAAGGCTGGAAACTTCATACTACCTTATTTATTATTATAGCAGGAAACTATTTTGTCAAAGCAATATGGTACTGACCAGGAGTGAATTCATGCTTTATAGTCAATCTGTCTTTTACAAAAGTGTGAAAATCACACAATGGGGAAAGGACAATCTCTTCAATAAGTGTTGTTGAGAAATCTGAATGAAGAAAAATGAAATTTGACCTTTATTTCAGACCGCATTAAAAAAATGACTCAAAATGAATTAAAGACTTTAAAAGGAGGCTAGATGTAAGACTACTAGAAAAACAAACAAACAAAAAAGGGAACAAGATTCTAACATTGATTTAGACATGAATATTTGGCGATGACCCCCAAAGCACAAGCAATTAAAATAAAAAGACAAATGGATTTCATGAAACTAAAATGCTTCTTCACAGCAGAGTAAACAACAGAGAAGAGAAGACCTACAGAATGGGAGAAAATATTTGTAAACCATAAATAGTATAAGAGTTTAGTATCCAAAATAAATAATTGGAACAAATAAATAGTAAGAAATTATATGATTTAAAAATGGATAAAATTTCTGAATAGACATTTCAGAAATAAATAAAATATAAAAATAAAGTAACAGATGTGTAGAAAAGATAACCCTAGTACACTTTTGGTAAGAATTTAAATTAACACATCTATTATGCAAAAAAAGCATGGAGTTTCCTCAAAAAACTAAAAATAAAACTTCCATATGATGCAGTAGAGTAAATTTTTGGATATAAATATTCAAAGGAAATCAGTATCTTAAATCAATATCTGCATTCCATGTTCAGTGCAGCATTTTTCAAAATAGGCATGTTATAGAATCCCCCTAAGTATCTGTTGATAGATTAGTGGATGGATAAAATATGATGTAGACATGTCTCTCCATCTGTCTATAAATCTACAATGAAATATTAACCAGCCTAAGAAGGAAGTTCTGTGATTTATGACAACAGGAATGAACATAGAGGACACAATACTAAGAAAAATAATGCAGGTACATTAAGACAAATACTGCATAATCTCATTTATATGTGAATCTAAAAATGTTGAACTCAGAAGCAGAGAACAGAATGGTGTTGTCAGGACTGACGGGAAGCAGAAAATCAGGAGAGGTTTGTCAAAGGGTACACAGTTTCAGTTAGGCAGGATGAGTAACTTATGGAGAAGTAAGCTACTTCATAGTACTTATTAACAATACTGTTTTAAATACTTGAAATTTGCTAAGTCAGTACATCCAAAATGCATTCACCAAAACTAAAGTTGACTTTATTGGGGGTATGGATGTTTATTAGCTTGGTTGTGCTAATAATTTTACAGTATAAATATGTCACACATCACACTACACACCATAAATATACAGTATACAATTTTTATTTCTCAATAAAGCTGGGGAAGAAAACCTTACCAAAAAAGATGAGAAAGAATTGTATTCAGAGTCAGATAACTTGGCAAAGTCCCTAACCTGCCACCACAAACTAGTTACATCAACTTCCTCACCTTTAAATAAATAAAAGCTCTCATTCATATGGTTGTGAGGAATAAATGAAATAATGTCTTCAAGTGCTTAGTACAGCCTTTATGTCATCATGGAGAATAAATATCTGTTTGCTCTTTTACTCAGAATGATTGCCGTTTACAAGCTGGAGGCCACATCTTGTATCTGAGGGGATTTTTGTCTAGGGATGTTTAGCCAAGAGGCATTGGCTTCACCAGTCACTCTTGCACAGAACTGCCCTTAACAGGGGAATAAGACAAAATAGAGTGCAATGTGTGCAGATAAATAGGAGAAAGAGAAATAAGACTGCATTTTGTATTTCTAGTTGGCTAGAACAAATGAATGTACATTCTTTACACTCACAACTGTTGCAAAAATAAATTAGAATTGTATGAGACTGAAGAGAGAAGGGTTAAACACTTCTTGAATTTTTCGAATTTTATTTTACAGGGGGAAAGAGGAAAGAATAATTATAGAGCTCTTGTCCATAGGGCTTAGCTGCATGGTTTCTGGAGAGAAAATGGTGGTGGGAACCTGGAGAGAAGAGACTGTATCTCTAAATGGCATGTAATAAGTAGCTGACACCCTGTTTATCCTAGTTGGTATTTGCTGAGATTCTTGGACCCTGTCGCTAAATAAAATACAAATAGTTTTTATTAAGTTTAGAAGAGTTTTGGACAATAATTCTTCATTTTTCTGGCTCCTGGACCTTTGGAGATTCAGAACAATGTTAGACTTTAATGTTCTCCTAGAACCCAGTGAGACTCTATTCATTGAATTACACTTTTCCCAGTATTTCATTTTGTATAGGTGCTATTATTATTCTGATTTTTTGAAAAATCTGATATTCTCTCTTTTCTTCTTCTCATGCTGTTTGTGTTTTCCTTTAAATTTTGGAGTATTTAAATATAGTTCTAAAAGCTATTTTGACATGCCTGACATCTACTTACGTCATCTCTGACAGTGTTTTAAAATGTAGGTTTATTAATCAGCATAGAAAGGCCAACAGGTGAAGAGAGGACTTCAAATGAAGAGTTAGCTTGCTATATTCACAGATCCTTAGAGGAGAGGCAGGGCCTGCCATGGCAGAGCACTCTTGGGGCTTGGTATAGAGCAGAGGGAGCAGGGGGAAGAGGGGCCCTAGACTTTATTGTGTTTGCTACAGGAATGACTGGGAAACAGGGGTAGCATTGGCTTATTTGAATAATTACAGTAGGCTGTGGTGCCTAGGGTTGTCCCTAGTTGTATTTTACTTGGTCTTGGTGTAATTATGGCAGAGGAGTAATGGTCCAGAGAGAAAGCCTTCTGAAAACTTGATGAAGGAGGTCACTGGGATGTTGGATTCAGACTGGCTAGTTTGCATATGAAAGGCGTCCTTCCAGGCAAGTTCTTCCACTATCTAGGAAACAGCTAACCCTGGGAGCAGCAGTCCCTATGGAGTCAGCAAGGGCCCAGTAATTTGAAGCATCAACTACAAAATTCAGAACATGTGTTTATTAGAATCCATACGTTTATGTTGATTGCTTTTTCTCCTTTTTTTTTGTGTAGCACTTCCCTTTAGTTGGAATGGTTAGTAGATTTAATTAGATAGTAGACATTTGATTGTCAAGTATCTGAATTCTGTTTTTTTTTTCCCAAGTATCTGAATTCTGTGGTGTTTTTTTCAAGAGTCTGTGGGGTTTTGGGTGAGCAGGGAAGTTATTAGCAGATTAGTTTGATCCCTATTATGTGCGATTTTAAGTTTTGATAAAGTGGATCTAGAATAGACTTCATTGCAGGGAGATTTGAGCCTGACAACCAGGGTACAAATTTCCTTTTTTCATATGGGAATTTGTTTTCTTATTAAGGATGTTATGGATGCTTACAATATACTAAGCAAGAACTGTACTGAAACTTCAATAAAACACACAGAAAAGGGAAAACCTACACCATTTCCTTATAAATCTGTTTAGTGGGGTTAGGCATATAAACTAAATTCTTGGCTGACTATGGCAATTAAAAATGAGTATGTACTAAATTTTGATCAACAACAAAATTTGTAAATGCAATAATATTTAAAATATAATGAATTCAGATTATCAGAGCCTAGAAATGTCTGTTAGAACTTCACAAACACATATGTGCTTTAGTATTTTACTATGTGCTGCTAGTCTAATTTTGTGCTAAATTGTAGAGATGCAATGGTAAAGACATCCTTGGCTACAAGGTGCTTAGGTGCTTATCTTCTTTTGAGTTCCAAGGTAAGTAAATAGTACTACTAGAAAAATAGGTCTTTTGTGCTGTTACAATCATTGATACTAAACAAAACAAAACAAAACAAAAAACAGTCTTAGATATCAAGGAAACCTCTCAAGAAAACATTATTTTAGTTTGAACAAAATAATTATTAGAATTTTATGCTGGGCATGGTGTCACATTCCTGTAATACCAGTGGCTTAGGAGGCTGAGACAGGAGAATTGCTAGTTCAAAGCTAGCCTCAGCAAAAGTGAGATGCTAAGCAACTCAGTGAGACCCTGTCTGTAAATAAAATACAAAATAGGGCTGGGGAACTGGGGATATGGCTCAGTAGTTGACTGCCCCTGAGTTCAATTTCCAGTAACCTCCATAAAAAAATTTATTAAACAAAGAAGCGACATGATTGGCAGAAAGGTTATAAGTGGTTTATAGTAGAGGAAAAGCATGTGTAAAATCTTGGTAGCACAATAATAGTAAACATTAAAAAAATTATAGTGGTTTGTAAATTCCCAACATGTGGGCAGAAAAAAATGGAATGTCATGAGAAGATTGAATAGGCAGGCATTGGCCAGAGGAATAAGTGTTTACCATGGGGTCTCTCAACTGTTTTTCAACTCTGAAGATTTATGAACATGAAACTCAGAAAAGAGATCTGAAACCTGCAGGATAAGCAAAGGATTCATCAATGTATATTAGTTTGCTAAAGCTGTAACAACAAAAGTAACACAAACTAGATGGTTTAGACAATGAAAACAGTTCTGAAGGTTTATGGACTAACTTTGACAAAGTTGTGAAGCAGAAAAAAAATTGTACTGAAGCATCCTCCCCTGTTATGTTAGGAAATCATGGATTAAAAAAAAAATTCTCCATCAATTTTGATTTACAGATTCTCTAATTAAAAATACACTCTGCTCTCAACCCAAGGGAGTGGTTATTAGGATATAGAATTATTTATAATTTTTGTCATCTTGTTACCCAACAAGTACAATGATCATTTTAATCTATTTCTTCCAGTCATTGGGGCAGGGTGTGATTGAACAAAATTCCACAAATAACTTAGTCACTATGAAATGAAATCTGCCTCTCAATGTTAGTTGGTTAGATCAGATACTGTTTCAGAAGTCTTTTCTCAACAACAATAAAACACATAGTCTTGATATTCCCATTGAGAATAGATCTAATTCTTTTGACCTAAAAGCTAGGATTAATGGGAAAATTGTATAAAAATCACACCCATGTCAAAATAGATACATTGTTCTTCCCTCTGAAAGAATCAATGCTGGAAGCATTAAAACATGAAATAATGTTTGAATGTTTTTCAGGTCAAAAATTAGGTGCTAATTTATTTCTTTCCTGAATTTGTTGAAAACTTTTTATTGCTTGAGGTACTTCTCAGGACATGGTGATTCTGGGCTTTCATGCAAAATTGCTACATTTTGTGTATTTTCTAGGTCTTTGGCTTCATTATGCTTTCTCACAGCTGACCAGCTTGCTGCAGAAAACAGGGCAATTGACATACCTAGAGCCTCAAGTGAACTTTCACCGCGGAAGCGAGACAGACGCCTTGTTTTTGGTACTGTTACTAAATACTTTAGCTTAGGGCCAATATCCACCCTTGACAGGTCATCCATATCCAGTTGTGGGATCTTGAAGGGAAAAACTGTCCCTCTTTGGTTAAATGATGATGACTAGACCAATCCATTACTATGAGGGTAACAGGAATAGTCAAGCATGTCCAAGATCCCATGCCAGGGTACAAGGCATGGGATGCAATGTGGAGGATAGAAATAATTCCTAGAAAAAGAAATTGCTGAGTAGTTATTCTCCCAGCAAGTTGTCATATAATTTTGTTTCTCTAAATCTTGCTAAGATTTTTACTGAATACTGAGTTCATGTACTCACTGCTTTAGCATTTGGAACTAAGACAGTGAACAAAATCATGAGGCTCGCTTTCTGGTGTGGTTTTGGAGGTAGATGGTAAACAAATAAAGAAATGAATAAATACCTAATCCCATGATGAAGACGGTTACAGGAAAAAGAGAAACCAGGAAAAAGGGAGAGAGGACATGCGGTAAAGTGTGAATGCATGGTAAGTGGGTGATCAGCAAGGCCTCACTCATAAGGCGACATCTGAATAAAGACCAGAAGGAATCCAGGGATCTCTGAAGAGCCAACATTCCAGTAGAGGAAATGGTTGACCAAAATTACCTACAATGAAGGAAAGCTGGCTTTGTTCTATCATGGCAGATAGATTAGCAAGCTCTAAGCATTACTTTTCTTTAAATAATACATACTTGAAATAAAATTAAATGGGGTTTTGCTAACATTAGTCATACCACAGCAGTTTTCAAATGAAACCATGTGCCCTATTATCCTTAGACTGACAGGGTGCCCAGAAGAATATAAATAGTTCAATTCAGTTAACATTTGAAAAGAAAACCTATAAATTAATGATTAAGGAAACAATAATATTCATACAATAGGGGATTTATTTGCAATTTCTAACAGAGGCACCAAAAAAGCAAGAAAAAAATGTTACATATCCATCCTCCAAATTTCTCTTGATTTGCATCAGATCTCCCTTAATGATTCCTTTATTAGGTGCTAGTTTGTTTTATAAATGAATTAATTGGTTGCAATGAATCCATCATTTTCATGGTTTTGCCATAGCAATTACTAATATTAATATGGTTCAGTGAATTTCAGGAACATCTTTCCACTTAACCCTCATTTCTGCCATTGCCAGTGACGGACAATGTCATCCTGGTCTTGGTTTTTAAGAATGGAAAATGCAAATATCACTTATGGGAGCATGGATGTCTGTAGCCATCACACTTGTTTTGTGGTTTTTTGGCTGAATGGCTTACCAGCACAAGCAGAAAGGATGTTTGCGTTTCCCTCAAGGTTTCCCCAAGGCTACCATGGACACAGACTCTCAGCATCATAGTGAGTAAATATGGATTGTAAAAGGCTGACAACAAAATGCACCAATCATTAAAGACAGTCTGATTTAGATATCTTGGGAAATAAAAACTTTAGCAGCAATGTCTTTGTTACTATTTTCTATTTTTTTTTCTGGAAAGAAAGAGATGTCAGTGTATCTGACAGATTCCTCTGATTGTTGCTCAGGCAACCATGTAAACTGGTGGAGACAGACTGCAAAGATTGTCTTTTCTTTCATTCTCTTTAATTCTCCCCACCTTTGTCTCCCTTGTTGGAATTTTCCAGAACAACATTTTAATTTTTTTTTAAGTTGAAAGGTCTGTTGTCTATTCCTGTTAGTTCTAGAGAAGTTTGATCAAGCTCAAAACACAATTACAATACTTACTAAGGTTAAATTCATGTTTGTGTATCATAAAATGAATTTTTTCCTTTTCTTTGAGTATAGCTGAGTATTTGTTTCATCATATGTAACGCTGCCTTATAGATTTATTTTTTCAGCAAACATGAGTTGTAAAAGGTATTTGAATTCCTTTAATATGAAATGATATCTTCAAATTATAATTTTATTATCACTGTTTAATTATTTACCTATTGTCATTGTTTAAAATCATTGAGTGACATATGATTAGAATTTATCAAAAATGTGACATAAGTTGAAGATTAGACTAAATTTTAATCAAGTGTTCTTACATCAGATATAATCTGATATATTGTAGAGCAAGCAATGAGTTAGTTTTTAAATAATGTAACAACTCTATTTATGGTTAAGCTATATCATGTCAAATAATTTCTGGTCCATAACTTCCTGATTTTCTTAGAGAATAAATACAGAGGTTTAATGCCAAAATAATAAGCCATATATATTAATGGGTATTAAATAGTCAAGTAGCATACAACTACCAATCCATGGAAGATTACTGAAGAAAGTAGAATAAATCCTGACTTTTATGAGTAGCTAAAGAAAGAGCTGTCATAGGAGAGGAGCTAGGTCTGACTCTCCCTGAGCAGAACAGCAGGACAAGAATCCTGTCCTTCAAAACAGAATTACCCCCATCTCAAGAACAACCACCTGGCCCAGGGCCAAGTTGAAGAGGGACTGAGGGTAGATATGATATTCATCCATTTCGAGTTCTTCATTCATTTATTGTACATTTGAAGGTTATACTTCACTGTCTCTCCCTTTTGGCAGGTGGGACTGAAGGAATTGTCACTTCCAGGAAGAGCCATTTAATTGCTCTGTGTGAGACTCTAGCAATCCCTTGGAAATTGTGAAGGTGGGTCAAATTATGATGAAGATACACTAAGACTGAAACAGCCTTGATTTCTGGGTCACCAAATGGAGACATGTTGTCCTAGATAATCACTGTGACCCAGTAAAATTTCTGTGAGCAAGAAATAAACTATTGAAGTATTAGGTCATCTAGATTGTATAGAGTTTTGCTACTGCAGCATTATTTGACTGATCCTGATTAATTCAGATCTTGATACTAGACTAAGTATAGTAAGTATAGTACAAAAGAAGTCGTAAGTCATAAGACACAGATTGAGTTTGGGGCAGTGTTCAACTTCCAGAAATACAGCATCACAGGCTACAGTTATTATCCATGGTGTAGCAAGTACCAGGAACTTCTTGTTTATATTGCTTCTCTTTATACTCCAAGTCCCAGAGAGTTGATAAGGAGAGGTCCATGTGGATGCTGCATACAGAGTCATTTTTCTTTGTACTTGAAAAGCCCCCAAGCTTAGAAACCCAAATATTTTCTGATAGGCTGTAAGCAAATCTACCTGATCTTTACCCTGGAAGGAAACATGATATTCATCTTAACGGAAAGCAAACAAACTTGCCTTCTGCTTCACAGGGAGATATTTCCCAAAGCTCTGTTCATGCTGTTATTCTAGAAAAACACAGCAGATGACACCAGCACCTCTTTTCAAAAGACATGCAGAGAAACACGAGAAACCCATGAAGATCCTCTCCCAATGCACAATTTCTGTTCACTGGTTCAGTCTTCTTGAATACTTACCAGATTCTACTCCTTCATTAATGTTTTTCAGGACTGTACTAATTAAGCCCACTTTCTTTCTTTTAACTCTACTGATTATGTATAGGTTTTTGACTGATTTATATGATTTGATAATTTTTGTATTTCTTTTTTTTTCACCCTCTGAGGATTGAAAGTTTCTTGGAAGAAGTGACTGTTTCACTCACACTTATATCTTTTAAGAGGAGATAATATAATTTTACCCAACTGTTGTCCTTTTTTTCCCTCCTTGAAAATATCCTGTAACATAATATCACATGGAATTCTTCCTTATGAATTAGATAAGCAACAAATCTTTAGTGAGATATGGTCAATAGATCAGAACAACACACAACTCCTAAAGTTAAAGTGAAATTTGCTTCAATCAAATGACATCCTGAAATGGCCAATAACAGGAGGTATTTTTGACACATAGGAACTCTGAAGGAAATCCCAATTAATCTATAATCATATTATAAATTACAATTAGTGGTATGACATTTTTTTCTATTGCTTCCTTTGCTGTTGCCTGTTAAAGTTCTCAGTTTTTACTGCTACTATCCTAAGTGTGCTACTTTTCTACAGTATGCTAAAACCTACCTTAACTACTTTATAACTTTAGTTTTCAGAATCCCATCACAGATACATTTTTATCATTCATGTTTTTGGATGAAGAAGTGTACACTTCTAAAGTCACTTCTTTGAATTCATGCAGCAACTAAGGTTCTAGTGTTGAGATTCAATACCTCTTTTATATAATGCTAAAGTCTGAGTTCTTAATCATTACCTTATTATAATAATTTGCCTATAAACTTAAAGATATTCACCAGTAAGTCTTCAATCAACCAGAGAGAGAGAGTTTTCTCTCCTATTAATTAGATTTTGAAACAACTATCCAATTTAGTTCAGCCAATTTCAGTAACATCTTCTGTCCTCATTCACTGAGGAGGAAACTGGTCATATGTGAGTAGAGATTATTTTTACTCTTCTGCTTCTTTCAGTATTATATGCAGAATGTTAATTTATAAATTAACTGTAAAATCAAAGAGGAAGAAGAAAATCAGTCCCTGATTTCTGGAACAAATTTCCATCTTATGATAATAAAGTGGAGGGCCTTGGGGATAGTTTTGTACAAATGACATTAATATATAGATAATGTTAGGGATTTTGGTAGTTGAAGCCAGACCTTAGGATGCAAATCAACATCAAGACAATATCTAGATTTTTCCCTATTGCTCATAACCAAGGTGATGGAAGAGCTGATTAGAGACCTTTTGCTGTCCTGTTTGTACAGTTATTCTTCTGCATGCTAAACCAAGGCTTCTGGGTACATTGACATTCACTGAACCACTATAAATGAAGACAATGTGTTCTATCTAAATGGAAGAAACTGTATTCCCTTTCATGTCAAGGCATGCTATTGAAGCCTGGAGGACTTTTAAAGTGTGAGACAGTCCTCCCCCTCTCCCCCAGTAGAATTTGGCTTTGGTTGCATTTTTCCTTCATTGGTGTCTCACCCTGCCAAGTTTTGAAGTTTGCATGTTCAGGTTATTGGGGGTTTTGTTTTTCTGAGTGCAAATAGAGTTCAAGTTTCTTAAAATAGGAAAAAAAAATATTTCTCCCTTCCCCCTTTCACTTTGAAAACATGCTTATGGTTCAACATTATTTAATTTAGGTTAAAACTAAAAATAAATTCTTCCAAGTTTGTGACTAAACAAGGAAAAGTTCTCAAAAGCACTTTTTAAAAAAAGTCATAATTGAGTATCAAGGAGGTAGAGGAAGAATGGCTTTTGCTTTCAAGATTTAACTCTGATAAAGTACTGTTTTGTGGAAAATAGCTTCACGTCCAAACTACCAGTGCTTTGTGGGTTATGGGCTTCCATTTGACCTAGATTTTGCTGGTCTTATTCAATGTATCCAATTTTAAACTTTCCAGTCTCCAGAATAGCATGTGGATTTGCACAGATTCTGAAGAAAGGAAATTACCAAGAGATATTGGTCAAGGAATACAAAATATTATTTATCTAGGAGGAATATGTTTAAGAGATTTATTGTACAACACAGTGAGTATAGTTAATGACAGTGTATTGTATTCATGCAAATGGGCAAGAAAGTTAATTTTGAGTGCTCTTGCCCCTCAGAAGATAAGAATCTGAGGTAAAGCATGTTAGCTCTATTTAGCTATTCCAGCAAGCATGTATATTTCAAAGCACCATGCTGGGCACCATATATGCAATTGTTATTTGTAAATAAAAGGTAATAAATAAATGAAAAGAAATTATCAGTACTCTTAGAATGATTGAGCATGTCTGCTCTGGGGATATACAAGACAGGAAGGCCCTGCTTTAGAGGAGATTTTATTCTTAATAAATAAATTTTTAAAAAAGTAAAAAATGAAACAGTTTCACTCATGGTGATGATTGCTTGAAGGAGGTAACCATGGTGATGAGGGAGCATTATTGGATTTGGTGCATGTAGTGGGGAGAAACTATAAGATAGGTAGGTCCGGGAAGCCCTCTCTGAAATATTTGTCTGCTTAAACTTGAAGGACCAACAAAAGCCAGTTGGATGAAGAATTATAAGCAAACAAAGCTCAGCCCATTTCAGGAAGTGTATCCAGAGAATGATCCACGAGAAATTAAAGTCACTCAGAAAAGGTATTGATTCTTCATCAGTGACTTTTTTGGTATCCATGATGGTCTGAAAAAAGTTTTTATCAACTTCTGAAAATGTAATTCATCCATTTGGAATATTTGGTTACCAAATGCTCTACTCAACAGAGGGTTATATAAGTTAATATCAATTATACCACAGAAAACATTAATAGGAAGGTTTCTGCCCTTATAAAATTTTCAACCTAAGGAAGTCTGTTCTTAAACACGAATAAAAGCAAGTTATTGAAAGTGTTATGTTATGTTATGTTATGTGTGTTTCATGCTCATTTCTATTTCTGAAATCTTTCTTTAAGCTTTAACCAACAGTGTCCTATATCCCATAGTATAAAATATTTCTGCCTTTGTTACTCTTCCCTCAACTATTCCATAGATTTTACCAATTCATTCTCAGGTAGGACAGATGAATGGGACCTGTTGGATGTAAAGGAGAGACTGTTACACCTGGGGCTGGCTTCATAGGTGTGCATCTGTCCCTCGGCTCAGAAAGTCCATACTCTGTTGTCGCCATCATGAAATTCTTAAAAATTATTTGCTTGAACTGAAGTTTGACAGGAGAGACTTGATTAGACAGTGGGGAATGAGCTCCACATTTTCATCTCCATTCACCTCTAAAATGTGTGTAGCCTGTCCTGATTGAATCAATCACATCACATGCCCATGGTCATTGACCTCTTCGTGCCATGATTTTCTCCATGTCTTCGTGATCATTGGACCATGCAACCAGTTCAAGGGTCAATTGAAAATTAATGAATGAAAATTTAGAGCAATGAGCTAAACTTTGAGGGGGAATTCAGAAGAACAAGCTACAAGCACAATAGATAATTTTCCTTGAAAAATTGCAGTAAGCCTGTCTTAAAAGTGTAAATTCTTTATAAAATTATGCTGTTAAATACTCATGCCTTTAGCATTGGAGTTGCAAACTAAGGGTCAGTGGGTCAAATTCAGCTCGGAGGTATGATTTGTTCCAGTAGCATAGAGATTTACAAAATTTGAATGTCCTTTTCACTGGGGCCTGCCGTTCCAGAGAACCACTGGCTTGACCATAAAATTGTCTTTGCCAAGAGAATCTGTTTACCCTTCCTGGTCTTGAGGCTGTTTGAATTTGCAATCCTGAGCTCTAAAGTTAAATGTCTAAAACAGTGCTTTCCAAACTTTAGCAGGGATTCAGTCGCCTGGAGAGATTGTTCCACCACAGATTGCCCCTTCCAGCCCCCTAGTTCCTGATACAGGTCTGGGATGGGTCCTGGTAATATCCAAGAAGTTTCCAGGTGAAATTGGTGACACTGCTCCAGGAACCACTCTTTGCAAACCACTGATCTAAAACAGTAACTGCCATTTTTGTTATTGGCTATTACCTACAGTAAACTCTACCCATTCAGTTATGAATGAGATAATGTCAATAAAACCTATGTACTTTAATCACTGAACTGAGCTGCACAGGGAATTCAGCTGTAATAGCATCTGTGAACTGAAGCAATTAACGAGTCCAACACGTTTTTCTCTCCCAAAGGGAAAAAAACTATCTTGCTTTTCACTGATGTTAGTTCTATTTTAGTATTCTGTAATTTTTTAAAAAATTAATATGCTTAGATTATTTTCCAAAAATAGTAAAACAAGTTTAAAATGATTCAATTCGAAATGTTGTAAAGTTGTCTTGCTCTCAGTAAATATCAAAAGCAATGAGGTAGTGGAACCAGACAGTTGGGGCTGTTGATAATGGATTCACTTTGGAAGGCCTCTTATCCTTCTGTCAAGGAATTGTTACTGCCTTAAGCCTGTGATGCCAAGATTTCCCTAGATAATTTAGAACCCAGCAATGCCTATCAGATATATGCAGCATTATGCTAGAAAATGTGGCTTGAAAGTTTCCAGTGGAATACACAGTTCAATCTGGGGTCGATTCTCAGCTCAGCCTCTTCTTTGAGGCTTGGAGTGTCCAGTCAATCAGAGAGAACTGTAGTCATCAGCCATCAGAGTCTCATAGCCACACCTTTTAGAGGAGGGCATGTGATACTGCTACCTGGTGTCAAAGATGATTTCTCTGAGGTTAATGTGTTCTTAAATCCTTCTTTATGTCCACTTTCCATTTATTTAATAACTTTGGGTAATGGAATGGGAGATGGCTTTTAGAGACAGGAGCATTCTAATTTTACTTCCCCTCCCCCCCGCCCTATCTTGGTGTGTAAGTAGTAAAGGGAAATTATTAACATGCTTTGATGGAAGCACTAGTGGAATTTTCTCTGAAGCTTGTCTTTAATGGGTTCATTAATTTTATTTATTCCTCTGACCATTATCAGAATTAACCACAGTTCATCTACTTTTTATATTCAGACCATCCATTTTCCATAATAACGGGAGATGATGAGAATGTGAACAGCTCTCTAACCCTCTAGACTGCAAACTATGTGAGCTGGGGTCTGTCTCGTTTCTTTGTCTCATAGCAGAGTGAACATATAGTTACTATGTATATAGTTGATATTTAATAAAGGTAGATCACATTGAAATGACCTCTTATCCCTCTCCACCAAAACATTTTTTTTTAAAAAAATCTTCTCAAGAAGGAACCTCCTCAAAGGGACAGGGTAAACAAATGCATGCAAAGTGTTCTCCATGCTAGGTAGTAATTCAGTCTCTATTGGTGTCTTATTATGAGTAGCTATTTTTACTTTTATTTAGATATGAGTTTTTTTTTCTTTTACTATCATTATTTATATAATGGTTTCAAACTCTCCCATGGTGAAGACTTTAATGAAAGCTTCATTTACTGAGCAAATAGAACTGGGCTCCCTCCTGTATTCCTTCCCTTGGTTAATTCTTTCATATCCCTACAGTTTGAATGGATGTTAAATCCTGATACCAAGGAAACACTCTATAATCTGTAGCATAGCTCAAGGCTCAGGGAATATAAAATGTCAATAAAGTGGTAGCATAGTTGAAAAACACTGGACGTTTTATTCTTTTTTTATTTTTATATGGTGATGAAGATGGAACCCAGTGCCTCACACATGCTCATTTTTTTTTTTTTTTTGCACTGGGGATTGAATCCAGAGGCACTCTACCACTGAGCCACAACCGCAGCACCTGAACATTGTCTTTTTAAAAGACACTTTCCCCTCCCAGTGGAGGGAAATGTATAAAAACCTCAGTGGTGACTGAACTTAGCCTGTAGTATAGCCTGAAAGAAGATTATTTTATGTACAAAGTCATATTTTTGTAATATAAAAACAACAACCAAAAAAAAAAAACAAGGAAAATAATGTTGCATTTAGGAACTTATGCTAATCCTTATTGCATGTTTTGCTAATACTTCAATAAATTTCCTTTACTCTGAAGGTTTAGTCACAAAGTAATACCAGAACAAGAATGAGAAGAACTGGGCTCTTCTCTATTCTATGCCTGTTAGTTGAACAGTTATTCAGTTTTTTGGATACAAATTCCCTCAGTTGTAACTCAGTAATAATGGTTTTAGAAGTATTTTAGAAATATATTCTATTTTATAAATATTTTATAAATAAAAGAGACTTGTACAATTTCTTCTAAGATTGCCCCAAGGGCTGCCCAGGTTATACACTGCACAACTCAGAAGTGTGATTCAAATAGATGAATACCAGAGCTAACTTTCTTCTGTTTCTTTTCATCCATGAAGACATGGATCATACAACTAGGTGTGGGATTCTTTCGTAGTCTTGTGCTGCCCCTTCCTTGACATGAAGAAGCATGGTCTATTACAGAAATGATTTGTGCATATTACCAAAAACAACTGAGAGAACAAGAGGGCATTAACCATATTTTATAGATTTACGTTCTGTTTTTACCACTTAATCCTTAAATGGAAAGGCTTTGGGGGCCTCCACAGAACTGAGGGTTTATATGCAGCATAGAGACTGTTTAGAGTAGAATTATAAAACCAAAAACATTATGAAATATCTCATTAATCTAAACACACTTTTTTTTCCTTTTTTTTCAGGAAGGAGTGCAATTGCTCACCTTACTTCACAAAATATATCTAATGCCAGAATGTCATATCTACAGGTTAGCAACTGATAGGCTGTACATACAGGAGAATGGGGAGCTGCACTGTGAACGCAAACCTGCACATCTGTTAACAATAAATGGCCGTCTATGGATCGAGGCCAGATTTGCCTCTGCAGCACATCTTTTTTCTTAAGCACGTGATTCCACATTTCACTTCTCCACTTGATTTCATGGAACTCAGAGATTGCTACGGAGAAAAAAAAAAAAAAAGAAGAAAAAGAAGGAGCATAATCAACTCTTTATATGCATAATCAACTCTTTATATTCACTGGACTGTTGCCAATGGAAAATTAATGAACTTTTCTGTAATTATTGAGCAGTTTCAGTTGATGAATTATTGAGCACTCTGGGATTTCATCTGATGAGACCCATATGGTCACAGAATCTTGAAACTGGTAAAAACTTGAGATGTCATCTCTTCTGTATCTGGTCCTGTTTAAGCATGCATGACCCTAGCCTGTTGCCTCTTATTCTTGTCCCTCAGTAGGGTCTGCCCTATGCCTGCTTAAGCAGAAGCTATACTACCTTGGACACCCTAATTTGATCCAACAGCATCCACATTGGATCTCCTTTTATCTACTTCTGAACTCAGAAGAGTCACCTTGAAGTGTCATGCCTCTCTTCCCTAGAGGAAATCATAGAATCTGGGATAGAAAAGCTGAAGGTGTGGGTAACCTTAACACTCCCCCGGGGGAATGGGGCAAACTTGCACTAGTGAGTGGCACACAATTGGAAGGAGTCTGTAGCTGTGTTGTCCCCCCTTCCTCTATCTGAATATACTCTTCTGAAATCTAGAGATTGTAATGTGCTGTTCCAGAGACAATCTTCATATCAAGGCAACAGACTGATTTTTCTTTTTAAAACATGGCCAGTTTGATAATTTACCACTTTTTATGTGCTTAGCTTCTCTTCCTCTCTGGCTTTCTTTTGTTCTGCATTCTGTTTTCCTAAGACTGTACTTTTCACTTCCCCTAATATATTAACGTGTAAGTTTCATATTGGAAACTTGGAGAAAATTTTTGCCTATAAAAGAGGAAACTGAGACTCAGAGCAATTAAATTACTTTTCCATGGTCCCGGATTGCAAAGCATAATTTTTAATGTTTATTTCCTTTGCTCTCCTTATCAAGTATCTATGATAAAGCTTCTATGTTTTCAAAGTCCAACTTAAGCAGCCCCTATAGACTTTCCTCCCTTTGCAACTCATGCGGATTGCTCTCTCTGTTGAATAAAACATATACTTTTTGATTTTGTGTTCCTTTGCACATTATATTCTCATAATTTCAGATGGACTATGCCTTATCTCCATGTGAATTAAATTCCCTGAGAAAAAAAGCTCATTCTGATGTTTTCATTCCCCAGCATTCTGAACGCAATGAAGCCTGCCATGATAGTTTCTTGGGAGTCTGCTCCTAGAAACAACAAATGACAAATGTTTCTTATATTCCAGTCCTCCAACAAGTTGCAATGTTTTTCTTGGACATACTTTTGCACATACTCCATTGCTTTTTAATCTTGTACTAATTATTTCATAAGAGGAGTCTGCCCTCTCTAAAAGCCAAACCCTAGAATAGAATCTGCTCTTTCTGCAATACCTTTCCTAAAATTTGTAAAACCTGGTGTGTCCTTAAGCACTTTAAAGTGATTATGTGTTACAATTAGGACTTACTATGCACTTGAAATAATTAGAGGGAAATTGTTAAAGATTATATACAAAAGATAACGATAGTAGAAAAAGTGATGAATTCAGAACAAGAAGCTTGACATTGAGATCTTAAAGTTGCTCTGGATTAGCATTTTAAATTTTATTTTCCTCTTCTGTAAAATGATGAAGGTATGTATTGGACACTGGAAGTAAAATCAGAAATAGATGCAAAAATGTGACCACAGACTTGCCAAAAGCAAAAAGGACATGATGCTTTCAAGTCAGCATGGCTCTTTGAAGTGGAAAAGTAAGGTGGTGCTGAGTTGTGAGATGATTTTTGAGGTATTTGATGATCTTGAAATTTTCCATCTCTTGAAATTTGTTACTGTGTTGTAGACAGTGATTTTGCATCAAGGCTATGGGGAGAAGTTGCTGGGAATCCAAAGAAAATACCCCCAACACTTTGGGATATAAGATGTATTAAAAAATACATACAGGGAAGGTTCATTGCCCATAGGCTGGATAGAGAGCACCTCTGTCTCTCTCTGGACATCACCAAATAGCACATATGTCCCTCACAAGGTACCTGGGTACCTGGCACCTCCGTCCCTCAGGATACCAGTCCAGTGGCAACACCTGGTCCTGCAGAATCAGGGGTTTTACAACTTAAATTCCAGAAGCAGTGGCATCATTAGCTTAACTTGCTTTGTACTGCTGTATGACCGGAATTCCAAGGAACTTGTAGGGAAGAAAGCAACTTTCTACAGGTAATTTCTACTTGATCTAATTCCCAGCATACATAAGAGCAAGCTAAATCATATTTACCAAGCCTTTCCTGCCCAGAAGCTCTGTTTCCTTAATATGGCGAGGTTCTTGGGAGTGGAGATGAACTCTGCAGGTAAATGGTGTTTTACCACCTTCCTTTCCCCCAAGGATGACAGTTGCTTTGACCAACAGGACATTAGTCTCCCTACTTATCTTTCCTTCTCCTTCAGGAGGGTTTTTGGGGTTTTATGGCATCCTCTAGCCATGTATCATGGACTCATTATTTTTCTTCCTCTAGAAAATCTGATTTTGGGGAAAAATTATCATTTATATATAGGTGCAATAAAGGTAATGTCAGGAAGCAAAGCTCAGCACTTCCGTCAATTCTGTCACTTATTCCAGATGCTGATAATTATTTCAGTCTTTGGTAAGATGTGGAATTCTTTTGTTTATGAACAAAGAAATCAAAAGAAAGTCAATGGTACAAATGCTCTGTGAGATAGCTAGAAAACAGGTCACTGTGCAAAAAGGGGAATTTGGAATGAAGTTTTGGAGGCTTAGAATTCACCCGTTTCTACTTCCTGTGTAATAGATCCCGAGAATCTCTACTTTTTATGCTATTACTTGCTAGTTTGGATTCTTATTGCCTCTCAGTTGGATTATAGTAATAGTGTCTAGGGCTGGGGATGTGGCTCAAGTGGTAGAGCACTCGCCTGGCATTCGTGCAGCCCAGGTTCGATCCTCAGCACCACATACAAACAAAGATGTTGTGTCTGCCGAAAACTAAAAAAAAAAAAAAAAAGATTAAAAAAAATTAAAAAATTCTCTCTCTCTCTCTCTCTCTCTCTCTTAAAAAAAAAGAAAGAAAGAAATAGTGTCTACCCTCGGCTGCTTCTTGTATCTCCTCTTTCCAAGGGCAGCTTCTCTGGATTGATGGTCTTTCTCACTACTTGTCTTTGTAGGGCATCCTTCTTCATAAGTGCTATCATTAGCACTTCATAGCCTGTCCCAGCCAGAACCAGACATTTCCAATTCATTCTTGTATAGAAATTTTCCATAGCAGCAGATTTCAAAGACACTGGTTTTTGGATGCTGCCCATTGATGCATGCTTATTCCAGAGACCTTTAGTGTACTAAAATATTTAGACCTAATGTTTTAGTAACATTACCTGATGTAAACCTTTGGTGCCTCTCAGAAGTCTTTTTCTCTAATTTGTACCCAGAAGAGAACAGTATAAGTGATCTACCTTAGGTCTGATTTTTCCTATCTAGGAAAGAACACATTAAAATTGAATTTCGCATTACACTTTACAACCAATTTTGAATACATCTAGAACTTACTTATGGGGTGGTGTACTTAGGTAAAGTGAGCATCAGGAGATTCATCATGTAACATTGTCAAACACAATTAATAGGTCTCTTTAAGGGCCTAGAAGACTAAGTATAAATTGTTGCATGCAGGAGAGTAAATATTATAGCTAAATTTGTTGCACTGTACATGGAACAAGATTAAATTCTAACTTCCTCTATTTCATTACTTTCTTAAAGATCATAGTAGTATAAATTTTGAAAAGGTATATTGTTAATCAAGCAGATTACTATATACAGCTAGAATTTCAAATTCTCTTATTCCAAGAAACGAAGGTGCATTAATGACAGGATTCAGTGATTCTCTTTTCAATTATTTGTTCAAAATCACCATTTTGGCCTGCCTGGGTATGGTGGCACATGCCTGTAATCTCAGTGATTGGGAGGCTGAGGCAGGAGAATCACAAGTTCAAAACCAGCCCCAGCAATTAAACAAGGCCCTAAGCAACTTAGCCCGGCCCTGCCTCTAAATATAATAGGGCTGAGAATGTGGCTCAGTGGTTAAGCACTCTGGGGTTCAATATCTGGTACAAAAAATTACAAAATATTTTGGTTATATATAATTGTCTAAATTTATTATAATTATCTTAATAAGCTCATGTCTAGTACATTTCATTATTTTTATTTATTTGGTACAAGGATTGATTTTTTCAACATACAATAACATACTTTCTTATTTAATGTTTTATTCCCTTTTCTCCACCAAAATTATTTGACTAAATTTATTGTTGATTTTCATTATTTTTTCATACATAAAAATTTAGTGATATAGTTGGGAATAACAAGGCTTTTAAAATAGCTTCAACATTTCAATATTTTTAATCCTGGTTTTTCATATGAAAGAGTAGTAACAGTGGAAATCATTTCTATGCAAGTTTATGCTCTGCTTTGGGGAGTGAAGTTGTATTCTCCCACCCACATTTTCACTTCCCTCAAGCATTTCAACACCATTTTCTTCTTAGAATGCAGGAAGATTTCAATGTGTTCATACTGTTTAAATCCCTAGGTTATAGTTACCATGCACGTTCGTTTTCCTTTCTCAAATTTAACTTTCATGATTGACTGCAGTCATCCGTACATGTAAGCAGATGACCTAAGAAGCAAAACACTGACAGCCCTTGATCTCTGTGCAAAGAGACCAAAAGTATATCAAATCACTTCAGGGCGTATGCAGAGTATCACCTGTTCATTTGATCTGTGCTATTTAGAGATCATCTTGTGAGTTATTGAAATTGGACTTTCCTGATTGAATAAAGAAATGCATGATAATTGAATTATGAAATAAACATTTCGTATGGCTGAATATCATGTGCCTGGGCAGATATTAAATAGTTTCCAGAGGAGAATGCCTAGTGTTCACTCTCATAATTTAGGAACAAGGAAAAATAGAAAGAGAAAAAAATGTAGCATCTGGTATTAAGACATTAGTTAGGTATTTATGTGTATATCTGTTCACATTTGAAACAACTTGTAACATTTAATCATAGAATTCCTTAGGGTTCTTTATTTTACCCTTGATGCTAATGTTATTTGATTCTGAACATACCTGAATAGTTTAACTGATCATTGTTGAATGAGAAAAAGATATCATTGACTATTGTTTTATCCCAGTTTGAAGTATCGGCCACGGCCACATGTGATTAAATAACTTCAACACACATCTTGATTATGTTAGAGTGAACATTACTGGTTTTTAATAATTAGTTCTACATGTAATTTTATATTATTAACATAAATGTCTGAAATTTGACCCTTTAAAAAGAGAAATGCCTCTTCCATTCTATATGTTTGTCATCTAAACATGCTTTATGAAGGTCACTGGATGACTAGCAACCCTGATGTCTCACAGTATTTTTCATAATTTTTCACACAATAGTGAAATGCCCACTTCTAAAAAGTCATTCCTTTTTAAAATATCTTTGTTATTTATTTTTATGTGATGCTGAGGATTGAACCCAGTGCCTCACGCATGTGAGGCAAGCGCTCTACCACTGAGCTACAACACCAGCCTTAAAAAGTCATTCTTATCAATTCTTAAATATACATGGCAATACTAAACAGTTCTATTATCTTTCTTCAAATTTTCTGAGTGAATGTTTTATGACAGAATTGCATTTTAAAATTAGATTTCAGGCTTCCCTAAGTGGAAGAGATGGAATAAAGTAGAGATGTGGGCAGTGGAAACAAAATGAACTTCATCCAACTGTTAAGAACTCATATTTTAGCCCAGCACAGTGGTGCACGCCTATAATCCCATCGGCTCAGACAGGAGGATCATGAGTTCAAGTCAGCCTCAGCAAAGCAAGACACTAAGCAACTCAGTGAGACCCTATCTCTAAATAAAATACAAAAATAGTCTAGAGATTTGGCTCAGTGAGTGCCCTCAGTTCAATTCCTGGTAGCAAAAAAAAAAAAAAAAAAAAAAAGTCATATTTTGTGGCAAATGGGCACCTGAAGTTTTATCAACACATTTATTCAGATTTTTCAATCATTTACCAGTCACTTAATATATATGAATAATGTATACTACACTATACATTATTCATATATATTAAGTGATTATTATCAACACCTATTTGTGATTAGAAGGTAACTAAGAACATAGATTAGAAGGTAAATAAGCCAAAGCATCTCATAGTCAAAAGGTGTACCTCTTAGCAGGGGGCATTGGTGTATGCCTGTATTTCCAGGAGGTCAGGAGGCTGAGACGGGAGGATCACAAGTTCAAAGTCAGCCTCAGCAATTGAGCAAGGCCTTAAGCAACTCAGTAAGACCTTGTCTCTAAATAAAATACAAAAAAGGCCTGGGGATGTGGCTCAGTGCTAAAGCGTCCCTGAGTTCAATTCCCAGTATCCAAAAAGAAAATATTTTCTCCTATATAAATTAAATTACCTGCATGACACCATTCAGGAAATTAATAAAAAATTTTGACTTCTTATTGAAGTTATTAGCAATTAAATTTTGAAAGCATGTTATTTATGTAGAGAAAGGAATCTTTAAATATTCAACCTGACAAGACTAAATTCTAGGATCTGGAATGAGGTTTTAAAATCAAGACTGAGCTCATTTAGAAAATAAGAACATTTTGATTAGTTTTGTTAACCAATTTACCCAATGAGTTGAATCAAATGAAAACCCTTACATTCTTAATTAACCTTTAATTCCAGAACAATCTCTTATTCATTATTTTCCTCATGCAATAACATGTTTTAAGCATAATCAAAAGACCTAAAAAATTTGCTAATACCTTAATACATTTTGCTATTTAATCAGTGTTAATTTGTTTCAATTGCTGTCATAATTTTACTTCTTCTTTTCTTCAGCTGACTTGTTTGAGTAAGGCTCCAAAAAATGATCTACACTTTATTTCTGGTGATTAGTTTTGTAATTATTATTACTAAATAGGTTTCTTCTTCCATTCTTTCATGATTGCAAGTTTTGGTTGAGTAAATAGGCTCCATTGATCCTAGAGTTTTCCTATGTTCTAGATTTTGTTGATTGTATCTTGTGAAGCTATTAATAATGCTTCTTTGTTCTTTCTTTGAGCTCTGAGTCAGACACAGATGATTAATCAGATTCAGTTTCCAATTATGTGATAAGAATCCTTGCAGGTGGCCATGTGTGATTTAGGTTTGGTTGGTTTTCTTTTTGGGACCTAAAAGCCATTAATAATCATTGTTCACTCGACTTATTTTATTAGAATTGAAGAAAATGACGATATTCTAATTCAGTCATTCTTTTTTGTATTCATTAGCTGGGTTGTTTTTATAAAGAAGTTTTCCTAAAAATGTTAGTTTACTCTAGGCACAATTCATAAAAGAAAAGTAAGTTAAATACTTATTTAATCAGCAGACATGGGAGTGGATTCCTAAGCATTCTTCAGATGTGATAAACTACTATTTCTTCCTTATCATTAGGACCTTGTGGACTTTAGCATACTTTCTGTCTTTGAATTCATTGTGAGTTTTATTATATTGCTGTTCATCGGGGCAAAATTCTAGTGGTCTCTGATAATCTCTTTGCTTTCTGGTAAGGGAAGATACTCTGGGATCCCCTTGCGTACTTCCTGTTTGAGATTACAATCTGTTATTTTTCCCAAGAAACCCTGATTTCATTTAGAGTGGAAAATCGTTATTAAGGACCATAAGCTGGTAGGTGTTTTTGAACACATGGATGGCACAAGTTACCCTTCAGCCATGTTTAAAAATGCAGGTGTAGTGTAGGTATGATTTTTAGATGTAGAAACATTTCCTGTGAACATCCTATTGAACAGCAGTGTTTAATTTCCCTTCTATCCCTGGAGTTTGTTTTTCTCTGTGCTTTACTCCTGACTTTGAAACGTGGGAGACAACGGATGGGGTCAAAGAGATATTATTGGGGATGATACTTTTATCCTCAGGACTGAACACTTAAGAACCAGTGTCAGATTTTGTTTAGACTCTTCCATTAATAAGGGATAGAAACTCAGTGTTTGTCAAAATGGATCCATGTCCATCATTTTGCTCGAATAAGAGTTAGTCTTTTGTTCTTAAGCATCTGAGATTTTTCAGTAATATACTACTACAGTGTAATCCTGGCTGATACAATTTTTTTTTTTTTGTACAAAATGAATGTTATGTAACCTTTCTGCCTTCTTTAGCTAATAGAGTTAAATTTCTATTCTTCATGAAAGGCGATCCATTCTCTATTCCAACTTTTGATGTGTTTATATTTCTTTTGACATATGGTTTTGGAAATTGTATGATAATAACTTGAAGTGCTGACTGCCCATGCCTCTGATCCTTTTTAGCAAGGCCTGATTTGAATTGCTTTGTCCTAGTGCCAGCCTCTGAGACATGTTAGGTTCACTGATTTTGTTGAAGTGAACATGAATGTATTCTGTCATGAATATATTCTGCAAAGTATATTGACTAAATGTTTTCATTCTTTTTGGACTATGGAAATACAAGACATATTATCCCATAAAATATTTCAGCGTGGATCACTAGAGCTACAAACTTACTTTGTCCTAGAAAATATTTTGGTGATGCATGAGATATCTACCATCTGATAAGTAACAGGATCAGCATATAAGATGATGCTGTCACAAGGCATGTGCTTAATAAAGTATTTATTAAATTAAAGAATAAGTGCTGCTGTTATAATTGGTCAGGAATTAATTCATAATATTAAAATGATTTGATATACATTGACTCAGAAACTTTTTTAAGAGTCAGAATAGTGCAAAACATGTTACCTTGTCTACACTCCTTATTTTTTTTTTTTTATTTTGTCAAAGCATAGTATAAGTGCCAATGTTGCTGCCCCCAGGTTTCCTTGATAGGCGAGGGCACATGTTCCCCCAGCTGCAACAAGTGTTGATTGAATATTCCTCATGTTTATTCCGGCTATATGTGAGTTCTCTCTGGCAAGGAAAATCCCACCTCCAGACATTACCCATGAAAATCACTCAGTCATACAGGCCACAAAGGCAGATCGCCTTGCCTCAAGATGGGACAACTCAGTGTAGTGACTTTTGCTCCAGAGCACCCTGGGATCAGGCCAAGGTTGGACTTTGCCAGAGACCACATCCTTACTCAGCTCTTCGTCACTCCCTTCCACACTTGTTTTGCTTTTCTCGAGGAGCAATCCATCAGTACAACATAGGAACCTAAATGTGTGTTTTAGGCTCTGCGTCCAGAACATCTGATACAAAACAGCTGGTTCAAGGAGTGGCCCTGGAAAACAGTCTCTAAGGATGGGATGCTGGAGTTGAATTTCTCACTGGCTACATGACAGTGGAACTGAAGATGGGAGGAGAATCTGAGTATCCTATTCCCTGGAATACAGGATGATAAAATCTCCAAGCCTTTTCATTTGTGGTGATCTGGGAAAGTCTGTGGGTAGAAGAGACATGGTGGCTTGTGCAGCTTGGCTGATGTATGAGAGGTATAGGAAGAGGGGAATTTGAACACTATCATACTGGGTGACCATGGCTCATGAAAAGTGAAGATGACCAGCTCAAGGTGATCAGACACAAACCCAAAAAGACACATGGATATCAGGGAGCCCCACTCACAAACCTTTCAAAGCCCTTACAGAGGACTTGGGATGTAATTCAATGGTAGAATATCTGGGTTTGATCCCCAAAACTAAGACAAAAAAAGATAATAATAAAATTCCTCATCACCTATTACCTGAGAAAGGACCAATTTAAATTCCAGTTTTATAATCTAATCATGAAAGTGGCAGAATTTCAGAAATGATTGAGTATTCAGTTAATCAAGTCTCTACCAAAATAAAGGCTCTTATAAAGAAAACCAAGGTTCTTTGGGTATAGTCGGAGAAGAGGAATACCTGGGTCAAATGGTGGTTTCCATTCCCAGCTCTCCAAGGAATCTCCATACTGCTTTCCAAATTGGCTGCACCAATTTGCAGTCCCACCAACACAAATAAAAAAAAAAAATAACTTTGATAGCATACTTAATTTAACATACTGTATCCCAAATCTTCAACATGCAATTTCAACATGTAATCTATATAAAAAGTACTAATGAGAAATGCACATTTTTGTGCTAAGTTTTTGGGAAAAAAAAGAAAGAAAGAAAACTAAGGTTATCTGAAACTCATTTATTTGTATTTTTATTTTATTAATTTATATTTCAATTATCCAAATTTACATTGTATAGAGGGTTATTAGTCATAAGTGGCAGAGAAAACTATGACTTGGCACCTACTATAAGTAGCCTTCTTGCCCATAGGGCCTTATGATCTTATAGACTCCATGATACTGAGTATCTTAGTTTAAAACTAAACAACAAAGATAATATGTGCAGTCTTTTGCAATCTCTAGAAACTTTGCTATAAAAATTCCTAGAGTCCTAAAGCTAGATCATTCCCTCTGCAGCAGGAAAATATGCCCACTAGAATAATAATTTCTGATATACTAGTTAGTTCTGCTACAGATAGAATGTACAAATGCGGGAAGCCATTCGACCTTGTCTTTAGATCTGGCTAAAAGATCTGGCAAACATAAGCAGGATGTCTCAGAGGCCTCACTTCCAGAGTTTTAGTGACATAGAGGGCTGCTGATCATGAAAAGGTGACTTTCAAAGAGAAAATAACCTGAAACTAAGAAGTGGGAATGTGTTACTCCATCCTTTTTCACATCTTAGGGTGGAAAAGATTTCTTGCTTGTATGTGATTTGAAGTTCTAGTGAGAAATATGAGATCAGCATATTTTGAAAATGTGATGTTGTAAAATTAATAAACATTGTTGGAAACAATGAATTGGAAGAGTGATAACCCTAAACCCAATATCCATGATATTTTATTCCATTCTTAATTTATAAAACTACTCTTAAAAGAAGAAAAGATATTTTTGCAATGGTCTTCAAATGATCTTCAGGTTTTTTAATTCAAGGAAATCTAGACTAGGTGATGTAAACATTATCAATCCAGGGAAGTTAACCGATGACATGAACCCTAGGAGAGGAGCTTGGTGCCGCAGTCCGGCTGCAGCAAAATAACGGGCAGGTGACGAACAACTTGTGTACATTGATACAGCAGGAATGGGAGCCGTTTATTGTAGGACAGGAGGGGTATATATACATTACACACAGCTTATCTTAACAGCTTGGGACCAAAAAGGATCCTTGAGATGAATTTTCTTTTCTTTCTTATAAAGGAAGATCCAGTAAGTAAATGAAATAATAATTGTAAAAAAGGAATTGTTATGATATTTTTCCAAGCCAAAACACAGACAATCTTTCTTGCTTTCTCAGCTTGGGCTTTAAAAATAGAGGGATTGGAATACTTTAGGTGGCTCAGAGATAAAAAAAAAAAAATTATGACTCTGTGGTCTATGATCCATACACCTGTATATTCTCAACATTCTGACTAAAGAAAAGGGGACAGTGGGTTTCGTGCAATGTTTGGAGTGCACATATGGAAAGTTTTGTATAAAAGTTTTAGTTTGGGTTTCCTGAGACTCATCTCAGTTCTTTTAATAAAGACAAAAACTGAAAGGAATGTACCACAACAACAGAGGGCGATTGCGTAACAAACTTGAAACTGCAAGTTGTATTGTAATTAGATTGCATTGTGTGCTGATCACAGATGTGCTTTTTGTTAATACTCAGTCCATTGAGCTCTGTTTAATTAATTCATTCTCTTTATTTAAAAAGGAGAAAAGCAAATAACAGAGGTAAATCGACCATTGAAAGTATAAATGGAAAAATGCTTCTAATTGTTTCCATTTAATTTGCTAATTAGATCACATAGTTAATTTAAATGTACAAAAAAGAAACAACTGAAATTGTGTGACTGAGCTTCAAAAACATGGCCCTCTAATTTTGTTTTTCTTTTGTAAAGGAAGAGATTTGAATTTAATTCTCTCTACTACCAAGGTACCAAAAAAAAAAATAAATAAATAAAAAGTTTATAACATGATACAATTAATGAGAACTCTTTCCAGAATGTTTAATTTCCATTTCTTGATAATTGATTATAAATTTTCCAATTTATCCACTTTAAATTACACTTCCTGGTAAAAATATAAATATACATAGCATTGTATGTTGAACTATGTATTTTCTAATCAAATCAAATGTTTTATACTTTACACCAAGAGTCAACAAGCTCTGTTTGTAGGAGGACTGGCTACAACTTATTTATTTATTTATTTATTTTGGTAAATAAAGTATTATTGGAAGACCACTGTACTTACTTGCTTACGGTCAGTGTGTGGTACTATAACAAAACATATGAGCTCATCAACTTATAGGAAGAAAAGTTCATTTTAGCTCATTGTTTTGAAATTATCAGTCAATGATTTGTTGGTTCCATTACTTTTGGCCTTCTAGCAAGGTGGCATACTGTGATAGGATATATGATGGAACAAAGTTTTTCATCCTATGACATGTAGGGAGAGAAGAGAGAGAGAGAGAGAGAACAGTAGATTTGGACATCTCATGATCCCCTTGAAGGTCACACTGATGGTGTGATCGTTGATGATGACTTAAGAATTGCCACAAGGCCATACTTCTAAAATTCCACCATCTTCTAAGAGCACCAAGCTGAGATCCAAGCCTCTAACACATGGACCTTTAGGGACATTCTGGAGTCAAATCATAGTACTTACTTACTGTCTAGGGCAGCTTTCATACTACAACAGAGTAGTTGATTAGTTGAACCAGGATCTAGGGCCCATAAAACCTAAAATAGCTCCCATCTTTCCCTCTATTAAAAAGAATTTGCCAATATCTAGTCTGGCATATACAATAAATCAATGTGCAATGCACTATGCTACCTATTATATATATATAGTTTTAAATTAGCAAGGCGGTAGTTTTGTTAGCACCATCTCTGTCTCCATTGTCCTAACAGGTATAAAGCATGCCATGTTTTCACTTAACATATATAAAGAAGGCAAAAAAGAAAGCAATTGATCTCTTTATCCTTTGGGTCAGTGTGTCTTGACAGAGATGAGAGAGAATCCTCAGGAGAATAGGATTTAAATTATAGCCTAAAACCTCCATTCCTAGGCCCCAGGTAAGGCCTGCTTTACTGGTTTCTGAGAGTGGTCCAGAAGGATTTTGAAGGAGATTCTATAAAGCAATGCAGAGTTTCCAGGCTATAACCTTGGATCTGCTTTCCAGATTGCTCCAAATGAGGTTAACACAATTTTTTTTTCTATTCTTTAAAATGAAGTAAAAGCTTGATACAATAGAACGATCCATTTGAATCTTGAAATAGTGCTTATATTTATTAATTACACAATTATAACATATTCTAGGTTATATAAAACATCTGTTTCTTGGGATCTAAGAAGGATTGTTACCAGCCATAGATGCTCAAGACCCATGTATAAAATGATGTAGTGATTGCATATAACTTTCTCACATTCTCTGATATACTTTAAATTATCTCTATAGATTACTTATAATCCCTTAATACAATGTAAATGCTACGGAAATAGCTGTTATGCTGTATTGTTTGGGAGTCATGCCAAGAAAGAAAAGTCTGCACATTTTCAGTACAGACAAAATTTTCTTCTGAGATATTTTTTATTTAAGATTTGTTGAATCTGCAGGTCCAGAATCCACATCTAGATTGCACATACTTACACATTACATAATTATAATATAAATTTTGTAGTTTAAAATCATAGTAATGATTTTACTGAAAATGTTAACAAGGTATCCCTTAAAATTTTTAGGCTACAATAACACTTTAGAAATGCAATGTAAAGAAAGGTTGTGCATGAGTGTGTGTGTGTGTGTGTGTGTGTGTGTGTGTGTGTGTGTGTGTGTGGTGTTGGTACCAACCACAAGCAAGATCCTTTGCATGAGATAAACTTAAGAGATACTCCATTGAGTATTATGCAATGTGAAAGTCATAGAAATTGATGTGGCTTTAGGTTGTTTAGGAGGGAAGAGCTTCATGGTGTGGGGTCATTTTAAGAGAGGGTGAAAATGTTATAGGTTTAATTCCAGGAAAAGTTACAACTGGGAAGGCCAACCAGTTCTGTGGGTGGATCATTACCTCCAAAAATTGAGTCAGTGTGTGTGAGGTCAGGATTCTGGGAGGTCTGTCCATGCAGGAGAGCATGCCAATAAGTAATCTTGAATAGGACATGGAAAGGAAGAGGCAAATTATATACACAGGCATTGGTTTCCCATCCCATGAATTGGGTCTCAGAGCAGACTACAGTCGGGTCAGGGTAGGGTGGAGTGACAACCAATCAGACTCTCAAAGGGAACCATCAGGAAGTTAAAGAATGATGGTAAATTGAGGACTGACCACAGGCAAAGATATCTTGAGCCTGTAGTGAAGAGATGTATGAGGGAAAATGCCTGTTTCCATGTCCTACAAGAAGAAACCTTTGAAATCCTGTACCTGTCTTGGGGATGAGAGGAGGTTCTTCTCACTGAATAGATGTTGGCATTGTGGTTGGTCTTAACCTTGGAGCTGAACAGAAGATACCAACAAGGCAGGGACTGGTATTAATGGTACTTATTTGGAGCCATCAAACTCATGTGGGTTATGTAACCCAATCCACTCATTTTGGAAAAAGAAGAGAGTAATGGGGACAGTTCTTGGACAAATTTCATATATTCTAATGGGGTTAGGAAGTAGTAGCTAAAAGATCCTTTTATGGAAATGTTTGTCACCCTCAGATCAGTATCAGAAAACATGGAGCCACCATAATGACTTTGTTGTTCTGATTTGTATCTCCCTCATTCTAGCTTTGAATTCCATTTCGCTACATTTCTTTCATGTAAGATCTGATTTTAGGGCTTAGAAGCTCTTCAGCGTGGCAACCCTTACTTTCCCTAGGAATTGACAGTATGATTTGTGGTGTGCCCTGGTGCTAATGTGCTTCAGTGATTCAGCAGAAAAAGCTCAAAATGACATCAGTCTTATTTTTCATGTTATTTGTTCTGTTTTTTTCAAAATTATTTCAGCTGAATTATTGTCAGATACCATGCAAGCACAATCTTGCTTAGGGGATCCTTAAAAGATAAGCATATTTGCACATTGAATTGTAATCACAAACAAAGGCCATTAGTAACCATTAGATTAACTTATACCATCATGGGAAATCATAAAATCTTTTTTTTTTTTTCAATTCTAAAATCTATCTATCTACTTATGCTCCTAAGATTTTACATTGATTTTTCTAATCCTGGCTCTTTAAGTTATTAAAAATTAAAACTGTTATCTAGACAATAAGGATTAATCACAGATGTTTTAAATTGAGACAGTAACAGGGATAATGTTATTATTGACTTGTCAACTCATGCTTCAAATTTAAAGAATGACTTGAGCATATTGATTTATATAATTTCTCATAACCTTAGTGAAGATGCATACTTAAAATGCTAAGGAATTATCTAAGCTTACTCTTTTACTTTTAAGTTTGATTTCTGTATGTATAAGATAATTAATTCTATTTAAAGTGAAATGTTAAATACATAATAAAACATGTGATACAAAGATTTGCGAAAATGATGTGAAATTTACTGATGTTATGGAAACCCTGAAATAGAACACCAATGAGAACAGATTGTTCCAGGGTCCAGTGTTCCTGTTCATCACTGGTACACTCCCCTGTGATTAAGATGTTTGTGAAGTCAAGCTGAAAAATCAGAAAGTTGGTTAGTAAGTATGGACTCAAGCAAGGCATTTGGCTGGTTTTGACAACTCTTTGGGCAAAGTTGTGTAAAAGTCAAAAGTCTGCTTGAGAATGATATAATCTCACTCTATAATGTTGAAGATATTGCAGATATATATATATATATATATATATATATATATATATATATATATATATATATATTGTAATATTTAAGAGTTCCCTGTTTTTTTTTTTAAGTTTGGGATGCTTCTACAGATGAAGATGATCCTGAAGAAAACCAGGTTTATGTCAACTTTCCAGAAGGTCAAGTGCTGAGCCATGCAGGCACTCAGACTGTCCGAGGATCAGCTGAAGAATGCATTCCCAACAGGAAAACCAAACTTAAATCAATGGAGAAGCACTTTTGTTGAGTAGGAAAAAGGGTCCTATTCCATTTCTGTTCTTGTTTCTTAACCTGATGCTTCCCAGTCTGTTGGACAACAGAGTTTCTGAGAAGATTGAACAAAATCATGTCACATGGTAAGTATTTAATAATAAAATCATGCACCCTCCCACCGAGAATTTGGTCATTTTTTTTTTTTTTCCTGAGAGTAGTGATTGAGGATTTGAAGAAACCATCTTCTGGGAAGGACATGTGGGGAATGTGGGTAGCCTTAAGTATAGCCCGGATTCACTGAGGGGGAGAACATTCTTTCCACTGGGAGTTCTGGAGGTGAAGGCTGCCCTGGTGGTGGCAGCAGCTGTGCCAACATCTGCCCTGGAAGCAGCAAGAGGAACAGGTCAGTGGGCAGCTGACAATGCAGTGCGTGTGCGTGAAGGGCACCTTGGACTTTCAGGGAGATCTGGGAAGGGAGAGAATGGCTGGTTTGAAGAGCCTACACAAGGCAAGAAGACAGGAAGAGGATGGGCAAGAAGTGCAGTAGGCCCCATACTCGTCACGTGGCCTAGGACAAACTGTCTTGTTCTCTTGTCTGTAGTGAGCCTGGTGGCACTGAAGCCTCCCTCAGAGCACCACTGGCAGGGTTCAATAAGAAACCCTGGTAAAGTACCCAACTAAGGAAAAGCACTCAGCAAACACGGGCTCAGAAGGAGAATCCCCAAATCATTCAGTAGATACACAAACAAAACCCAAACACAGCACAGTTATCTCCCAAGCTACTGTGTAGAGAAACAATAGAAAGGCCTTTTAGGCCTGAGTGCATTTATCTTGAGTCTTGATATCATGCACAAAACAAATCCATGACTACATTAAAAAATGGGTGTGTGTTCCTGTTTTCACGCTGGAGTTATCAGATCCCTTTAGACTTTGGTCCTTTCTAAGAAAGCCCAAACAACAGGGTGTTTATATTTGAGGTGATTAAGTTTTCATTTTCAGAGTACCTTTTGTCGGAATGGCATTGAGTTTCATCTCTGGACACAATTTCGAAATAAAAATGAGCAACTTCTCAACATTTAAAGTGCCATTTATTTACAGGAAAATACTGGCAAGTTATTATTTTAAAAATACTCCATTTGTGTACAATGAGTCAAAATGCATTCTGCTCTCATGGCTAATTAGAACAAATAATAATAATAATAATAATAATAATAATAATAATAATAATAATAAAACCTCCTACCCTATTTGATAAAATGTTTCACAGAAATTGGAAAGCATCGAAATAAAAGTGTAAATGGCAGTTGCTCTTATGGGTTGAGCCTTGAAGGTCTGACCTAAGGAGAAGCCCCTGGGAAAGTGTGTGAATAAGCTTCATTGACTCTTTCTTCCATGTATATGGAGACTTAAACATCACAGTGTATATTATAGATATGACAATTATTAATTTTTAATTAAAAATAAATAAAATATTTGAAAATTGGTGGATTGCACTTCATTGTTTATAGGAAGAAAGGGCCAACCAATGTTCTGCCCCCATCAGATCCTCATGGAACAAAGATAACACTGAAAGGTTGACACACCAGGCTTGTGTATGATAATTTTAACTTTTTCTGCTTTAACTTCTGGGTGTTTTAGTATTTACTTGTAGTGTCTCCAGTGGGGGAAAAAAAAAATGAGTCCTCAATGTACTAAAGATAAATTTGATTTGATTTCAAGAATTCAAAAACATAGCTTGGAACCGCAGTACATGTCTATCATCTCAGGAGCCTGAGAGGCTGAAGCAGGAGGATTGCAAGCTCAAAGCAAGCCTCAGAAACTTCATGAGGCCCTAAGCAACTTAGTTAGACCTTGTCTCAAAAATATAATTAAATAAATAAAAGGACTGGGGATATGGTTGTGCAGTTAAGTACCCAGTACACACACACACACACACACACACACACACACACACATATATATATATATATATAAAGACATTCATAAAAAGACAGTTAAGTCAACCAAAAGAAGCTCGAACTCTAGATGTATCAGCATAATTGACTTTTCAATCATTGCTTTTTTCATGCAATGTTTGAAATATTTATAAGAAGTGGAGAATCTTACATGGGCCATTTCTCTTTGCATCAGACAGCACTGTTGCCTCCTGAATTCAGTATGCTACAGACCCCTTTAAACATTGAGTAGTAGAACAAGATATATTCCATGCTTTTATAGTCATGTCAAAATGGTTTCTACAGTCACGTAAAACTAAATAGAATCAATTAAAAACAAACATTGAGGGAATAAAATGGGGCACTCTCCAGTTCTAATCATTTTCATTCACATTATACAAAAGTTAATGATGAGACCAGGTATAGGAAATAAATGTATCAGTCCTCTACAGCAACAGATGTTTGAAACAGAGGGGGTAGGGGAGGAAAAGAAATATCTAAATTTTAAAAGGAGAAAGATTGAGGGATTAATACTAACTGAAAATATGTGAATACACCTAAGGTCCTGAGAGACAGTTCAACTGCAAAGATAAGAGTAGGGCCTGGCTTCAGATCCTCTATACAAACCACAGGGATACTTGCTGAAGACTCAACTTTGATCAAGTTACTTAGTATCCCGTACTCTAGTACCCTTCCCTCTCAAAAAGTGGCAATTTTAAATAGAATCTGCCTCATCGCCCAGAGAGACATTAAATACATCAATCACTAAATGGAAAGCATTTAAAATATCACATGACATTTCATCAACTCTGGATGCATGAGTTGTAATTATAATGAAAAAGTATGCACATCAGCTAAGTACTTGGGCTCACGCTCCTTTTGTGTGTCCCCCATGAACTTATTTCCTGACACAACAGTATTTACCATTGTCTCTTTCCCATCTCCTGTACATTTGTCAAGATGCATATTGGTCTTGGCTGCCAGCCAGAGGATCTGATTCTAATGGTTGAGGAAACAGAGATGTCACATGGAGGAGATGGATTTTTTTAAAAAACCCTTCATGAATTAGATATACAAGAACTAGGGACTTCTAAATCAAATCATGAAAGTTAATATGTTTAGGATAAAAATAGCTAAAGATGTTTAAATATGGACATTTCTGAGGTAATCCTTTTAACCATGTCCTTCACCTAAAGCAACAGAATGAAATACTGAGACTAATTCAATTTTGATAGCCTGGTTTTCTGTGCTGTTTTAAATACAGTTTAATCATAGCTTGTTAAGGACATCTGTGGTGCAAGGGAAAGTTGATTGGATTTAGAATTAGAATCATGCCTTCCAAACTGTTGTCTGCGGAAAACTGGTCATATAGGATGTTTGCAAGTGCTCTGTGAAAAGAGATTTCTTTGACCAAAGAAGTAGGAAAATGTAGAATTAAAAGATGTAGTTCTGCTCTATCACTTATAATATGCTAATTTGAAGAAGTTACAAGTTTATGAACTCCATTTGTAAGAGAACAAAAATAGTAAAGTACTTTTTTCATAGTGAATTTTTTTTGTGACTTTTTAAAATGGGATAAATGAGATAATGTGCATTAAGGACCTGAGGAAATGTGTTTGCGATGCTCTTTGATGAACTCCACGTTCTGTGTACAATGATAGGAGCCTGAAACTGAGCATTCTTTTAGTGTAGTTAGTATTCAAGTTAGGGGGGAAAACAATCCATACAAAAATTAGAAAAATTCTCTACTTATTATGAATAATTCTATCTGCTATTTTAGACTCTGATATGAACAGAGAATTGGAATTTTCTAATGAAGTTTAAAAATTATTTGTTGCAAGGGCATATTATCTGTTATTTTTTTTTTCTAGGTAATAGTTCTTTAATGCGTTTACTCACGTATAAAAATAACAAACAAATACAAAACATAGAGAAAGGTAATAGATAAGAAAGCATTTAAATAACTTGCAGAAAAATAATCTAACATTTTATGATATTAAACCATTAATTAAGAATAAATCCATTGTCAAATAGTTTGTCTTTAAAACTATGAGAAGATATGATAGATGTTTCAAGAGGGAGATATGTATAAGCTTATTTAAAAATGATACAATCCGTGTATCTGTTGATCAAATCATCATATGGTACTGAATGATATGCTCATTTTTTTCTGTCAGTTGAAAAGACAGAGTTATGAGAAACTGAAAAAAACAATTGGTGAAAACTAGAATTCCTCAAAAAGAAGAACATAGATAATAAATGTATTGGAAACAACCATAAATCTCACAAACTGCTAGTGGGAATGTAAAGTGATACCATTTGTGAGGTTCACATTAAAGCTGAACCTAGGCATACTCCATGACCCACAAGTCTAGAAACATGTTTTCCAAAGGACATGCACTAGAATCTTAGCAGCATCATTGTTAAGGTTTGGATGTGAGGTATTTCCTAAAAGCTCAAGTGTGAGACAATGCAAGAAGGTTATGAAAGCCTTAACCTAATCAGTGAATTAATCTCCCTGATGAGATAAACTGAGTGGTAGCTGAAAGTGGGTAGGGTGTGGCTGGAGGAGGTGGGTTCCCGGGGGTGTGCCTTTGGGGTATCTATTTTGTATCTGGTGAGTGGAATTGCTCTCCCTGATTGTCATGTGAGCTGCTTCCCTCCACCACACTCTGCTGCCATAATGTTCTGCCTTAACTTAAGCCCTGAAGAATGGAGCTGGCTGTCTATGGATTGAGACCTCCAAAACCATAAGCCCTCCAAATAAACTTTTTCTCCTCTACAATTGTTCTTGTTGAGTTTTTTAGTCACAGCAGTGAAAAAAAAAAACTGACTAAAACAATCATTTATAGCTCCAAAGTAAGAAACTACCCACATGATCGTCTAGAATACAATGGGGAAACCAAAGGTTCTCTGTTCACACAACAGAATACTACACAACAGGAGAATGGGCAAACTACAACTTCAAGCAATCATGCAGAAGCCTCTCATGAATATGGGAGCAAAAGACTCTGGACCTAAAAGTAATGTTTTAGTCAGTCTTTTCATTGCTGTGACCAAAAGACCTAATAAGAACAATTGTAGAAGAGGAAAAGTTTCAGATGTCTCAGTCCATAGACGTTGAACTCATAGTTATGGGCCTGAAATGTGGCAGAACAACATGGTGGGGGAAAGTAGCTCAGGACATGGCAAGAGGAAGCAGAAAGAGAGAGCTACACCAGGAACAAAATATATACCCCCAAAGCATGCTCTCAGTGACCCCCTCCTACAGCCACACCTTAACCTGCCTTCAGTTACCATCCAGTTAAAACCTATTAGTAGATTAAGCCATTGATTAGGTTACACCTCTCATAACTTGATGATTTGGCCTCTGAACTTTCTTGCATTGTCTCACATATGAGCTTTTGGGAGACACCTCATATTCAAACTATAAAAAAAGTACATATCACATAATTTTATTCATGCCCAACAGGCAAAACCTATCTATGTTAGAAGTTAGGGCAGTGATGACTTCAGAAGGCTGTAATGGAACAACAGCCAAAGACCTTGCCCTGGACCTCAACCCCAATTTTTTTCTTGATCTCCTGCTGGCTACCTGAATGTGGTCAGTTTGGAAAAAAAATATATGGAGCTACAAACTTTGGCTATGTGTACTCTTCTTTGGTATATTTTACGTCAGTAAAAAGGTAAACAAGAAAGTCCCCAGAGTATTTTCAACTTCAAAACTGAAAATTATCTCAATGCACCTTCTGAGACACTAAGTGAGAGATTCCTCCTTTATATGTGATGCTTATTATTTTTTCTTTTTATACAGCTTAAGGATTGACTGGCTGTGGTATAATGTTCTATATTTTTTATTGGCAAATGAACCAGGTCTAGCCCTAGATTATTTTAATCATTCTTCAAACACCATCCAGTAAGGACCTTAAAACCAGGCTAAGGGACAGGCCATTTTAAAATCATGGAGTCGCTGTCCTTGCTCTATGACTTAGCTAGAGCCATCTATCTCCAATCACCAAAAAATGACAAAGAAAGAACAAAATCAGTACCTACCAGTCCAGCAAATGCAGGTAAGTCAAATTCAGGGAGTTTAAATGTAAAATCAATTAACTGTGAAATCTTAAGATTGGTGCTGACAAGAGACTTCAGCAAGTAGGAAAGGAATTATGAAAGTTTATGCTATGGATATTTTGCAGTGCAATTCCAAGAAGAGTATAACAACTAGTAAAATTATTCTGCAAAAGGAAAATAATCTACCTAGGGGAGTCAGCTATGTATTTTAAGACTTTGAAGTTTATGAAAGCCTTTTTCTAATGTACAGGCTTCTGGTTGTCCCTTTAGGGACTTTTCCGCTCTTACATCTCTTCATTGCCTATTTTCATTTCTCATAGCTCTTTTTGATATAGACTTGTAAAATAAAAAGCAGGATGTGTGACAGTGCTGAGAATCCTTCAAATGTATTTTCCTAGAAAATCATGTACGAAGAATTAAGAAAACAAACAGAACGCTGGCTGTGATTTTAAAGATTTATTTTCTAATTTTGCAAGCTTTTAGGAAAATGAAGATGATGGTTTTTTCTTGAGTAATGGTATATGATAGCTGCAAAATTTAATTTTAATAAACAAATTTGTTAGTGCTGAGAATATCTAAATAAAATTTTAAGAAATGTTATCACACCTATATTACAGCTTACAGTATGAACATATGTACATTCTAACTACATATATACTATATATATGCTGTATATTACTGCATTTATAGCAGCACATGTCTAATATCCAAGATTCAATTTTGTTTGATTGATAAGTCTGATAATTTAACATTATTCTCTTATAAGTTTAAGATCATGAAAAGACTTTTTGAAATATCCAAGTGCCCTAACTTGATTTCAGCTCGATGGAGCCATGGCAAGTCCTTACACTTAAGATTACTTTTGACATAATGCATTTGAGTCAATGAAAATATATAGAAAGGAGACATAAAATATTCTTGAAAATATGGTAATAATATAACTTGGCTCACAAAATGATTTAGCTAAAAGAGCATTTTCTAAGCCATCAGTGGATAAATATTCTACTTTCAATTATACTTTTGCTAGAGGATTATTATTATTATTATTAAATTATACTTTGAATAGTGAGTTATTTCCATCTTGAATAGTTATATTCAAAAAGAATTATTGACATATGTGTAATTATGTACAATTATATTGTGCACAGCATCATTTTAGCAATGAAAGCTGAAAAGTTAGAAAATTGGTTTCAAAGACTATTTGCATAAGAATAGGATTCATAGTGTTACAATGGGGCAGAGTCCCATTCTCTTACTTGGTCCCTCTATCTGTGTGCCTCTCTCTGTCTATATGTCTCTGTCTTACACACACACACACACACACACACACACTAAAACTATCTATACCAAAGAACTGAGATATAACTGTATCACGTTTTCAGGAAAAATTTACTATGAATGATAAAAATTATAGATGGTCATAGCAATTTTCTCTGACATTTTTCTGAAATTCTTTTTTTTTTCCTTTTCTGCGAATGTTCTTTTTGTTATCAGGAATATAATTTTTGAAATGTTTGCTCCTTTAGTTCTTTGATCTACTGCTATAGGATTTTTCTGGTACATTGTCTAAAATTGTGAACTCCTCCTACTCTAGAATCTTTAAATTCCCCAATTCATTTCTTCTTTTCTGCACTTGATGCTGTCTGATCTGCTGTACTTTTGATTTATGTATCATATTTAGTGTTTATCTCCCTAACTCTGTATGCTTCCTGAGGGCCAATAATGTTTCCTGTTTTGTTTGTTAGAGCATCCCCTACTCCTTCAATGGTTCATGGTATACACCCAGAGTTCAATAAATATTTGTTATATAAAGAAATTAATTTTCTAAATATACCACTGTGATATATACATAGTATTATGGATATCTGTTATGCTGAACAATGCACATGGGAGAGGAATAAAGGTCACTCTCATGACTTAGAGACAAAAACTTCTATCTTTCTGGTCAAATTAGAGACCAAATGAAACACTTCACAGAATCCTTTCCCTCTCAATCTGATTCTGCCTAGAAATGCCAATGCCTTTGTTGATGACCTTTGTATTGTAGCTTTTGCTAATGTTGAGGAGGAAACATGTTTCTCTGGTAGTTAAGAATGGCCATCTTTGGAGAGAGGCAAAATAGAGTAGAGAGAGGTAAGTGGTCTTTACAGAATACAAATATGTTTTTGATACTGTAAAAAACAATTGTAGGAATACCTAGATTTTCAATACTTGGGCAGCTCTTGCAATTATGAGTTCCACATGTATGGAGACTAACAAGATGGTAACCCTAGAGCGAGTTCTGCAAGGACTGGCTGGTACCCCAGATGCTCCTGAGATCCATTTGAAACCTGGCAGGAAAATAAAATTCCCAGTTCTTTCATCCACTTTCTTCTGCTTCTTGT
This sequence comes from Spermophilus citellus, assembly GCF_964194105.1. NCBI lineage: Eukaryota > Metazoa > Chordata > Mammalia > Rodentia > Sciuridae > Spermophilus > Spermophilus citellus. Next base: position 149,314,640 of record NC_138188.1, read on the forward strand.
TTGTTTTGGAACTTTGGACCATACTCATTAATATGTGTTAACAACCTTTTGAAAGGAACAAGGAGTAAGAAGGAAAACAACATGAGAGCAAGGGAGAGAAGTCAGACAAAAAAAAAGAAAAAGAATAGAGTGGAAAGCAAACAAAAGGAAGGAATTCCAAAGTGTATCAAGGGCTGTACTTGGATATTCATTACCAAACCATGTAAATCGCATGTTCCAAAAATCTATCATTTTCCTTTAAACTGAATTTTCCCAACGTGAAAGTTACTGAAAGTGAAGTCACATTATAATCAATACCATAATAAAACAAATTCAGTTTCTGAATGGTGAATTCATCCTGGCTGTTAAGATCAGTGAACTGACTAGACCGCCAACATCCTCATTATTATTATTTTCTTAAAAAATAAATAATCATGATGTTTGAAGCACTTTCTGTTGGTGACTTAAAAAATTAAAAGCAGCCAAGCACCTGGTTTGTTTTATGTGGCTATTATTTGAATAAACAGTTGTTACAAAATACATGTACTCTTTTAGTTTATTGGAGTGCTACTGAGTGCTTTGCTAAATGATGCATAAGTGACCTGAAAGAGGTTAAACAATTATATAAGAACCTAAATTAATTACAGTGCATAGCTGTACACCAGTCAACAGCTACTAGAATAGGACTAAAAATATATTTAAAAGTCATTTATTTCTTACTAACTATTGAATTAATTAATATTTACTGAGCACCACCTATGTGCCACAAACAATTCTAAGCACTTGAGCTACACATCAGCTACATTTCACTTACTGAGACGGATTTATGTGAATACAACCCAAGTGGGTTATAAGAACATTCTATGTCTTACCTGGGGATCTATGAGGTCCCTGTAGCTTTCTGGGATTTTTCTAGGCTAGAATGCATTGCATTCAGGCCTGTGCAGCATTCAGATTTTTTATGTCTGTTATCTTAGGAACATACCCAAAGAAGCAACAGCTACAGAAGACATCCTCTTTTCAGGGAGGGAAAACTCTGTCTAAAAGTGGCACACTGTCATTTCTGCCCACATTCTTATTGACCAGAGCAAATGATAGAGCCACATTTGACTTGAACAGAGGAGTATACTCTTTCCATGGGGAAGAGTAGTCCATATTTGCTGAACAATCAGTAAATAGAGAAACCTCTTCAAAGTATAGCAATGAACAATATAGAAAACTAGACCTGCACTTGTGGAGCCTGCATTCTTGTGGAGAGATAATTCATAATAAAATAATAAAGAACACAGAAAAGCATGTTGGAAGACAAAATGTTAAATGAATTGGAGAGCATAACCCTCACTGAAAAAGTGAGCTTTGACCAAAAACTTGAAAGTAAATGATTGAATTTAGCCATGAAAATATTTAGAAGAAAATCATTTCAGGCTGAGGGTCTAATCTTTGAGAGCATCGTAAACTGAGAGTGTGCTGAGGTTGTCAGAGAAAGAACAAGGAGCCCGAATGGCTGGAATGAGGTGGACAAAGGTTCACAGTAGCTCACACAATTATGGAAGCCAAGAAGCCCAACAATACACCATCTGGAGAACCCGGAAAGTGGCTGGTGTTGTGTCCTGGGAGTTCAAACACCTGAGGAGGAAAAGGGAGCAAGAGCCCGGGACTGTAGGGCTGCCTGTCCAAAAGTAGCAGAAGTGGATGCTCCCACTCAGAAGGAGACAGAGCCAGAGAATTCTCCCTTCCTCAGCTTTGTTTGTTCTCTTGGGCCCTCAAAGGATTGCATGGCCTGATTCAAATACTAATATCTTCCAGAATCAAAGATCTCCAGGCAAAACATTTTATTACTGTTTACCATTTTAGATAATAAAACTACTTAAGTCTGTACAGCTTCCTGAACTTCCCTTTCTGTGTATTCTCTAGGTTGTGGGCTATAATCAAACACACCCAAAGAAATTTAAAATGTGTATTCCATTGTATAAGACAGCTAATGTACATCCCATTTTTCAGAATTGCTACTATTTTATGAGTGCTTTAATTTTGAAAGATTATAAAATATAGCTTATTCATATTAGGGAAATTATAAATAACCCTCAACATTAGCATTAATTATTACCTATAAAATAATTAATATAGAGAGTCAACTCTCCTGCTTACATTTTCTTTATGCTTAAAAAAAAGTTAATGGCTTTTAAAAATCATTCCTGTTTTGACTTTAAGTGCTCAGTTCATCCCAAACTCATTATTCAGGCACTTTAAAGTCTTGAACCTTCCTTATTTTTCTTCTTTATGACACTGTGTAACTTTATAAGTGAAGATGCATTTCTGAGCTTCTCCCTACATAGTGAGTAAATTTACGGTTGATGTAGAAGCCACGGGGTCTCTCCCAAATTATTTAATACTACAAAATGTGCCAGAAATTTTATCTTTCTCTTGTCTGTTAGTATGTCAGGATTTCCTTCTCTCAAGATTTGTACCATTTCCACTTCACTAATCATGTAGCTATTATGATAAGAATAAAGTAAAAAAAAAATAACAAAAATAATTTTAATGACTTGGATTAAGATTTTCTTATGTCCTGAAACTATCCTAAGTGTTTTATGATTAACTCCTTTACCGATCACAAAATGTCTTCATTTATGGACAAAGTAGCCCAAGCATAGAGAGATAAGAAATAGTCCCATGGTCATTTAACTTAAATGCCCTATTGGCCATTGAGTAGTCCCTTTTAGTGCTTCTTCGATATCTAGAGAAAAGCTGCCCTTTAAATTGCTGAAACTTTTCCTGGATACTCTTCTTACTCTCTAACACATCCCACCATCCATTCACTCATTTATTGATTGATTGATTGATTGATTGATCATTTACTTATGAAAAACATAACTCATGGTACTGGTGATTCAGTAATGTGTAAAATAGAAATCATTTTGCTTTCTTAGAGAGTACACTATAGTGGAACATTTTTAGTGGTCATTTAGAACAGTGGTCACTGTTATATATATTATATACTTCACCTGATATGAACTTTTTAGGCACATATTATTATAGTAACTTACAATCAAAATGAAGAATGGAGTACTTTGCTCAGACTTTCAGAGTTTTGTCTGTCTGTGTCAGATGAGCTGATAGATTCAATTTCATTCCAGACTCAGTGATATTGAGCACCTGTTCTCTTTAAGTCACAGTTGTATTTACTTTGCATTACTATACAACATCATGGGAGAATAGGATGTTACTGGGTCTGCAGGACTGAGAGTGTATAGCCATGAAATGATGCTGAACTGAACCTTAAAAGGTGCTTCATTCCAGGTGGATGTATGAAGAGGGGACAGACAGCCTACTAAGAAGGAGTATAAATGGTACAACAGAAAAGAAGACAGAGATGCAATTGTATGAACCAATGAAAGGTAATGGTAATGGTGTGGTTGGGGCCTGAGATGCCCTTGAAAGAGAGTCTGAGTACAAGGAGATAAGAGTCTAAAGACAGATTGGCTGAGGGAGATTGTGATCAGGAATTTAGAGTTGTGCACAACCAGGCTGTCTTTGAATGTTTCAAAACAGAAAGGAGATAGATCTGAGGATCTAAGAACTTAGAAATCTCAGGCAATGTTATAAAAAAATTACAAAACTTATTGAAAAAATTCCTAAAATGTAACATGCAACTTTAAAACTGTTAATTTTTGAGTCTTTTTTCCAGAAGTGGCCTTTCTTCTAGTTTGAAAGTTGGAAAAGAAAAATGTCCTTATCTACATCACATCTTTAAGTCTATCAGGCTGTGTTACAGAGTGCATGGTATATGAAGCAGGCAGTTTTATTCTTGTAATTACTAATTTACTCTGGAATTTTTGGCATTCATTAAAGCTGAACTCAGCTCCTTAAGGCTTTTTAAATCCTCAGCTACCCCATCATAAATACAGGAATATAAGATTTCAATGATGGTTCATTTTCAAGAACTTTGAAGACTATGTAATTTCATGACATTAAATTTAAAAAGTGAGTAAACATAGTTCTGGCACCAGGGTGAAATCCTAAAAGTTAATCTGTACCTGAAATTAGACAGTACTCTGGCACTTGTCAAATGCTCTCACTGAAGTTTGTCTTGATCACCATCAAGGTAAGGGAAATAGAGTATATTGCCCTAGCTTTTTCTATTATACAAACAAATCCTTACACTTTATAGTCCTTGGGAATTTATGAAATACTACTTTATACCTTACTTTTGTAAGACAGCTTGTTTTAATACTGTTAAATAGTATGAACAATATAATTTACTGAACAGCATTTTCTTCAAAAATGGTTTTGAAGTGAAATTCATCTTCAGATTTTTCTGATTTAAAGTTCTCAGTCTGGGTGAGAACAGGAAGCTCATGAAGTAAAAATCAGTGAAATTCCTAAAGGCACCCTGATAATCTCCTTTCATCCCCTCCACTTCTGTTGGCACATCGTGGCTGGTGAAGCAGTCAGGTTTTGAATTTTGTCAATCTACCAGTTTTCCCAAAGTCAAGTGGCTCATGAATGCATCCACCAAGGGTATGTTTAAAGCCTGCTGGGGAATGATATATTTTTAAAATAATTGTGTATATTAAGCAGCAGTTTTTAAAAATAGGATATTTTAATTCACAAATGGATTTTACTGAATAATGTTATTTTTCAAAAAAACAATGTTTAATTCATGTTTGATGATACTTGAACCACTGATTGTGGCATAGCTGGATTAAGCCTGGAGTGAGGGCTGCTACTGCTGTTTCTTGCCTCTTCTATCACAGCTTCATTAATAGAGACTCCGGCAAGATTGCACAAAGAAATAATAAAATCCAGATCAAATCAGAGATTCCAAAAAACTAAGGCATTTTTGTCAGCTAAGCATTTTTAGCAAGTGAAACATTTTATAAAATGTTCTGATGAGTTATTTTTTTTAAACAAATACAGATTAATAAAGAAATACTGAAGCTTCCTTTTGAGATCCAAAAAACATTGCTGTTCTAAGGTTTTATTTATTCATTTATTTTTAATGGCACTTTTAAATGTCACAATGAAGAATTGCTGTTCTTTGAGCTGGGGACTGGAACGATTCCAAATCATGATGTTAGCAGTAGAATTAATTTCTGTTACTAATTTGCAATTCAATGCTGAATTCTGAATTCAAAGAGTGTATCTGAAAGATACACTCTTTGTGTGTACCTGTGTGTAAAGAAGAAGATTGTTTTATTTTAATGTAATATTGTCTAGATGTTTAAAAATATTAGAAATATATATAATGTTCATTATGTAAGTGCACATTGGTCAGCTAAGTTACCACCTAATACCTTGGTGTCTGAAGCACATCATCAGCTTTTTCCAAGTTGAAGCAATGGGAGCATAATTTTGGTCAAAGGGTTTCAAAACTTTTGAATAACAGATTAACAGATGTTCACCAAAAACAGAAAAGTGGAGAAATGTAATTCTAAACCATTCTACTCAATAGTGTTTTAATAATATGTATCCATATAACTTGAACTTCTCATAATTTCCTAATACATACCTTTCTTATGCCTTACTTTCCATTTATTCTGCATATTTTCATTGTGTCTAATAAGTTTTAGGCATTGTCCTAGGAAGCAGGGTTAAGAAATAAATAGTACATGGTCCTTCCTGTTAGCAAGATGAAGTCCTTTAAAGAAGACAGATCAAAGCATTGTCAGAGAATTTACTGCATTCCATGATGTGGGGGGGACAAGAAACTGGTAGGATATAAATGTGAGTCACACAAATAATATTAAATTTCTATTAGCCATGTTGAAAGAAAATGATATTGAAAAGTTGAAACTGATTTTAGTGATTCATTATTTAACCCAATATGTGCAAAAGATTTAATTTCTATATGCAATTAATGCTTCTTTAATGAGATGTTTTATATTCTGTTTTCTTTTCTCTTCTTTTTTTTGGAGGGAGAGGAGGGTACTAGGGATTGAACTCAGGGGCACTAAACCACTGAGCCACATCCCCAGCGCTATTCTGTATTTTATTTAAAAACAGGCTTTCACTGAGTTGCTAAGTGCCTCACCTGATGCTGGCTTTGAACTCAAGATGCTCCTCTCAGCCTCCGGAGCCTCTGGGATTACAGGTGTGCACCACCGCCACCAGCTTATATTCTGTTTCTTCTTTTGAGTCTTTGAAATATAGCATGTATTTTTCACTTACAGTGCATCTCAGTTTGAATCAGCCACAGTGCGAGTGCTCTCCAGCCACACATGGCTATCATGTGGGACAATACATTTGAGGAAATCAGGGATGTCTCACTGAGGCCGAGACCCTATAGCCGGGACAGATAATATGCAAAGCATCCAGAAGAAGAGCAGAATGAGTAGTCTTAAATTATAAAGTCTGCTCAGATGGAGAACCAGAAGAGGAGGAGAAAGAAGCCACCAGGGACCAGAATTTACAGAGCCTTGCTCACCACCTGATAATCTCCCATTCCAAAACCCCTTGGCCCTATATAACAATTTGCTAGTATTAAATGACTAGTGATCACAGACTGGTGACCTGATGACCTAAACCTAATAGGAAAAAAAAAAAAAAGCTTAATTAAATTCCTTCTTTGTGCCAGAAAGAATTAATCAATGTGTAAATGTCAGCCTTAAAAAAAAAAAAAAAAAAAGACTGAATGTCTTCCTTTTGAGGTTGTTGCTGAAACCATGGTCCCAGTCTGTGCCCTCCTGGCTGTTTCTGACTTTTCAAAGGCAAATTTTCAAAGGACTGGGAAACCTACAGGATTAGCTCATGTTTTTCTTGGCTTTCTGGGATTTTGCTCTTCAGATGCCCATACTACATTCTTGAATCCTAGGCTGGCAGAAAACAGTAAAGTGTTTGGATTCAAATGGAGAAAAAAAGCAAGAGAAAAAAAAAATGCTGAGAAATGTGTTGTGCCTTGGGTTTGCTTTGACATGACATTCTTTCACACATTCACTTGTTGCAACAAGCAATCCTTAACTTCTCAGCAGCAACCACAAACTTCTGACCTTCACTTAACAGAGAGGATTGATTTAAATATAGACTCCTGGGCAAGGACAGGGTGACTTAGAGAGAAGCCATTCATTTTTCCTTGGGTTAGCTTACCCTTCTAGTACTTTTCCAATTGAGGAAATAGATAGCAATAGTCCATGATCACTAGAAATGGTGCCCAGCAGACTATACTCAGGAATATTTGCTCAGTTTGCTTTATAGATATGTAACTTGGTTTTGTTTTTATTTCATTTGAGAGCGGGAGCCTTCTGAAAAACTCAGACAGTGAAAAGATCCCCCTTTAAATGCTGATTCTTGGGATTAAGTCAGAAAGATTTCAGACATATGGCTCAGAGTAACAGGGATGAGTTTATTCAAGAGATAAGAAAAGGGGATAGGGGACATTCTCTTAGAGGGACACTGTGCCTCTCCTGCACTCCAGTTTTATTGGGGATTCCAGAGAAGTCTCCAGAGAGTCTTGACTTTTGACTGGTAGCGAGATGACCTAAGACCTTTAAGTACACAGTGCCTTGTGAAATCGAAGTTGACTTGGTCCATATGGACTGGTTCTAATTGGGTTCTTAACCATAATTTCTTACAAATTTTATGGTGAGGAGGAACTATCTTATCTTCTATAGTTTCAGGATCTGGTCACAAAAGTCTACCCCTTCAGGATTCTCTTATCAATATAAATTTGGGCTTGCATTTCTCCTGCAGTGAACAGGCAGTTTGCTGAAGAATGTGACATACCCTATCTGCTTAGGCCAGGCAGGGTTGCAGGTAAATTGTTTCTTGGAAAAGAAAGCATGTGGGGGATGGCACAGTGGGCCCATTTTATTGAATTATTTTGTCTTAACTCATGTTCCCACCATCCTTATCTGCCTGTCTCCTAAGAATTTAATATTTATAAGAATAAAAAAGTTGGAAATCAAGTGTGTTCCCTGAGCTATGAGAAAACAATATGTTCCTCATCAAATCAATGTGAAAGGCTGTTACATGGAAAATAACTAAAGCTATTCTCATGCCATTTGTTTCTACTATTTCTTCCTGTAACGTATCTAAATTTAAAATGTGCATTTCATTTTTATTTAATATTCTTGAAGTTAAAAGAGATTAGAAAACCTAAAGTGTTTTCTGTTCAAGTGGATTAGTTATCACTGTACTGGGGATACTGTTCTTCCTCTGACTTTTCTCTTTAAAAGCTAATTTCCCCAGTGCTCCATTTTACAACCCTCTCTCTCAGGACTTGCTCTCTTCCTCCCTGAAACCACGCTTGTGGATTTGGCTGACTCTTCTAAGGAGTTTGTTTCTCATGCTGCTGTACAAAATTGCCACAACTTAGTGGCTTAAAACAACACAGATTTATTATCTTGTTGTTCTGGAGGTCAGTGTCTTGAAGCCAGGTGTCTGCAAGGGCTGTTCCTGTAGGAGGCTCCTCAGGAGCCTGCCCGCCCCCTCCATCTGCAAGGCCAACATTGCAGATCTTCAAGCTTCTCTGTGACTGTGACCTCTGCTTCTTCACAGCTCCCTCTGAGGAAAATGCTTCTTTCCTTGTAAGAACCCTGTCTTTACATTGATTACCCCCATAATTCAGGATAATCTCCCCATCGTAAAATCTATAAATACATTTTATCTTACAAAGTGATGTATCCATAGGTTCTGGAGATCTCTGAGGAGGGGGACATTGTTCTGCCACCCACAGTGAAGACTCTCACTCTTTGTTCCCAGCCCTTGCTTTTATTTTCTTACTTCTTACATGGACACGTGCTTATCAAATACAAGAGGCTCAGTGATGAATGCTTCTTCATGTTCCACACATTTGGTTTCTTTTGATTTCTTTGGTACATCATGAATGCATCTCCTAAGCAAAGAATTATGAAGCCAAAGAACTGGGGATTGTCCTCAACTCAGCATTTTCATTCACTTGCTAAAAAGCCAAGATTGATATGCATATATATCAATCAGTATCTACATCTCTGTATAAAATATATGGATACCAAACTTCTAATGTGTTGCTATTAAGAGGTGGGCCCCTGGAAGGTGACTAGATCATGAGGGCAGCCCTCATGAATAAAATTAGTTTCATTATAAAAGAGGCCTGAGGGAACTTGTTTACCTCTTCTACCATGTGAGGATAAAGCAAGAAGGTGTCATCTTTAAGGCAGACAGTGGGCCCTCATCAGATACTAACTATACAGCTACCTGCATCTCGAACTGCCCAGTCTTCAGAACTATGAGTCACAAACTTGTGTTGTTCACAAATTACCCAGTAATTTATTTTGTTCAAAAAGCTGAAATAGGCCCAGTATAGTGGTGCACACCTGTAATCCCAGCGGCTCAGAAGGATGAGGGAAGAGGATGGCAAATTGAAAGCCAGCCTCAGCAAAAGGCACTAAACAACTCAGTGAGACCCTGTCTCTAAATAAAATACAAAATAGGGCTGGGGATGTGGCTCAGTGGTAGAGAACTCCTGAGGTAAATCTCTGGTACTCACCTCCCTCAAAAAATAAAAGCTTATTCCAGCTTAAATAAATAAAACAAATTCTATTTAGCCTTTTAATACCTCCCCACTGCATATTATCAAACACATTTCTTCACCTTGCCTGCTGGACCTCCCTGATCTTGTCTCTGGCTAGTTCAGTCATGTATTTTACACCATAGGATTCTTGCTCCTGGTTCACTTCGTACTTACTGTGCTCCTTGAGCTATGTGTTTCTCTCATTCTAAGATTGGTAATGCCTCAGTAAAGACAACTATTGCGTGCTATGCTGTATGTGTTTTTCTAAACTGTGTTTGTAGAATATATTTTTATTTGCTTTCATATCTCATCATTTAGCAGAGTCTTTAGCACAATATATATTTTTCATAATAAAGTCTATCTTTCTGGTTTTCCAAATTTATGAACAAAAAGCATTTAAACCCCTTGCCATTATGAAAGGAGATCTAATGTTCTGGAAGATTTAATAATTTATGAGGCTTTTGGTCTAGTGCACTCTATTTGGGAGATATTGGAAAGTTAAAGGTTCATATTAAATCTTGTAATAAAGCAAGAAATTGCACTGACAATTTATATAGCATAAGAGATTTTGGTAAAAGAAATCTATAAACATATTCTAAATAATATATGTATATATATGTATGTTATAGTTTTTCTGTGCTTTAAATATAGCTGATATTAGTTTCCTTCTCTTTTTATTCTCTCTCTGTTTTTTCATTTTTAAACAATATGCTTCACAAGCACCATAAGTCATTGTTCTCATCAATGACTTATTTGGAATGGTGTCAGGGGTAGGAATCTGTTTTTAAAAGATCCTCTTACACTTTTTCTCTTTTTCCACCTCACCCTAGATTTAACCTTGCCATGACCTAAAGTTTTCAACTGCCGCTCTGCTCCCATCACATACATGAGCCTTTGTTTCCCTTCTAAGTATTAATGTGAAAGTCAAATACATCTAGTTCATTTTTGAGGGGGGCTGGCAATGGGGGGAGTAGCCTACCAACTCAACCAGTTACATTTTGGCAGAAGAAAATTATCCCTGAGGATCATGATCCCTGGAATTTAATTTTCTTCAAGGTTGCCTAGAAAAAAGAGAGAGAGAGAAAAAAAAAAAAAAAGATTGACCATGGGTTGAAATTCTGTAAATAATATCCCCTAAAGAAGTCCCTGCTGTTTTCATGTATGTGTTCATGTGTAGGTGTCTGTGCACAACCTTTGTGGTGTCTGCTTTCATGTCCAGTACTCAAGTGAGAATATTCCGAAGAAGACAAACATATAGGATGGGTGGAATTTGAAATTCCTTTCCCAGGAATACAGTATTTACACTAATATCCATGCATATCCTAAAATAAATTCCATCAGATGCCAAGTTCTCTACTGTACATGTTGATTCTGAACCTAGAAAACTTTGTTTTCCTTTAGCTTCCCCCTGTATTAAACCTTCTCTCCTGGGATGGGAGGTATGCACTGTTCTTGGTCCACAGCTGCCAAAGCGTGGCCACATGACTGGCTGCCAATCCAGCATCCTGCTGGAGACTCTGAAGCAGGAGGAAGTGACACAAAGATACAAGGACAAACAAATCTGTCAAGAAAATAGTTTCAAGAGCCCCAAGTGCTACAGTGAGTTTTCAGTGCTTAGGGTTTTTTAAGGAGGGTATTTAAGGGTGAGACGTCGATATGTTTTCAATCATATATCTCTCTTCGTTTCTATTGTTTTCTGAATTTAGTTCTCAAGACGTCCTTTCATTTTTGGAATCTTCTGGAAATCTTGCTGCAAATAGCTCCATTTATGTTTTCTAGAGTCGGTGTGTGTTGTTTACAGCCAAGAATGCTGACTGATTTGGTTTGGAGATGATGAAAAAAGAATAATGAGGAAAGAGGCATCTTAGGGAGAGTCTCTCCAGAAGAAACTAAATGGCAGGCATTGGAGGGCCAGTGCTTTATTTATTTGGAAGTAACTTCTGGAATCAAAGGTAAGGAGGCAGAAGGTGATCCAGGGGAATGTGAGCCAGAGGGAAGGATGTGATGAGCAGACTACAGGTCAGACCTGGTGGGAGAAGAGTGTCTGAGGGGTAAGGAGGACAACATATTCATTCTCACTGTCCATTTGGCATGAATGAGTACTCTTTCTGGGAATGTGAAATTCTCCACCTTTTCATACTGTCCAGTTCACAGACTGAGAAAAGACTCCTGGCCAGAGAACCACAAATGTTTATAGCAGGACACTTCTTACCCATGTGGAAAGAGTGACCACAAAGTACTCATACAGAGAGACTAACAACACTGGGGGTAGTTTTTGTGATATGTCAGCTTGGCTAGACTATAGTTCAGAGCTACACAACTGAATGTGAATGCAATAGTTGCAAAGAAGGGATTCTGTAGATGTAATTAAAGGTTCTAATAAGTTGTCATAAGGAAAGGGGAATTATCCTAGATAATGTGAATAGGTTTGGCTGAATTAGTTACTTGTACTTAAAAAAAGGGTTGATATTTCTACCAGAGATGAAGAAATTCCTCTTAAAGAAAATACCTTCAACCTGTTCCCATGGAATTCCACCCTGTTTGCCATCTTTCTTTGTGGATGACAGCTTCAGACACGTTGTACTCAGGGCAGAACTTTTCTGACTGCCTGCTCATTCTCCAGGTACCTCAACCATGTTCATTCCACAACCCTGTTATCATTTAGCTAACGATTGATCTATTATTATCATAATATTTGAAATGATATAGTCTTATAGGTTCTATATGTCTGCTTGAACTCTGACTGGTATATACATTTTTAATACCTGGAAATAAGTGCTGCCATCACAGATATAGAAAAATATGGGAAATCCTTGGAGCCAAGTAGTTGGGATCCAGAAGTAACTTGAAGTAGAATTGGAAAAGATTACAAAGAATAATAATTGTCTTCAACAACTAATTTTAAGTAGAACTATGGATTCTGTGAGGCTGACATTGTGACATATGCCTATAATCCCAGCTACTTAGGAGGATGAGGCAGAAAGATCTCAAGTTTGAGGCCAGTCCGGGCATTTCAGCAGGACTTTATTTCAAAATAAAAAACAAAAAGAGATGATAGAACTTAGTAGTAAAGCTGGATTACATCCCAGTACTGCAAAACACAAACAAGGAAAGAAACCAAAAAGGATTTCATGAGTTTTCCTGATGAGGGCTCAGGAAGATGTAAAGGGCATATTATTAGAAACAGGAGGAAGGACGATTCTTTTCTTTTTTTTTTTTTTTTGTGATGGCAGAAAGTTAGTGATTATGCTGGAAATGTAGCTTCCTGGTACGGAACTTACCAAATATTCATGAGGCCCTGATTTCAATTTCCATAATAGCAAAGACAAACATAGAGATTTGGTAGAATTGTCTCCTGAATTTATGTGGAAAGTAGAGAGGTTTTTTTTTTAATTTAATTTTTTTTTCCAGAAAATGGCAGAATGGGAAGTCAGAGAGATTTGAAGCACATCAGAATTTCTTGCTAATTCAGAGATGGTGGGGGTCACATGCAGGAGCCAAAGAGCAGCCTTGAATGTGTTTTAGGGCTGCCATAACAACATATTGTAGGGGGCTGGGGATGTGGCTCAAGCGGTAGCGCGCTTGCCTGGCGTGCGTGCGGCCCGGGTTCGATCCTCAGCACCACATACAAACAAAGATGTTGTGTCCGCCAATAACTAAAAAATAAATATTAAAATTCTCTTTCTTTCTCTCCCTCTCTCACTCTCTCTTTAAAAACAACAACAACAACAACAACAAACAACATATTGTAGGTTGGGTGATCTAAACAATAGAAATTTATTTTCTAACCATTCTAGAAAGTGGAAGTCTGAGGCCATTGTTTCAGCAGGGTTGACTTTTTCCGAATTCCTCTCTTTGGCTGATAGATGCTCATTTTTTCTTTCTCTTTACATGATCTTCTTTGTGTACATGTCTGGGTCTAAATTTCCTCTTCATCCAGGGTACATGTCATATTGGATTATGGCCCAACCATATCACCATTTTATCTTAATTTCGTCTTTAAAAACTCTGTCTCCAAATGTAGATATGTTCTGAAGTGCTCAGGGTTAGGATTTCAACACACGAATTATAGGGGCACACAAAACCCATTCAAGTTTCAAGTTTCTGAGAACCACACTCAGGCAACAGTCAGCCAGAAAAAAGGAATATCCGTCCTACAACATCAAGGAACTTGATTTACTCTCAGCAAGTTGAATAAGCCCAGAGAAAGTTCTTCCTCAGAGGCTCCAGATTAATTTCCAAGTTGGGCAATTCCTTATTTCTGTCAGCCCTCCTGGCCTTCTGACTTGTAGAACTGTGAGAGAGTTTTTGAAAGCCTCTAAGTGATTGCTAATTTGTTATGCAGCAGTAGAAAATGAATACACATGCCATATATTGTTAGCAAGTCAAAAGTTCATAAAGCAAAAATAAGAAATATTGTAATAGGGAGATTCAATGAAAGAGTCTACATTCCCTGACACTGTCGTTGATCCCAATGTCCTAAGTCTTCCTTTTCCTTCCACCTGCTCTAGATTTCACCTTCTTCATCCAGCATTCTTTTTTGTCTACTTTACTTGCCCAAAGTTCTGAGTAGGAAAAATAGATGAGACTAAGAAGACACAGAGGGAAACTCCTGTGTCACCCACTACAGGTAACATTGATGTCTTTCCCTTCACTCACATCTTTAGACTTTATTGGTGAAGTCAAAATTAAATACAGGCAGTCATTGTAGAGAGGTAATCAGGTTGGATGGAGAAAATGGAGTCCACTTTGTGTCCAGGAAGCTGGAGACCACTCCTGAGGAATTAAAATGTTAATTTCTTCAGAGCCCTTCTTCTGCCCTTATCAAAATAACCTGCCCCTGCTCCAACCTGTTGCTAAGGTAACCAGTCCCAGGGATTGTCCCTCCCTTCAGGGAGTTATAAAAGTTGTTAATTGGTGCCTGGATCACTCCATTTGGCCTATCTGCTTCTCACCTTTTGGCTATCCCACCTAGGCTATCTCCTGGGCCTAGCCCAAGGATAAGGGGGTAGAAAGCAAGAGAACAAAAGAAAGTCTAGGATGTATAAAAGGGGCAGGACACCCTCACTTCTTGGGATGCCTGGATACCAGCTATGGCCCCCTAATCCCTCCCTGGAGAAGTCTGTGTTACTACTTTTTAAATAAACCCTGCTTTATATGCTTGCTTTGGGTGCTTCTCTACTGTTCAAACATCAACATGTGAGGAAGCAGAACTTGATAACCAGCAGTATTATTGGGACATTGGGATTTTTTCCCCCACAATGAGTAATAGAGTAGGATAATACCTTAGACTGGCTCATGGATCAGCCACTTGTTTGTTGGTGAGAGCCAAAAATGGAGTACAGAGCCACTGTTATGAAGTGATTTTGTGTCACTCCAACATTTTTGCATTGAAACCCAAATGCCCAATGTGATGGTGTTTGGAAGTGGAGCCTCTGAGAAGTAGTCAGGATTAGCTGAAACATGAGGCAGAGTATGCCAGGTGAGATTCTGAGAGTTCTTAGAAGTTCTTAGAAGAGACTCCACAGCTGCTTCTCACTCTTGTATAAGGTGCCATCTTCCAGCCAACGAGGAAGCCAGCACCAAAAGCTGAATCTACAGGTACCTGGATCTTGAACTTCCTAATCTTCAAACTGTGAAAAATACAAGTCTGTTATTTAAGCCCTTCAGTCTATGGTATTTTGTTATAGCAACCTGAGTTGTCTAACACACCCATTTGAGCCCCCACACCCCTGTTCATGGTGGGCTGGCCCTCACAATGATGTGGGGGTATATTTCATTCTTGAGTAAATATCTGTTCACTCTTTTCTTATTAAACTGAAATTACTATCTTGCCTATTCAAATTTATCAATAAATTTGGAAGCTCTTAACCGGCCCCAGCCAATTCCCTTATGCTTATGCCCCTATATTTTTTAAAATAATAAGCTGAATTCTTCATAATAATCAAGATTAATTTTACATGCCAGTACAGTAATATTTGGTAATTTTTTCATGTATACAAAAATGAAGAGTACAAAATAATCAAGTGGCAATCGTAGTTTTATCTTAAGTTGAAAGTTAACTATTTCTCTTGATAAAGAAGCCTTCTTATGACTCATGTCTAACCAGAAACCAGATCTCTATTTCAGCAGATCCTATATAAGTTGAAAAGGGAAATACACTTGCTTCAGTAGCCCAGTGGGAAAGGTGATATGAAAGACCACACTTCCCTTTACATGTTGATTTTCCAACCTTATGAACTCTCACTATTAGTGTCATGATACCATGGCATAGCTGCTGGTTCTAAGAATATACCATATCTTGAAGGAAGAAGATCCAATCCCATGGACTATCATATCAACAACTTAGTTATGTCTATGATAGCTGTTTTTATGCTCTAACATAGAAGAAATTTCATGGAACTGTACTACATTATAAGGAGTCAGTCCTATATACAAGTGACCAAGGGTTCAGGTCCTTCCTATGCATTTGGTCCTTTGGTCCATGGTAATGCTATACTGTTACACAGAATCTCATAATTTTTAGTGTGTCTTTGCATTTGGTGCTGACCAAGGTTACTATAAACATGACAGAAAAACCCATACTTAGATTACATCAATCTCTGTAAGGAAACACTGCTGCTTCTCAGTGTCCTCATGTGTAAGTATGCAAATCTTTTCTGTTTTATATCAGTGCCCATAAGAATGATCTGGTTGGCCTCACCAAGGATTAACTTTATTATTCAAGATCAGTTTTTTTCCCTAGTTTTCTCCTGATAATTTGAACATTAACATCAGAAGCAGCTTGATTAGCTTGGTGAAAAGGATTGTGTTGGTGGGTATATGCACATCCTCTTTCTTTTTATTTAAATTAACTATTTCAATGTAAGTTAATTATTGATGGGATGATTATATAGTCTGGGGTGGCTGATGACAAGTTTTATAACTTCAATTGTCTGAATGACTCTCTCTACTGATTTTCATTTTTTTTTTTTAGTGTTTCATATTTTGTTTCTTTTAGGCACCCGACTGTGAATCCAAGAAATTAGGCAGAGATCAAAATTTCATGTGTACCTTCAACCAAGTGTACTACTTTGTCAGTGAAAGTCCATGACTGCATTAATTTCTCAAAGCTCTTCCTTCTCAGTATCTTTCAAGGAGGCCCCTAAATGAGGCTGTGGTATTCATTTAGGAAGTGAGAACAGTCCATATTTTGGTTCATGCCAGCATATTGAACTGACCCACCCATGAGTCAAGATCAGATTTCTACTTTTTCTGTCATCTGGTTGTAAAAAGCCCTCCCTAAGGAAGACATAGATATAAATTAAAGGATAGATATCAGGGAAAAAAGGTGTCAGTGATGTGGGGTCTTGGTGAAGTATTTGCATATTTTTTCATGCTCTTTGGAATTGGTGAGGTCTAATTCCAAATATACCGATTCTATTGTATGACAAATGTGGCTGTGTTGGACATAACTTATAGTCTTTCTGACAATATCCAGCCATTGATGGGCATCTCATTACATTGTTACTGCATAGTTTGTGTCTTGGGTAGGGTCAAGGAGCACACAAAATATTCCTTTTCAAAAGGTAACCATTTTTGTTTCCTAAACATGGTAGGGCTTGCTCCACTTCCCAGGTATGAGATGTGTTCTTCTCTGTGACTCTAGAGATTAGCCATAATGTCTAAATGTACCAAAAATACCTACTGCACCAAAGGATCTGCAAAGTCATTGGAATGAAGAGGCAGTGCTGCTTGTTCCAGAGCCTGAGCATTCTGCATCATCATCCAGTTCTGAGTCACATTATAAACTGATTTGAGTCAATCATCGCATGGGGTAAAGCCATATTACCAAGTATGGGATGCATTGTTTACAACATCCACAAAAGTTGATTGAGGTTATCATCTGTCTGCTTTTCACCATTTGCGGTGGGATGGAGTACAGATGAAGAGCTAAGGCATTGCTTGTATAATACCTCTTTTTATATGAAATACATGGACTAAATGATGAAGATTGTGAAAAAGGTGAGCTGTTGTAAGTGGCCATATACACTCTAAAGGAAGAAAACAGAGACGGTCAAATCAGCTTGAAGAATGAAAATCTGAAGATATTCTTTGCAGCATTTAAAGGGGTTCATATGTCCTTTGCCTGAAGAGCAGAATGTCTTAAAAATTTAGCTCAAGATTTTATGGTAAGAGAATTAAAGTCAAAAGAAGGCTAAATTCATATTTCAGGAAAAAAATTATGTTAAATTCTGGGAATACAGAGCTTGGTGAGTATATTTGGGAGAATGAACTTGAAAATATTGGTCCCTCTGACCCAACAGGAAAAGGGTCACATTGCCTAACACTGCAAAAGATTCACGCAAGAGAAATGCCTTACAAGTTGGTACTTGTCCTGTTCATTCTCTTCTCCTGTCTCCCCTAATTTCTTCATGACCAACCACATAAGGCCAATATCAGCATGATCCAAACAGGAAAATAATGTTCCTCACAGGAATCTCTATTCAGCATCTAGCTGTAGGCCTGGATAACATGTGCCAATGGGACTGGGGATACCTATCTGTCTGGCTGGGTCCTGAGGGTTCTAGAATTTGGAGAAGAATGATTCTTCACCTAGCACTGTCTTCATGCATTCCTGTTGCTGTAAAAACAAAAGAATAATTATAAATAATCGACATTTATTTCTGATGGTTCTGAAGGCTAAGACCAAGGTGTCAGCAGATTTGGTATCTGGTGAGGGCTATTTACTCACAGATGAGCTCTCTGGGTATAGCCTCAAATGGTTAAAGGGGAAAGTAGCCTCCCTCAAATCTTTAATATTATGATGCTATATTAATCTGTTTTTATATCGCTATAACAAATACTTGTGGCTTTTTTATATAAAGAAAAGAGGATAATTTAGCTTACATCTCTTCTTCCTCTGGAGAGAAATTCATGACAGATGGCACCACAATGGCAGGAGCACACGTAGAAGAGATTGCATGGTGATAAAAGGAAGTCAAGAGATTTAGGGATCAGACTTGTTCTTTTTAAAAGAATTCACTCTGGTGGAAATATATAGCTTTTGAGAGTTTTAGTGACCTAAGCAACTGGGAGGTTGGGGCACAGACTCCTCACCTTCAAGTGGAAAATTTGTGTTCAACTTTTGAGCCTTTCCAAACTTAACCTCAAATGGTCTCTTGTTGACCAGAGACCTTATTAATCACACAGACAGTTGATTAACATATATTTTGCATTGTTTATGTATTATATACCACATATTTTGCACATGATGATATTTTACTGCAATATGTAATTTACTGAAGAAATTTAACTGCTCATGCAGAGATGGTTAGCAGTAGCACATTGTGCTTTAAGTGGATATTTGCAACACTTGAGCTCACCTTAGTAACAATAGTAATAAGAGGTGGCTATGAAATTATCACAGTAGTTCAGTAGGCACTGTAGTTCATTTTTTACAGATATGATTTAATATTGCTCCTTTAATTTTATCATCCTGTTAACCTCAAAGGGTGCCATGTATGGTCTATGTATTTGTGTACTTAAGTTTTGATAAATTTTGACCTTTTTATAATAGCTTTATATATACTTTGGTTATATTTTACAATAGACTACTGATACATATTCTATTCATTCATGTCATTAAAAAATATAGTTTACACTGTTTATTAAATATTTTTTGAAAAATTATCACAAATCTTCAAAAAGGACTATATATAAGTTGACCCATTCAGTTCAGACCCATCTTGTTCAAAGGTTAACTATGTACTTTTCACTTCTGAGGTTGAGCTTCTAAGAACCTCTTCATCTTCCATTAGATCCTATCTGTAAAATATTCCACCATTTCTCAACACTGTAACATTGGGGAAAGAGCATCTAGCACCAAACTTTTTAGGGCCACACAAATCACATCCAAACTAAAGCAAGTTCTTTGTCCATGATGACTCTCCCCACATTAAGCTAACTGCCTCCAAGAGGCCTCAAACTTTAGTATCATCACCTTAGGAGTAAAGTTTCAGTGTATGTATTCTGAGAAGGTATATGCATGTAGGCTGAAACAGTTGTAATCAAATAATAAGACCACATTTAGCCATTATATGCACAGAAATTCATCTGGTTTGTACATTTATATATGTGTTCCTATTTTTCCCCTAAATTTGCAAGCATGCCCTTTCTGAAAGATTAGAAATCCTTTGAGATCCAGGACACAATTGTGTAGTCTGCCCCTTACTTTCTACAGTGTCAGTAAACACGTATTGGGGGAAGGATGTGAGAGTGGATCCTGAATAAAGCATGTCACTGATTCTGATTTGCACCAGTCATACCTAAAAGTAGGTGTTCTGCACTATGAGCTAGTTCTAAGAGAGTAACAAATAATTCTTAAGAACATAATTTTATTAATGTGATTTAGAGTTCTGATGGGCAATGGCAAAGTTTTCATTAAGGTTGTAGGTTTTAACTGTCATGTAGAAATGACAGATGATCCAAAAAAAAAAAAAAAAAGGAGGGAGGTAATTTGCAGGTTGGAAAAACCCACCTGGTCAGTTAGTTTTCTGCATTCTCTGGACTCTGAGTAGCAGATTTTCCTTATAAACCTATAGCTGAAGCATGAAACTGAAACACCAATGATCATAAGTTGGCTGGGATTCCAGTCTCAGTGTATAAACATATAGTCACACTTATAGGTACTAGATCAGAGCCAGTCTCCTCCCCTGGCATCTCAGAAGGGGACTGCACTGAGGAATCCAGGTGTCTTCCTTTAATTTCATCAACAACCCTACTTCCCATGGAAGCCACCCTACTCTCCTTCAGAAACATCTTATTCATGGGAATAGGAGTACCTACTCCCCAGGAGCCTCAGAGACATGGAAGAATTGCGACCCACAGGATCAAGCACAAGTAGTAGTGGGGAATAGCACTTCTTTCCAGGAAGGTCTGTTTATTTATTTTGTTCTCAAAACTTCTCATTCTGTTAAACAATTTTTAGAAATCCTATCAATTCAATTCAATTCTGCACTAGTGCGCTCTCTCTCTCTCTCTCTCTCTCTCTCTCTCTCCTTATAAATATGTGTGTGTGTTTTCCCTATAAATATAGTTTCCTCAAAACTAACAAGAAGGGGCTGGAGATACAGCTCAGTTGGTAGAGTGTTTGCCTTGCATGCACAAGGCCCTGAGTTCAATCCCCAGCACCAAAAATACAAAACAACAACAACAACAACAAACTAACAAGCAGAAGGAAGCACGCCATCTGGCTCACCTTATTTCTCAACTTATTTATGCATGTGAAACTCAAATGGAATAATATGATATTAGTTGGCCCAACAGAATCATCATTTAGCCAGTGAGATGGGAATCGAAAACCACACTTAATCCTAACAGCTTTTATTTATTTACTACAATATGGTCAGTGAGTGGAGTATAAATATAACACAAATAGTTTTTTTCTTTCTTTTCAGTTTTATTTTAAAACATGTTAGAGATTTCTTGTGGTTAGAATTCCTTCTGGTCACTTCCCTCCTGAGCCCTGTCCATCTCACTCCAAACCCTACCCCTAGTCTGAGTCCCTCAAGTAGGTTATTAAGTCAACAAAAAGAGAAACATTTTTGAATAGCCTAAGGTTGAAATGGTAATTAAAACAAGTTCCTGGTTATAGGCTACTACCTTTCTCTAAATGTTTTATGGCCATTTTATATCACTTAACACACTTGTACTTCTTTTCCTATGAAAAGAAGCCTGTGATGTCATCTGAATATGTTACATATTAGGACCCTGTAACAGAATAATTTTCTCTCCTCTCTGAGTCTACTTATACCTGACTTTAGGATTATTCCCTACAGGGAGATACACTCATATTTTACAGTATGAAAATAAACATTTCTCCAATTTCAAACAAGTCCCACTTCAAATATAAAAGATCCTTAAGTAAGGACTCTCCCTTTTGGGTAATTCAAATGAAAGTGGAAAGTTTTGGCTGACTTTTCTGTCATCCTAATTTTGAAACTCTCTAAATAAAACTTTACTATAGCTTCCCATATCTGCAGTTTTGCTTTTCACAGCTTGAATTACCTGTGGTCCACCTCATGCTATGGTTTAGATGTTGTTTTACCCCAAGGTTCATCTGTTGGAAGCCTGGTTCCCAGGATGCTGTTGCTGGGAGGAGCTCTCAAGACTTTAAGAGGTGGGGCCTAGTAAAAGGTCCCTAGGTCATATGAGGATGTGTCCTTGAAGGGACAGACAGATTTCTGGCTTTCTGTCTTGAGATGGAATTTCTTCTTTCGTTGGCTACTGCAAGGATGCCATTGACCACTGTGCCTTCACAATAGGCCACACACATAGGGCTGCTGAGCCTTGGACTTTCAGCCTCCAAATGTGTAAACCACCTAATCTTCTTTTTCATGTTATGCAGGCTCGGGTATTTCATAACAATGAAAAAAAGAAGATTAATAAACCAGGCTCTGAAAATTTTAAAAGGAAAATTCCAAACATAATTTGTAAGTTTTAAATTGGGTGCTAGTCTGACTAGGATGATAGAATTTGATGTTCTCTTGCTTCATCAAAACTGAGGATATAAATCATCATTTTATCCAGTTTGTGAATGCATGCTGTATATGCTCCTCACCCATTAGTCACATAGTAGCTATCTCAATTATCAGACAAGTACTATAGTTCCACAGAGCTTTTTGGTCACATATCTGTTGATTTACTTAATAATAACCACAAGCTACAAGAGCAATTTTATTGCATCACATTTGTTACATTTATTCTTTTTTAATATTTGCTATTGTTTTGAATAGTTGCCTAATTAGTTAGTTTGACTTAGAACAAGGGGTTGAAATTTGACAGACTTTAATCCTGAATATATATATACTGAATCAAATAGAAAAGGACAGTGTATATATTTTTATCAAATACACTGTCCTTTTGATTAAAACCCCTAGACCAGCCTGGTTGTTTTTGTTTTGGTTTTTAAATTTGTTTGTTTCTCATTGTCTGTTTTCTTTAAACTCATGTTGAGGAAAAGAAATTTTGAATTCACTATCCTCCAGCGGAAGCCTCCTGAGCTGCTGGGATTAGATGTGTGCACCACTGTGCCTGGCTGGCAGACACTTCTTAAATGGTTGAGGTCCAGTACCTCTAACCAGGTTCTGGTTTTTAGTCTGATTCCATTCTGATTCAAATTTATCAGCTGTTTCTCCTGCACATTAAATCCAAAGAGTTATCAAATACTTTCATATTGATTGGCCTATTCAATACATCTTTACAGTGAGGTAGGACAATCTTACTGGTAGCTATCAGTAGAAATCTTTTTTAAAAAGGAAAACTTATCTACTCGGAAAAATTAAGAAGAAAACAACCACAACTTCTTGGTAAGTCATTGAGAATGTAAGATGAGATCATCAGGGACCTACACATGGGTGGAAATGTTCTATGTGAAAATAATGTACCTGTTAATCTGAGCGAAGGGTTTAAGAAGGAGCACAGCTGGTCAGCTGGCAGAAGGCTGTGGAATGTAATGTAGCCCCACCCATGATCCCCCAGATACTGAGTGAAATTACCGAATTCAGAAATGCATGAGATGTGTTTGAATATGTGGTGTGTTCGAGGGTGTGTATGCAGCTCCGTCATGGGGCTGGGTGCCTGTCTGTACTGATGCAGGACAAAAGCCCAGACAGTTAGGAAAATATGCAGTCAGAAGAAAGCCTGAAGAGCCGAGTTTCTCAGAAACTTCCAGAAACTGGGTGGAGGACTCTGTACAATCACAGACTGAAATTCTATTTCAAGCCAGGTTTAACCAGATCTCCAAGATCAGAAGAATTGAGTCTCTTGGGGCTGATAAATAAATAAGGAATGGTTCCCAGGAAAGAAAACAGGACTAGGAGTCAATGTTGGTTCTGGCTTTTCTCCTGATTAAGGAAAAACATCACTGAAACTATAAAATGAGAACAGTTTTGCACTAGATTAAGCCAGAAAATTCTTCCCCCACTCTGGGACCACACTCTCTTTTCTTCCATTAGCTACGTATGAAAAATACTCCATCTTTTACCCCAATGGTTTTAATGCTAACCCTATATGCAGCCTGTCCAACCATACATCAGTTGAAATATCATCTTTGATAGTTCTTCTTGTGATCTCATAAATATCTAGTTTTAATTCTTTGACCTTTAAAAAAATAACAGGAGGAGAAGTCTTAGGATATTGAAACACTGCTGCATGTGATTAATGTACTATCACTGAATTTTATGAAATAGCAATTCTTTAAATATTAAAATGAAACTCAAATCCACAATGCCTCAATCAGAGGCACCTGCAAAAATGCTTCGGTAGCATTTACTCATTCATTTTATGCTAAGAGCCACAGCCAAGTAATATGATGCATGGCATTTTTGGTTGAAAGGTGACGCCAGCTAGCCATTGAGATGATATGATGATGTTAAGATTGACATTCATATGGATATTGGACTCCTGCTGTCCACCTCGGGCCTGCTAAGGGACTCCTGGAGAGTTCCCATTGGTTGGGGAAATGTGGTAGGAGGGAATTCCGGAGGAGGAACTTCCTCTTAGGATCCGGGAGAACGCCGCATGTGCATTCTTCCTGGGGGCTTACGGGGCATTGGCGGCAGTTTCAAAAAATAAAGTTTGTTCCTGCTTGAGTGGCTCGTGATTTTGTGCCTAGCCAGACTGCAGCAATTTTACACTTCAAGAGACATTTATTGAGTGTCTATGGCATATGTCAGGCACTGTCCATTCAGGAGATTGGAAATGAAGATAACTGAGGGTTGCCATTTAATTATCTTGTATAAGCAGCTTGGACATGTAAATCTCAATTGCATGTTAAATTTGAACATTTTTTGTTCAGTAATAGTCACTGTCATTAGGTATTAACCTGGTCTTTGAGTTAAGAGTAAATAAGATAAATATAATGAGACAGCATGAGGTATAGAAGTGAGATGATACAGGATCCCTGGAGTTTCCAAACGGAAGAAAAACATTAACCTGTTACAACATACAACTTCTAGGATTTGAATTTTGATATCTTCTGAGTAAAGTGACCACTAAACTCAGATTCTAAAGAGAGAATCAACTCTGATGCTGATAAAGTATGTTGGAGCTGATTTTGCGGAAAGACTTTCTTTCCTAATTCATGGCCACAAATCCTTCATTTAGAAGGCTTTTCCCATTGCCGATCTTGTCTATGCAGAGCAAAATTGAGAACTCTAACAAAAACAAAAATATCAAAACTCTTCAGAGCTAAATAATGTCACAAGGCCATTCACTAAAATTTATACCGGAGTCATAACAATCCTTGTTTTGTTTGTGTATATATTTTTAGTTCAGTAGCAAATTCTAAAAATTTAGTCTCCTACATGTTCATCTCACTACCGTTGAGGATTGGGAATTACAGGACTAACATCATTAAAAACAGAATTCTTTTCTTCCTTTGAACTCTTCTTCCTTCCATTCTTTTCTTGGAAGACAACTAGCATCAGGAGAACATTTTACAGGATGGTGTGACAGGTGACTGGAAACTGAGGAATCTAGAACCCCAGGAACAGGGCAAAGGTAACACTATGCACTTAGCATTAGAACAAATGATCCTAAGCCTCATTTATAACAGTGGTTGTTGAAAAGAGCTCCCTTAGTTTTAAAGGAAAGATAAATTGACACTAATCATCTCTCCTTAAAAATACAGATATATTTGTTCTATTTAGAATAATTACCTCCCACCCCGAAATAGTTTGGTTTTAGAGGGAAGGATTTTATACATAGAATATGTATATATTATGTATGTCAAATATACATAGTACATTATTACATATATTCAGATCAATTTTATTATTAGTTACTGAGACAGATTTTTACAAAGTTTATTTAATTTATCCTGATACATACATGAATAAAGTATGCATTATGGTTCATACTTTTAGAGATAAAATTGTACCCCACAATGCTTCAAATCACACTGCTAGCTAGAGACTGGACTGAAATTGAAATCAGGTTCACAGTTTTTACTTTGTGTGATACAATAGAAGGCATTGATTTAAGATTTAAGGTCCCTGGGTTTGAATCTCCAAATGTTCCATTTGCCATTTGACCATAAGAAATGACAGAATTTCTTGGACAAAGGTTCGCCATCTCTTAGATGGGAATAGTAGTGCCCAAATCAAATTGTTATGAGGATTTAATGAGATAAAGTATGTAAACTCTCTGTAATTACTCAACAAACAGAGCCATTCCATGATCTCAGTTGGAAAATCTTCTATCATTTGAGAATTCGATGTTTAAGGATAGCTTAGTCCCTCAGAATTGAGAATAAATTATATCATATTTCAATCAAAACTAACTTATGAAAAGTACTAAATGATCATTTTGATGTTGTAAGAGCTGGCTGATGAATGCAGAAGAGATATTTTTGTCTGAAGTTTACCTAATCTCTTTATATTCAAATCCAAGAAACCATTTTACCATTTTTAAAGGCCTAAATTTTTATCATCAAAGAAAATAGAGAAATGTGTGTTAAGACATCATTATAAAGCTCTCCCAAATAGCTGGAAGGAAAAACAAACAGATCATATATCAAATGTATCATTATATAAATATTATATGCTGACTAGAAGCAATTAGTTTTAAAATATTGAATTGCATGTTAAATTTGAACATTTTGGTTCAGTAATAGTTACTTTTGTGACAAACTGACTTTGCAACACTCAGTATAAAAATAAATTTCTAATATGCTCTGTTTGTGGTTCCATGATGTATTATATTCTACACATAAATTCTAGAGTGAGTACTTAAAATAAACACTGTATCATGTAATTTTCTCTCTAAAATTCTCAGATGGCTTCATATCACATATAAAATAAAATTCCATCCTCATAAGACCTACCAGGTGTTATCTCCCTGGCTCTTTTCTTCCTTTGAACTCTTCTCCTTCCTTCCATGTTTTTCTTGCAATGTCCAGCTAAATTCAAGTGGAGGATCCTTCACTGAGAGCACCTTCTTTACATTGCTGTTTTCTTCTCACTTGGCTCATTATTTAAATTTCTACCCAATGTTTCATAACCCTCCTGGAGACTTGCCTGATTTTCTTTTGTCCTGGCATTCTGTATGCATTACTCTTACCAATCCAAGTGTATTGAGCCAAAGTACTGAGCGCCATCAACTTTGTGCAGTACTACCAGGGAGTGGTTGTTTTCTTCCCACTTTTTTCTAAAATTATTCTCAATAGTAGTTACCTTAATCACTTGTTGACAGCATCTTGGGTATGATCCATAATTATTTGGTCACTTCCTAGTTCGGTAATTACCATCCTTAAATTCATTTTTTTCTATTCCATCATTTCAGAAATCCTATGGAGCTAGTATAGATTTTTTTTTATATACTTACTATCCATACTATTTCAGGCTAGCAATTCTTTTTGTATTTTTCACCGTACCAATTCTTGCTCTATCTATAATTACTATCTTTAAGCACATCCATCATTTTTCCAATATTTATTTATTTCATCTATATTGATACATGTGTGTATATATATATATGTTCAACACACACATGTATATTTCTATATGTATCTAGTATTTCTAATGGATTCTTTCTTATGGCAGCTTGTTTTTTGTTTCATAGATCACTATTGACCTTCATTAATTACACTCATTTTAAAGTCTTCTGATTGCTCTGGTGCTACTGTGTCTTTGTGGGTCAGTATTTTGGTTTCTGATTTGATTATATGGCAGCCATGCTTTCCAATAATTTAGCATCTTTGACCATCAGCTTATCTTTGCTTTCAGTTTCAGAGCAACTGCTTGCTGCTCTTACTTGAATATCAACCTGGGTGGGAGCGAAAGAAATGAGCTCCAGATTTTGTATTCCTCACTTTTTAAATACAATAATAATTTGATGGAATGATGCCTTTGCATCTGGCCTTCTTTCTGACTTCCCAGCTTTGACTAGTTTGGACCTACTACCCAAGGCTCTTGTTGGTTGCCTCCTCTTCTCTTCTGCATCCACCTCTCTAGGGATAGAGATCCTTCAGACCCATCCTGCTCTACTGGCATTCTCTAGTTCTACAGGCTCGCACATGTGTCCTGAGATGCCCTTTTCTTTTTAGTTTGTATCTCATTTTCTTTAACACTATTATATTTGAAATGTAGTGTTAAGAACCCATGTAATATAAAGAACCTATGTTTATTTGGGGGTATATAAAACATAAAATAGTAAGAATTAGAAAGTCTAAACAGAGCTTTAGAGACATCTGAGCCCAAACCAAAAGCTTAATTTTTTTTTTCTTTAGACAGAGAAAATACAGTGTTTTTGTATTTTGGTTGAACAACATGGGTGCATGTGTACTTATTCCCTTCTTCCCTAAGTACACAAAATATAGGATTTTGTGTGAGTCACTCAGTGCTTACTGGATGTCTGCTCTGGTCAGAACACTGCCATACCAGGAAAACACAAACGTCTTATCAGAAATTAACTTAGAGCCTAAAAACTCTGGATATTTAAACAATTGATTTAAGAAAATTCCTGATGAAAACATAACTATCAGTGTTTTTCTGTCTACAAAGGTTAACTTCAATCCAATGTTTAGATGACCTGAGGGAATAGATAATAACAAGATTGAAAAAAGATGTTCCTTAGGTTTAAGAAGTTTAAAGAGAATCCAGAAGACTTAAGTAAACAGGAAGTTACTTAAAGGTTAACATGACTATAATTTCAATAGCTCTTAGTTTTAGAGATCACCAAAGTAGTAAAATGTATTCCTGTCATTTATAAATTCTCTGCCTTCCCTGTGAGGAAATAGAAAGCACACCTTAGTCCCCATATTTCAGTGCTTAAAGAGAGTTAATAAAATAATGATCTTCCCCACCCTTAATTTTGTGTTTGAGATCTTAAGGATCAGGATGGTAGAAGTTTCCGTTGAAATTGCTTGATATTTTTTTCTTCTTTTTGGGTTCCCTGGATATGATTTTTGGCCTGGTTTTAACGTTACTCATTTGTTTTTGGATCAACTTTTACCATGTGGCTGAAATTTTTTGCGTTGTTGCAATAGTACTAAGTTGCACCATTGCTCTTCTCAAAAGTGGAACTGCATGGAAATTAAGATTCGAAAAACACCACGTTTGGGCAACGTCAAACATCTGACTTGGACTGCCACAGGCAAGGCGGGGCAGGGCATTGCTTGTGACTGGTTCTTTCTGTTATTAGTTCTGTGTCAGGAAGTAACAGGTTTCCTGTATGTATTTTATTCAACATTAAAAAATTTGATATCAATTCTGAGTTCATCTGTTTTTTTTTAAATGGATATCAACTCTGGAATGAAATTCTACTACATAAATGTAGGTTTTTTAAAAAAAAATTATAACTATAAGTAAAAAAATAAAATTTTGAGAAGATTTTTAACTTCATGGACTTGATTGGGTTTAGTGTGATGGTGAATTTTCTTGTTGAAATATTCTGTCTTTAATTAGTCTTTAAAAAAGTCATCTGTTGGGGCTGGGGATGTGGCTCAAGTGGTAGCGCGCCCACCTGGCATGCGTGCGGCCCGGGTTCGATCCTCAGCACCACATACCAACAAAGATGTTGTGTCCGCTGGGAACTAAAAAATAAATATTAAAAAAAAGTCATCTGTTATCATTTTCCTTAAAAATACTGAACTCTATAAGGCAGTCTTGTATAAAATGCAAATGAATTACTGACAGAGTTAATACCTTGCTTTAATATGGGAACTTTGACCGAAAACTTAAGTATTGCCCTGAACCCCACATTAATGTTGCAAAAATGGAACATCTCAAAACATAAACTTGAGAAAGTCATTTGTCCAAATCCCCCAAGGAGTAGAAAGTTGTTAGTTTCGCTACACTATATAAATTTAAATCAGTACCTTGTTAGTTTAAGTGGAGTATACAAAAATAAATGCCTGGCCTTTTAATCATGATTTAAAAATTCTTTCTTTACATTAAAACAAAAATAATATTGAGTTGCACCATTGCTCTTCTAAAAAATGGAACTAAAAAAGTTTAAAAGTCAGTGGAAAAAGAGCTCTATTATTTATCTACAACAAAATAATTTTTCAGAATCTTTTATTGATCATCTACTAGGTAAAATATGATTTGACTTACAATTTTGAAGGGAGGTTAAAACAATACTTTAGGTTAGGGGTCTTTGAAACCAAAGGAAATTTTAAATTAACAATGCTAATGCTGATCCCTTTTTTAAAAAAAGAAAAACTTTAGTAGTTCAATGGTCTTACAAAAAGACATAACTGACCCAGAGGCCAGATTATTCAGTGGAAATATCATCGAATTTTGAAACCAACAACAATAACCAAAAAAAAAAAAAAATGTGACCTATGAAAGTAAGCAAGCCAAAAAAAAAAAAATTGATGTTGAAGTAGTTTTCTCATGGTTCACACCCATGAAATAGCTTTGTCATGATTTTATACTGGCAAGCCTTTCATCAAGATCATAATGAGGTCAGGAGACAGACATTGAGAATGACACCCACCCTGTTAGCCTCCCCACAACCCCTCACCCTTTTTAAATAGCCCAGTTTGGAGAAGTAATATCAGAGAAGTTAAAAATTCTCAGTTTAATATTCCTAGTAAATATATGGCAATCATAGAATTTTAGTTAGGAAAATGATACAGTATTTTTATGTATACAAATTCTTGTTTTTCAGAAAAAAAAAATTCTAATAAGGTAAAATGCTTTCCATGCATTGTATTGCTTAGTTCTGTGTCTACTCTGAGATAGGTGAGTTTATTATTTGTATTTCACAGCTGCAAAAACTGAAGCTTAGGAATGTTGAGTAATATGTCCAAGATTGCACCATGGATGAGGCCGAAGTGGGTGGAAGCAGCACAGTCTGACTGGGTGCCTCCTTCTGTGCCTTGTTTGTCCCAGCACCTGGAGCCAGGGCTACAGTGGGGTGGAGGGGGACTTCTGCTCTGTATTGTATGCACAAGGTCTTGTTTGATCAGGGAAGAAATGGATGGATATTGGCCCAAGGTCAAGATCACGGAAGTGGCAGAATGCTCATGGCACAAATTTTATATCTAAATTTGTAGGCAAGGCAAAGGCAGGCTTGGGCTATATGAAAAGGCACAAGACTTTATTCTAGGTTTGGGGCTAGGCCTTTGGTAATTGAGAACAAATTAATATGGGTCAATATGCACTTTATCCAAATATAAACATTCGTTTGTATTATTTATATTCAACAATTTTGTGTGATCTGCTTTACTCAGATAAAATCATGTCCTTAAAACCTGTATTAGTGTTTTTATAATTTATTAAAGAGGATGTGTCCACTTGAGAAAAGTTGTCACTTCCATTTTTGTTTCAAAATAACTTATTAAAATGATATTGAGGTTTTGTCTTGTTTGCAAACTTCTTATATAAGACCCTATGAAAATAAACATAAAGTTATTAAAGGCTTCAAAGGTAGTAAATGCAAAACATATATTATTTTAAAGATGTTTCAAACTTGTACCTAAAAGTGCTATACAGTAGAAATCTGAGAATCAAGAAAAACAGAGGTATATAGAAAACAAAGAGGATAAGCTTTTTTTCTTCTTCTTCTATTTTTATGAGTTCCTTTAAGTAACAAATTCATTACCCTTTGTACTTGGGTGGCTATATATTTTTCAATATAAAACTAAAATTATATTCCATAATGGAAAATTTCTCTCCAAAAATTTAATGCAAAGGGACTTATAAAATATAGTTTGATGAAACAACAATGAGAAAACAAAGGAAATAATGTAAAATATTTAAAATCTATAGTATTAATTTGCTTGTTATATTCAGGATTACAAGTTTTAAGTATTTATATGTGTGTTAGAATGATAAAACTGATTCAGTTGCCTCTATTTCCACATGCCAATATCATGCTATTTTATATCTTCTACATACTTATTAAAATTTTAAATATTTTAAAATGAAAACATCTTTACTATCTTATTATACAAATAATTTATGGTTATGAACAATGTTTGAGTAATGTAAAAATGTTCTAAACAATAGCATATATTACCTAAAATCTCCATGCTCATAGGCAAGTTTTCAGTATTTATTTATTTATTTGTTTGTTTGTTTGTTTTGTGATGCTGTGGATTGACCACAAGGCCTCACTCACAATAAGGACAGCCTCAACCATTGGGAGACCCAATCTCCACTTCACTCAATATTTGAGAAGTGATTCCTGACATCTATGTTTGGAAAACATGAAGAGGAATAAACATGTATAGATAATTTATATGAATAAAATTACTGTACCTTTTAAACTGCACATTTATTCAATGCTATTATAGATCAATTAAATTCTTTCCATAGAAAATATTGTGTGCACAATATCAATTTTATTTGATAATCTTGTATTAATTGATATTTGTTAAATTCCCAAAATTTTGATAATGCAAACAATGCTGCAGTGAACATATTTTATCTTCTCTTCATTGTTCCAGTTTAATTATCTTTTAAGACAAATACCCCAGATGAAATTTCTGGGTCTATTAATATGCACATCTTACATTTGAATCACAATATATTTAACATTTATAAATACATGAAGAACTCAAGTCCACAGATATGATTTGTTTTTAAAAGTTGCATTTTTAAAGTTATGTAATCTCAAGTACAATAATTGAAATATACTTATGCACACTTAGAAATAGTTCTTTGAAAATAATGAATAATGCTTTTATTTATTCCTAGAAATTAACTTTGGTCAACGTTTTGGGGGGATTGGGGGTGGGTTACTGGGAATTGAACTCAAGGGCACTCAACCACTGAGCCACATCCTCAGTCCTATTTGGTATTTTATTTAGAGACAGGGTCTCACTGAGTTGCTTAGCACCTCACCATTGCTGCACTGGCTTTGAACTCGCTATCCTTCTGTCTCAGCCTCCAGAGCTGCTGGGATTACAGGCTTGTGCCACCATGTGTAGCCACTTTGTTAAACTTTTAATGTAAGCATTCTTTGTGCTGATTTTCCTTATTTCTTATTTTCATTACAATTTCAGAAATAAAAACCCTGAATAATTTCATAATTTTCATGATTGTATGTATATGACTGCCTAAATGAAATTTGTTAAAACAATGATATCAGAAATTCCAGAGCTCTTTAAGTTAGAGTCATACATAGGACGCTTAAAATATTAGAAATTTGTTTTAAAAATGAAAAGAATTTTAAATATTCTGGGTGATCTTACCACAGATATATTTCATAATACTGTATCAAGTTCAAATTCTATTTGTTGGATTTCAGTGAGAATTTTTTAAGTGTTGTAAAGTCTTGCTCTACAGCTGCAAGTGATAACTTCTCTTGCTCTGATGAATTCATGAGAGTTGTAAGAGATGTGGTAGCAGCCAAAAGGTTTCATAAATCACGGTTTGGTCTAGATAAAAGCAAGGGCTAAGAACTTATATGTCAGAATTCTGCAAAACAATTGAAATGGACTTGATATTTTATTATTACTAATATCTAATTTTTCCATTTCTACTCTTCAATTATTCCTCTTGGCTTAGATATATACACCCAATCATAATTTGGTGAAAGGAAAAAAAAAAGTTAGCTTTTTACACCAAACAAGATTCATCACTCAGAAAGTTGTATGTGTTTGAAACTTAACTTCATCTCACTTTAGTTTCCTCATTTGCAAAAGGAAGATCAGAACAACTCCATAATAATAGTTTGTATTTACTTACAATTGTTTTTTGCATTTGAGAATAAATATTTTAATGCACAATAAATGATGTCCACAAATCCTTCAGATTCATCAGAATTAATAAGGACTGCACAGTGCTTTATATTTGAGAGTTATATCGATCAATATTGCCATATTAGAGAATAAAACCAAGAAGTTTAAAGATATACAAGTATTAATTTATTTCAGAATCATAGCTACAAAAATGAAATAAAAATAATAACCATAGTAAATCTGTTATATGCTGTTGTTTCATATTTTCATGAAAAATAACTAGTAACTGTTTATTTAAAAAAGAATAATGAAAAATTTCATTGTGTTACATATTAGCAAGTCTCTCTAGTGAATTTGATAAAAAATAATTATAATCTACAATTGTTTCACATTCTTCTATAAATTTGTTGTCTTCATTAAAGCCTGTAAAGAAAATCCAGCCTCACACTGATATATGTTTGGAATTTGACGTATGTTTGGAAAGGGAAGCACTATTTTAGTTACACTTTGTGATGACTGTGATATTCTTCTTTGATGTTATGGACAATAGATAAATTGTAGACTCAAATATTATTTGCAACATAGAATCTGAAACCATATCAGCAAATATTTTACCCTTTTTAATGTCCGTTGAATTATTTTGCACTTTCAGAGGATTAGCAGCATGGGTTGGTCACTTGAATAATATTAGTTCACTGGGACAGGTTTTCCAAATGTTCATGATTTGTTAACAATAACAACAACAAAAAAGCTTCGAAATTTTAATATTCCTAATGATCTCACCTGAAAAAAAGTCAAGCTTATGATAACCGTTTCAAATTCCCCAAAGTTCAAATTTTCACTTGTAATCTTGAATTTTAGCAAATATTGGTTGACATTTTTCATTCAAGCATCAGTCACTTCATTTCTGAGAAATATTTTCAAATATCCTAGTTAGAATAATCATATTTATCAGTCGTTTTATATATATATATATATATATATATATATATATGTGTGTGTGTGTGTGTGTGTGTGTGTGTGTGCGCTTGTGTGTATGTATGTGTATATATGTATGTGTATGTATATATATATATATATATATATATATATATATATATATATATATATTAGTTGTAGTTGGACACAATATCTTTATTTTATTTTTATGTGGTGCTGAGGATCGAACCAGTTCCTCACATGTGCTAGGTAAGTGCTCTACTGATGAGCCAGAACCCCAGCCCCCTATTAGTCATTCTTTTAAATAAAAACATATTTCCAGATATAAGATGGACCAATTTACAGATCAAACACATTTTTTCCTCTTTAGACAACAATGATATAACAATTTGCAAAGTGCTTTGTATGCATGCTTTCTGTTTTGTCATAAAGAAAAATAAAAGTACAAGTACATAATTTAACAAAATGTAATTATCTAACCACATTACCACAGACAGGTTGAAGTGAATAAAAAGTTTATATATATATATATATATATATATATATATATATATATATATATATATATAAAATATTCTGATATATATTTAATTTTATGTTTATTTTTAGTATTTATGCCCTATAACATACTAGTAATATAAGAGCAGAATCTTCCGAGTTCAAACTCTCAATCATTCTATCTGCATGAATTTACATTTTTTTAATATTTATTTTTTAGTTGTAGTTGGACACAATACCTTCATTTTATTTATTATTTTTAGGTGGTGCTGAGGATTGAACCCAGGGCCTGCATATGCCAGGTGAGCACTCTACTGCAGAGCCACAACCCCAGCCCCATGAATTTACATTTCTTAAACTTCATCAATCTCAGTTTTCTAAACCAGAGATGATTAATTACATATATATGTGATATATCTGATGACTAAAAATGATATTATTCTTTTCATCATATGGTTATTATGAAAATTAAATGAATATATACAATTTCTAGCACAAAAATTACTCATTATATGGCACTAAAATAAAAATGTAGTATTAAGTTATTTACCCAAAGGCCAACCCAGTGTCCCCTGTTTCCATGTTCAAGGTCCTTGCCAGTGGGCCATGCCATCTTCTAGTTTGTATAACAGCTAACACCAGACAAGTTATTATTGCAAGTTGATGGTTTTGTCTCCACTAATTTGATTTTTCTCTCTCCTTTTATGAGTTTCCTTTTTAGTGTGAAATTAGATCTTCCTTTATCATTTGATCACGGTACTGCATTTTGGATAGGAGAGACATGTACTTTCAAAAGCCTTTTTAAACATAATTAAACCTTATTTTGAGACCATTAGGCCATGATGCCTGTCTGCTAAGATTTAAGGAAATTGCTTATTTTTTTAAAAAAAACTTTTTATAAGAGATGAGAGAGAGAGAGAGAGAGAGAGAGAGAGAGAGAGAGAGAGAGAGAGAGAGAGAGAGAGAATTTTTTAAATATTTTATTTTATTTTTTTAATTTTCGCCGGACACAACATCTTCATTTGTATGTGGTGCTAAGGATCGAACCTGGGCTGCAAGCATGCCAGGTGAGCATGCTACCGCTTGAGCCACATCCCCAGCCCGGAAATTGCTTATTGACGTTATCTGCAAAATAATATTTCCTTTTCCTTCCCTTTTCCTCTAGTGGATGATCCTTCAGTTATTCTATTGCCTTGAAGTTAAAAACAATTATCCCTTAATACGCTTTCTGATACCAAAAATTGCTTCAAATTGAATATACAGATCTTTTGAATTGAGTTTTTCCATTATTTCTGGTGATAGTAAATATATTTGTTTTTTTCCTGCTTTATAGAATAGTGTTAAAATCACCTGGTATTTAGCACAATATATTAAAATAGTAAATAATGTAACAACAGTAGCAACTACAATGGTGGAAATTTGTCCTTGAGTTTTCCTCTTAAATCTCTTCTCTATGACTTTTGTAGTCACTGAAAATATGTACTTGAAAGCATAATGATTCAGAAAAGAAGCCCTGACCACCTATTGCCGAACTTCCCATTATATACATTTTAAATGGATTAATAAGTTCAAGATAGACTATTGCATTTGCTATCAGTTTGGAGATGTATCATTGCTGGTGGTCTATCAAAGTGTTCTTAAAATGATGAAGATTTTAGTAGGTCATCAATAGCCAAGGGAGTAGAAAGAGGAGAAGAGTGTGTGCTTCTTTAGCACTCCTGCTTAACAAGCAAATTCAATGAACTTGAGTGAATTGTGTCTCTGAACACTCTGAAGTACATCTTGAGAAAAAAATAAACATTGGCTTTCTTGTTGGTCTTCCTTGTGAGACCTCTGAGAAAAAAATGAAATTGTTTCCCCGCCTCCCTCTTCCTTGCACTGTTAATGAGAAAATAAAATCTGAATCTGTTTAATGAGTTGATTTTTATACTATAAGGGATTAACTAGATGAAGTCTAGACAAAGGCAAATTAGCTAGCCAGGTAATGTGAGCTTGAGATAGAATAGATTTATTAGAGATAATGTTTTAATGACACAAACATCTTGCACTGTTGAGTCAATAGGCACTTTCCAACATTCCATACTGGTCTTCAGTATTTAGATTCTGTGTCATTGCTTTTCTTTTACCATAATGATTTTTCTTGCTCTTTGGTGTCTAGTCTTTTATCTGTGAAGACATTAATATAATCCTGGATGAAGAGAAATGAAAAATAGCTTCAATGAGGCATTCTTTCGTAACAAAAGTGATATCGAATTTCTATGCATCTGCTTTAACAGAAAACTCTAACAATAAAGAGAAAATAATGTGTTTTCTTTTCTGTTAACTGTTTCTTCACCAAGAAAGATACTTCTATCATTTTTCTACATGAGAATGATAGGAACATTTGTTATTTTATTATTTTTATATTGGATTTTTTTTTCTAAAAATGATTAGTGAAATTTAATATTACATTTTATTAAAACTGCAGACAATAATATTAAATCAACAGCAATGTGCAGGTTTGGTTACATTTGATTGATACATGGAAAGGAGATTATGCTGAATCTTATCTTAGCCAAAAGGATGAGCAATGATAATTCTGACAATGTTATGTAGTATAAAGAGTACACAGAGTAAGATAGTGGAAGACGAGTAAGTATGGAGGTTTGGTCACTAAATCATAATATGGGTTGTCAGTTCCTTTTTCCTTGTCTTCTTTACTAGATCATTACTTCTAATCCATCTTGTTGTTTTCATTTTAATGCAACCAGCACATATTCATGCTTAAATATATGAACAATATAAAAGACCATGTGAAATGTCTCTCCCTCTGAAGACTCCTACACAGGTCCTCTGTAGTTTCTTCATGTATCCTACCCAGTCTTATATTAATCAATAGTTAGAATTATGCCTCTTATTTCTCTCCATACTTCTTCCATATTATTTTACCCATTTTCATAAAATTATAGCTAAAGTATTCAGATAATTCTTAATTTTTAAAGACTAACTCACATGTTCCAACTTTCCAAAAAACTTGTCCAGTCAGATATCTAAAAGACACCACAAATCCAGTTAGTCCAAATTTGAACTCATTATCTCGACTCTGAAACCTAGTGACACTTCAGGATAGGATTTCTTGTCTCTATAAATGGTGTTATATAAGGGTAAGAGAAAGACAGTATTTCTGACATCACCTTGTCATAGGCCCCCATTCACTGAGTCACCACCAGTCCTACTCTTTCTACCTTCTTAATTTAACTTTCTTTCATGTGCTTTTTTCCATCTGTGCCATCAACATGATGTTAATATAAACTGTTCCCATCTGATTCTGGGTCATAGGTCTCCTAAAAGGACTACTACATCCATACTACTCTCCTTTGATATATGCAGAGTAACTTTAGGGATCTTGACATTTGAATCAAATGGTGTCACTCCTTCGCATAATTTTTTTTTCATTGTTGTATTAGTGAGGGTTCACCAGTTTGAAATTGGTTCATGTGATTATGGAGGAAAGGAAACCCTATGAGATACCCAAATTGGAGAACCAGAAAAGCTGGTGACACTGGACACCAGAATCAGTCTATGAACAGACACCTGAGGACTAAGGGCACCAATGTCTGAAGGCAGGAGAAAATGGATGTCCCAGCAAAAGAAGAAAATATATTCATCCTTCCTGTACCTTTTTGTTTTATTCCAACTCTTAATGGATTGGATAATGCCCACTCACATTAGTAAGGATGAGTCTTCTTTGCTCATTCTACTGAGTCAAATGCTAATGTCTTCTTGAAACATCCTCACAGACACACCCAGAAATAATGTGTTACCAGCAATCCAGGCATCCTTCAACCCAGGTAGACTGGCTCAAAAAATTAATCATCACAATTGTCCTTTACATGAAAACAAAACAAAGCAAAATTTAAAATAGCTTAGAAAGAGATGTGAAATCTGGTCTCTTGGCATCTTTCCGACCTTAATTACATAGCTCTTCAGTTTTGAGCTATGGTCATATGATCTTTCTTTAAGTTCCTCAAAGCATCTGCTTGGAAGGTTTAGCTCCTGCTCATTTTCCATTTCCTCACTTCTTCAGGTAATAGTTTTAAGAGTTCAAGTAGTCACTGTATTTCTCCATTCTGGCAATTATCACTGTTTGTAACTCCATTTATATCTGTGACTTATTCACTCTTTAATGTACTCCATCAAACATTCTATAAGACAAAAACATTGAGCCTACTAGATATGAGCACGGATTCTGGAACCAGATATCAAGTTCACATCTAAGTTCTAGTGTAAAAATATGAAAATTTTACTGAATGTTTTTGGTTCCTTCTTTCTTCATCTAAAAAAATTTATATGAGAAATAAATGAGTTCCTGTTAAATGCTGGGAGCAGAAAGCACAGAGTAAGTACCATGTAAATGTCAGATACTGCTATTTTGCTTTTCCTCATGATTGTTTCCCTGAAACTGAGCATCCCTGAAACTGAGCAAAGTTCTGCAACTTCAGTAGTTAACAAATTTAAATTTAGTATATTAGTAAAGAGGGGTTGATCAATGGTAATAAGAAAATAATAATTACATTATTTCATAATAAATTGTTATTTAATGAATCTAGCTAGACTTTGTGAATGAAATGTATAATATACAAGGAAAAATTTTAAGACTCTTTGACTAGAAAGCTAGGCACTGCTCATCATAGATTTAGAAGGTGATTTGTTTTAGAGGAGAAGTGTTAGAATGAAATTGATTGGAGCTTATTGATTTTACAATGAAATGAGAAATTCAAATTGAAATGTGTGATTGGCATCTGGAACTGATGAGTGGCAAGTGATGAGAAAAAAATCCTCAGGGTTGAAGCAGGAGGCACAGAGGCTCAACTGAAGTTGTACACTGTGGTGGAAATGTCCAACTGCAGAGGCCCTTGCTTCAATTCCTAAATGGTAAGAATTTTCGGTTTTCCTTCAGTTTGCCATTGTATTGGTGTTAACTTTTTCATATGACTATTCCATGTTCTCTCTTCTTCCTTCCATCAGACAATTCCTGTTGATGGTCCAGCCTACACCAGGCATCAAAGACTGGCAGAACTACCACATGAAATAAACATATCCATACTGAATAAAACACCTGACAATATTCTTTGTTTATTTTCCATTCTCCCTAATAAAAATAATTTTTTTTTTCTTGAAGTTACTTGAATCTCATTGCTAAAATAGTTTGGTTTCTTCTTTCTAACACTAAGAGAGAAATTGTGCACTAAAAAATTAATGTTTTCACTGGCTCTAAGATTTACTGGTATGGTGATCTTGGATAAATGACATAACCTCTTTAATTATAGTTCCTGTAACTTGGGACATTGATCACTGTGAGAGTTGTTTAGAAGTAGCAGATCTAACACTGAGCAATGCTCCTGGCTTGGAGTGGGTGTGCTCTAAATCGAGGTATTTGTTATTATTGTCCTATTTGTCTTTTTTTCTTAAAGAAAATATAAAAAACATAAGCAATAACACATCTAAAACTAAGACTACTGGTTCTTTTGATAATTATTATTATTTATGTTGTTGTTGTTTTAGTCTATTTGGGCTGTTGTAAGAGTATCATAGATTGGGTGGCTTATAAAGAACAACTATTTATTTCTCACAGTTCTGGGAGCTGGAAGACCAAGGTAAGAAGCCAGCAGATGAGGGCTTGCTTCCTAGGTCACAGACAGCATCTTTTCCTAGAGTCACAAGAAAGAAGACACGTGGGAGTTCCTGAGGTCTCTTTTGCAAATACTCTTATTCTATTCATGAGGACTTTGAACTCATGGCCAATCCCCACTCCAAAGCTCCACCTCCAGCTACCAACACACTGAGAATTCAGTTTCAACATAAGAATTTAACATTAATCAATATTTACCAAAGATGCAGTGTATTTAGAAGAAAAATATTTCTGTGCATTATAGTCATAATTTTCCTTCTGAATTCAATATTCCTCTTATCCTATTTTAAATTAGAGGTTGCATTTTACCTGAAAAACTAAAACCAAGACATACATGTTACATTTAAAATCTATCTAATCTCATATTAAGAGAGAAAATATAAATGTCAAGAGGTAGCTTGCCTTTTCAAGCTAAAATTTAGTATAATGCCTCTTCTTATTTGTTATCACAATAATTGTACTTAAATTTCACATAGTAAATATGATTAGCACTGTGAATAATTTTATGAATGTCTGCAATAGAAAACAGGTAATAGTACCTAGCAAGTTTTTTTCTGATTAAGTGGTACACTTTATATTTTGAGTTGTAGTTTGTGAACTGTTAAGAATAGTTTCTTCTTCATTGAATAAAATGAGAGCATATTTCACTTGAATTTATTTTAAATACTAATTTATGAAAACAATGAGCAGTCAATAATATTTTTTTTGCCTCAGTACTAACATACAAGCTAATTTATTTTTCCTCAGAAGAAATTAATTTTCTGAAAGGCCAATCTAGATAATTCTCTAATGTGGATAAAAATTATTTAGAAATTTTAAGACTTTACAAACTATTTGAATACAATAATTCTATAATGAAAATTACTAATTTTCTTGCCCATATAATAATATTCAGAAGACTGTGAATTTAATAATGATTGGCTTTGCAAATTTCAGCAATATTGAAAAGAATGAAATATGAAAATAATGACTATTGGTAATAATTGCAGTTCACTTACAGCTCACTTAAGTCATTAAATTGTAGAAGGTAACCCTTAACGTTTTTAAGTGCATTATTTCACTTAATACAAACAGCTTTGAGATCTACAATTATGTCACACCTATTTTACAGTGGAAAAAGCAGAGGCTGATCAAAGTTCCATACTTTACAAAAGGTCAAAGCAGCTAGCACCTCCAAAAACCCCCATAAGTATGACTGCTGCCTACATTGCCTATCATATATGTGTGGTGTGGGTGTATATGCATGTGTGTGTGTCTATGCACAAACGTGTGCACACACACTTGCCCACTTTGAGCATGCCCAGAATTCACCTATATCGAACATCATGTAAGGTGATTCAGTATGCTTGCTTTCTTGGTGTTCATATTCAGATTTAGTGCTCTTGGAGATTGAATCTGAGAATTTTTCTTAAGTCACAGTGCATTATGCGATTAAAGAGTTGTGAGGCCCAACAGGAATCTAGAGTATAAGCTTCCCACAAATGCACTTAGCTTTTGCTCTCCTAAAATTTGGTCTCTTTTTAATGCTTTAGAGAGAAGTTACAAATACTACAGGAATAAATCAGAAACATAAAAAAAAAATAATCCTGGTTAAAAATTGGCTCTGTAATGCTGATGGGTTGGGGATCTAACTTCTTATATATAGGAATCATTTATTTTGATGTTTTGGGCTTTCTTTACATTCTGGAGCAATAGATATAAATAAAGCAAGTAAAATATCAATAGCTAATATTTGGTCAGTGCTTAGTAGATGTCAGGTAACATTCTTTAAACAAACTAATTCTTTAAAGCAGTCCTATAAGGTATATATTATTATTATTCCCTTTTCAAAGAAGGGAAATCTGAGGCAACACCTAATTAATTAATGTGCCAAAGATCCCTATTATGGATTGGATATGACAGGTCCAAAAGCTCCTGCATTGGTGCTGGAATGTTCAGAGGTGATATAATTAAATGATGAGAGCCGAAACATAATCAGTGGGTTAATTCATTTGATGGATTAATAATTTGAAAGAACTGTTAGGTAACTACAGGCAGATAGAGTGTGGCTCAGGAAAGTAAGTCACTGAGGGCGTGCCTTTGGGGTTTTTATATTTGGTTCCCAGATCCT
The DNA here is from genome assembly GCF_964194105.1 of Spermophilus citellus. NCBI lineage: Eukaryota > Metazoa > Chordata > Mammalia > Rodentia > Sciuridae > Spermophilus > Spermophilus citellus. The sequence goes on from NC_138188.1 coordinate 149,357,004, forward strand.
CCACTGCTCGCTCTCTCTGTTTCCTGGCTACTATAATCTCAGAAGCTTCCTTCTGCCATGATCTTCCACCATGATGCTCTGCCTCATCTCAGGCTCAAAAAGGGACCACGGGCTGACCCTCTGAAACTGTAAGCCCCCAATAAACTTTTCATCCTCTAAGTGTTCTTGTCAGGTATTTTGATCACAGCAACAAAAAGTAGACTAACACAGTCTCACAGCTCCTAAGTGGTGGAGCTGGCCTCTGAATCTAACCAACTGGCTTAACAGGCTTGTGAATGCCTTGTGCTACTTATTTGAAGTCATTTATTGGATGGTTTACTAAAATTGATTAAAATGTCAGAAGACAAATGAGAGAAAAATAAGCAAATTATCAATACCAGGAAGTAAAAAGAAACCTACAGTTATAAGAAAGGCAATGAGGAAATCTTATCAACCATTTATCTCAATAGGCTTGGAAACTAAAACAATGAATTCTTTAAAAAACACAACCAACCACGAATGACAAAAGAAGAAATAATTAAATTGTCCTTGATATATTAAATAGATTGATTCTCTTCATTAAATTCTACATAGAAAGAAAGCTCTGTGTTCAGAGAGTTTGTTAGTAATTTTTCATAGTACTTGGAAGAAGAAATCATAATGTTCTTGGATTGTCACATACAATAAATAACAATAACAGAAACATGGCAACACGTTCTGACTTTTAATCTAGACAGTATAAACTCAGTATCAACAAGAAAAATACATTACAATATACAAAAACTACAGATTAATCTCTGTAATGAACAGAGATGAAAAAAAAAATCTTAAGTTGCATGCAGACACATGTAAAAGACAATATATCTGGTAAGGGTTATTTACCATTTTAAACTAACTAAGATACTTCATTATATTAACATAAAAAGTTTAAAATTCAACATACATTTATGATTTAAAAATATTTGCAATTTAGAAATAAAAGAACTGATAAGCAGTATTTATAGAAAACTTCATAGACAAAATTAAAATTATTATTATTTTATAAAATTTTTTTCCTGAGTTTGGAAGAGAAAGAGGATCTAAGTGCCTGAAGAACCAAATGGGAAATAAAAAGAGAAGAAAAGAAAAATCAAAGTAAAAAGAAAAGACATGAGGACAAGAAAAAAAAAAAGATATAAGGATGAAAGTGATATGAAATAATACTTAACTCATACAATGTTACTCTGTACCTGTGTTGCCTCCCACAAAAGTCTTTAGGAGATACCACATATCCAAACCATAAAAAAATGTATATAAACCCAGAAATTAACAACATAAGTATTTTTATTCACTCTAAGGTACATATCAATAAAGCAAATATTCTTATATTTTGTAAATGTATACTTTGATGCTTCTTTCTTATTATCACAATTTTTAATATCCACTTTTATAATGAGCAAAAAATTCAGTCTTTCCTCTAACATAATTAGTTGAACTTTCTAAGGTTTAATAATAAAAGTTTAGTAAATTTGTTCTTAACAAATTATTAGAGGAAATATAAAAACAATTCCAATACAAGCAAATTTAGGAAAATGCCTTTTAAGATTCTTTATGTATCAATTTTCAATGGTTTCAGGATATTTTATATTTGTTTTTGTGATGATTAAGTGACCAAATAGTATTTGGCAATACACTAACCAGATACAGGATCAGCATTATTGTGTTACTTTCATGAATACCAATACTGCCTGATGAAAAAAAATATTTAATAAAAACTGTGCAAATGTGATGGGCCAAGGTCATTATCATGATTTGGATATGAGGTGTCTTTCCCACCCCCAAAATCTCATGTGTTAGGCATTGCAGGAATATTCATAAGTGAAATGATTAGATTAGGGAGCAGGAAACTCATTAGTGGATTAATCCATTTGAAGAATCAATAATTTGAATGGATTGCTGGGTAGTACATGAGATAGGTGGGGTGAGGCTGGAAGAAGTGGATAAATTAGAATATTCACTTGGGGACTTTATCTTGTTCCTGACTCCTTGTTTTCTCTTTGTTTTCTCATTGCCATGATCTGAGCTGTTTTCCTTCCCCATGCTCTTCTGCCATGTTGTTCTGACACATCTTGGTGGACCATGAACTGAACCTCTGAAATTATGAGCCCTTAATAACCTTTTCCACCTCTTAGCTGTTCTTATCAGGTATTTTTGTCTCAGTAACATAAAATTGACTATCAGGGTCATTTTAGGAAAAAAGAAATTATGATGTGATAATATCAAGAAATCCAATGTGGTCAATGTTGGGTAATGAGACAGAAATTTGGAATACATAAAGTAGTTTCAAGTGATGGTAAGTGGTTAAATATAGTGTAACATACCTTTGAGTTAAAAAACCAAAAGCTTACCAATGGGTCATTGGCACTTGAAATGCAATGTCATTGAGCAGGAAAAACAAGTTACATTGCAGGGACAAAATTCCACCTGCAGACTCTTCATGGCTTTTGAGATAAGAACAGATTATAGTTTTCAATTATTGGAGGGAAACAACAACAATAAAAACAAAACAAGCATGTGGCATCCTATGTAGACCAAATGCCTACAACATTTACGATGCTGCTGTTTACACATGATTTTAACCCTGCCACATAATGTTAAGATCCTTATTGTTAATGTCAGAAAAGCCTGGGTTGGTGTTTGAGTCCTACCAATGATTAGCCATAACTTGATAACCATAACTAGACTACATGTGGCTGTGACTTGGAAGCACAAAAATATATCTTTCTATTAAACAAAGGGTACTTGACACTTGCCTTCTTTTGGATGAATACCAGTATTCCTGCAATCACTTTGACAACATTCTACACAAGGTGAAGTGTGATGAGGATACAAAGCCCTCTTAAAAATCACATTAAACTGACCTGTGAAGATTTTCCTAAAACATATGGCCATATGAACCCATTGCATGATCATGTGAATCTCGTGCCAGGCTTCTCCCAGGGCCTTGGAAGGGACCTGGTTATGTGTATGTCCCTGAAGTTTAAGTTTTATTTGTGTCCATTTCTGCTTTTGTTTAATTACATACCACCACCACCCCCCCAACACACACATGAATGGCACAGGTATAAATAAGTTTTTGTGCTTAAGTAACTTGTTTTGCTTTGATAAAACCCAGATTAGTGTTATTATCTATAAAATACTGGCCTTAAAATTAATTCTCCAATTAATGGTTATGTATAGTCAGTCCATTAATTCAAATGTAGTTTTGGATTAGAGAAGTGGAGCAAGATAAGAAGCAAATTTCCTAAAGTATCAACTGGGACCTGTGTTTTGGTGCCACACTAACTGTGGAACTACAACTGGCTGTCTGCCCAGTAAAACAGAATAGGTTAGTTTCAATGGCCTGAAGCTGTCTTGGAAATGGGTACTAAGAACAGTCAGTTTTGCAAGTCCCATTTGCCTAAGTTTCTAACACTGTTTGGAAGCCAGCCCATTGGAACTCTGTAAAGTATGAACATTTTGTAGATACAAAGAAATATGGCCAAAAGTAGGTCAGTTCAACAAAGACATTATTCTAAAAGCACAGGAATGTCTTTTTTTCTCTAATGAATAAGCTAGTGGAGTGGTTGATATGAAAAGGAATTTAAGGTAAACCACTCAATAAAATATGTGACTCAAGAGGCATGCGTCCCAGAGCTGCTCCTGTCCATTAGCGCTTGGGGAAACTTGGACAAGTCACTTACCTTTCTGAGCTTCTGTTGCTGCATTTCTAAGGCCACACATTCATATTTTACATTACAAAGAACTTTCTTCCTGTGAAATTTCATTTTTTTTTCATTTTTAAAAAAAGTCAAGTGAATACATTTCTGTTAAATGTCTCTATTGTTATTCTTGACTTATGACCCCTATGTGCTATTGAAAACTGGAGTTTTAAGGTAAAAGTAGCAATGTGTCTTGAAGTTCTTTAACCTTTTTGGATAAATATTTACTTTGCCATAATGGGGATGGAAGTGAATATCTGCTTCACAATTGTGACGTGATAAACTGTGATACTTTACAATGAAACAAACTCAGAAAATTTAGTTCAGTCTCCTCCGAAATCACCATTCTCATTAGTCTTACAAGACCCGTACATTTCTGTGGGAGGAAGCCAACAGTTAGGAGGAGAAATACAGTAATAGGAATTTAACTATGATCAAACATGCAAGTCATCTCTTCTGATCTGCTTTTTATCAGTATTGATACTCACTCATTTTCTCCAACATTTCTGTTGATTTTTTGTGCCCTTTTGGCTGCTGCTGCACTTGATAGAAAAAAATATGAATGTTCTTATCACTTAAACTCAAAACAGATACTCAGTTATTAATTTTTTTCTTCCTATTCAAGGCTTCAGAAGCCATTAATAAACATATTCTATAAAAACATACCAAGTTTTACATAAATCCATAAAAATCTCCAAGAGAATAATCTGAAACTTCACATTTGGCTATTTTTTCATTGACATAAAATATACTTGGCTGCAGCCAGTTGTTTCTGTTGACTTTTTGAGTGTAAACTGAATGAATATAAAATTTTGTTCTTTTTACAGGTTTGTGAGTTGTTTATCATCAATAAATGATGGCAAGGCTAGACATTGATGCTATTGCAAGTTAAGACGAATAACAAGAAAAGGTTATCATACTGTGTGATTCTATTTTCCTCTAATATTTAGGAAAATGTCCTTTCCCCTTATGTATAATGGATTGAATTGATAAGATTTAAGATATGATGATGTCTTTAGACATGGTATTCTTAGAGGATACTTCTTATTTCCATTAAGTTTATTACTGATATTCCTGATAAATTCCAAATATATACAACATACATGTAAAAGAGAAGGCACCAACAGTATATATTTTATGTACTTCTAAGATATTTTGCATCTCTGCCGTATTTTTTCACCAGACCAGTTCCCGTGCAGCATAAAGATATAAAGCAACGGTTTCTTTGTGCTATATTCTGTTTTGCAGTATATTCGAGGAACAGCCAAGACCTTCTTGGTGGGGTCATTCATGGTGATATTCCCCACTTCCCACCCACTGTAAGTCATTCCTCAGTGAAGCTCACCAAAGGTGGGGAAAATTTCAGTGTTCTGAGGCCTCTTGAAGGAAAACACACTTTGAAAGGGCATGCCTGTTGTCCTACAAACAATCCTGAATTTTCAAGGATCCCATAACATGTGGTCAAGACATCTTGAACTCATTATTAGGAAACAGGAAAAAAAATTAGTATGTTTTCTGCTACAAGCTATTTTTAAAATCATAATCAAATGTATGATTTTCTGAGTTAGTACACCCTTCTGATTTTGATAATCTTTTAAATCCATCTACAAAAGAAGATATATATTCTATTTTACAGTAAGAATGCAAAATTCTTAAGGGCTCTTTATTTTATAAACTTCATGTGCACTGAAATCCCATATGGGATAATGGCATTTAGGGGAAACTTCACAAATCTTCCCCTCTCTTTTCTATTCTATTCTCTCTCTGTATGAGTATGTGTAATTTGTGTTATAAATTGCAAATGGTGTGATAATGTGCTCTCTTTCCCATGAGTTCCTGCCCTGAGGCAAAACAGCAGGAGGAATTGAATTCATTTTAATTTTGAAACATATTGAGGTTTCCTCTGTAGCATGGGGACAGAAGTGTTAATTACTTTGGAGAACTGAGATGCTTATAGGGTAGAAATTCAGCCTGATTAAATTACATAAGAACCGGGGACAGAATACCTGTTCTTTTCAAATGTATAGGCAAAGTTGGCTGAGATAGTCCAAAGTATAGAATACAAGCACGTTCCAATAAATTTCCAAACATTTAGTGATGTCATTAATCTGTTCGTGAGGGCAGAACTCTCATGGCCCAATCACCTCTCAAAATCATCACAATGGCAATCAAATAAATTCATAAGAGGCTCAAAAATGAAATTTAAAAATACCACCAAAATATCACAATATAAAATGCTTGGTGAAAAAGGTAGCAAGAATGTGAGAACTTGTATGCCAAACAACTACAAGATATTATTGAGATTAAGTGAAGAAGAACTAAATAAATTGGGAAACATAATTTTTGTTTCTCAAAAGATATGATATTTTAAGATGCCAGCTTTCCCCCAAGTTATCAATAGATGCAATATGATCCCAATCAAAATCCCAGCAAGATTATTTTGTGGGAAATTGACAACCTGATTCTAAAGTTCATATGGAAATACAAGGGGCTTAGAATAATCAAAACAGTTATAAAAAAAAAGAAAAATTAAGAACTAATAACAGATGATTTTAAGACAACACAAATTTACATTAATCAACATAATGTGTTATTATCTTAAATACAGACAACTAACTCAATGGAACAGGTCAGAGAATTCAGAAATAAATTTATATAGGTATGAATAAAGACACATAGATAATTCAGCTTTGTTTTTTCAAGTGAATGTTACTAGAATATATTAATATCTTTATTGGTTTCATCAGGTCATAAACTGTTGGCTTAAATGACACACATTTTTTTTTTCTCCACAATTCTGGAATATAGAAGTTGAAGATTTAATTACTGGAAATCTTTTTGTTTGTAGATGGCTGTCTTCTTCAGTTCTTCTCTTGGTTTTCCTTCTGTGTGTATCTATCTTCTACCAATTCTTTTAAAGAAACCAGTCATTTTGAATTACCATCGGCACCAATGACCCATATCATCTTATTTACCTCTTCAAAGGCAGGATCTCCAGTGGCATTGGAAAGCACCTGGGCTTCAGATTTCAATTTAACAATTTCTGGAGAGTACGATTTAGCCCATAGTAACATTCATGTGCAAACAAATGGACTCTAATTCATATCTCAACATAGGTCCACATCTGAAATACCTACATATGAATGTCAACAGCAGCACTATTCCTAGTTTCCCACAATTGTAAAGGACCTAAACATCCCTCAAATGGTGAATGGATTGACATTTGTTATGTTCATACAATGGAATGCCAGTCAACCATTCCAAGGAATGTTCACCTGATCCATGCTATGATTGCTGCCTCTCCTAAAAATTATGCCAATAGAATGAAGCTAGGTGCAATAGAGCAAAAACTTCATGACCCCATTCAATCCCAAGTATTTATTTAAAAAAGCACATTTAATAGAATTAATTTATTTATTGCCTAGCACTGTGGATTGGAACAGCAATTAACTGTAAATTATTATGAAGAATCTGACTGGAATGAGGCAGTAAATGTATTATAAAACTGATTTATTGAGGGTAGTTGCATCATTTGGTAACATTTCTAAAAATTGTTGAAAATCATTGAAATACAAACCAAAAACATGTGAACTTCATGTTATATAAAACATACCTCAAGGGCTAGGGTTGTAGCTTCGTGGCAGAGCATTTGCCTAGCATGCGTGAGGCACTGGGTTTAATCTTTAGCACCACACAAAAATAAAATAAAAGTATTGTGTCCATTCACAACTAAAAAAATACTTAAAAATACCTCAGTAAAACTGCTTAATACACATTAATTAAAAATGAATCTTAGACCTAAATATAAAACCTGATACTACAAAACTTCAGAAAGAAAACATAAAGAAGGCTTTCTTGACCTTGGGTTAGGCAAATATTTCTAAGATACAAAAACCTAAATGATGAATCAAAACTAAATATTGATAAACTGAAATTCAAAATCAAAATTTAAATTCTCTGCCCTTTAAAAGAGAGTCTTAAGAGAGTGAAAAGATACATAAGAGAGTAAAAAGATAATTTCTGCAGTTATGGAGCCTTGTTTGGAAAGATGTGAGGAGAACAAAGTCATTAAACCGAGTCCCAGAAAGGGAAATATTTTATCAGATGGATGGGGGTTGAGGAAAGAAATCAGGAGGTGGAATACCATTCCTTATTACGTGCAGAGTGACTCAGTATGAGAAGAGTGAAGAGTATCAGGTGGGACAGTTAGGCCACTGAAGTCCCTGAAGCAGGCAGAATAGATCAGAAGTGGCCTGGTTTGTCCTTCAAACAAGATATGGAAGTTTCACTGTATGCATTGGAAAGACATTGAGAGGTACTATCAAGTGGTTCCAGGATGCCTCTGCAAAGCATATGAAGATCAATTCACTGCACATTCAGAAAGGATGCAGAAAAACACATAAAGTGACTACTTCACTAATCCAGGGGGAAATTATGGTGGCCTGGTTTAAGATAGTGACAGTGAGAATGGAAAATTGATATATCTTAAGTACATAGAATTAATAGTTTGGGAGGTTATGCTGTGGAGGACTGAGGATCTGATTAGGAGCAGAAGGGAGTCAAGGATTATTCTTGGGTTCCTAATGTATGAAAATTAAGTATAATTTATTAGCCAAAGGAATCTCATTTTATAAAAGAATTATTGCATTTGTAGCCCTTTATACAAAAAAAATCACTGATAGTTGTTGCTTTGATTAAAAATTGGGAACAGAAGAAATTAAAACTGTTTTCAAAACATTCACAAATAAAATGTCAAAAAAGTATTTCTCTAAATATATAGTATCCTATTATGTTAATTACTTTGTCCTAGGCTAGAGTTCTTTATCTAAATTTTGTAATACTAGCTGTTGTTCTGACTTACCATCTATGTGCTATTTATTACTTTGTATATTCCAAACCTCAGCTTCAAGGACATAAAAGTCACTCTGTATTCCCAGTATTAAGAATAGGGCTTCCCCCAGTAACCACCAAGTCTTGTTAGAATCAATGAATGAATAAAACGAATGAATGAGATGATTATTCCAAAAATACCCATCATTTGTTCAATTTGTCCAGAATAATTTAATAGCTAAACTTATTTATAATAATATGATAATGGCAGAAATATCTCCACTCAATTTAGTTGGCTATCATATTTGGGTTTTCAGCCATTACTATCTTATTTCCTGAAATGCACTCTAAGTCATATCTTTAACAAAGTATCCTTTACCTAGTAAATATAAACAATATTTTCAGAAATTTGGCATGATCTTGTGAGTATTCAGAGTTACTTAGATGGGATTTAGTTTAAGAAATGCATATTAAATTTATTACTCTTATACAGTACATATTCCCTTTTATTTTCCCTGTCACCCCATGGGTTGTTGCCTGGCTGAGTACCAAAGCAATTCCAAATTCCAGTATCCAGAATTTTATGTGAAACTTACCTAAGACAAAGGCTGCTTGTATTTTTTCAATGATCACTTTCATTCATGGCCTGGCACATAAAAGATGTAGACTTTTCTCCCTCTATTTCTGAATAATGGATTTTAAAACCATATTAGACATCTCCAACATAATATAAACCTAGGGAGTATGTGGTGGAATATCTCAGGAATGCCCTGCCAATAAACACAAAGAACTAATCAGCCCACACTTTGGTTTTATTAGCCTACTCTCCTCCCATGAGATACAGCAGTAGTAAAATTAATTTATCCAGCATTCTTCAATACTTGACAGATAAGAAGGGCTACTCGATTCCAGTTCAGTGACAGGTTGATAGTTGTGTTTTGGAAATGTTTGTACAAATACAAGAGCTCAGTCCCAGTGCACTTTATTTACTTGGGAGAATGTTGGCAGGAACTGATATACCTTACCTGGCAGGAGCAATGAGGTGGGAGACTTTTCTTTCATTTTAGTCGTACTTAGTTCAGTCTAAAGAAAAATGATTACAGAGCACACACAGGTACAGAATTGATGAGGAAAGAAAAGAAAACTGAGATTAAAATTAACTTCACATCTATATCTAAGGTAAAATCCCATTATCCTGTGAACCCCAAGGGCATATTCTCCAACTTTCAGTCTAGTTTTTGGGTATCATATTTGAACTTTTAAACTTTCTTCTTTGTAGCCACAGATCCACACCTTCTGTCTTAGCTGCTTCTGATTCTGTGAAGCCCACATCCATGATTCAGGCCCAGAGAGTTCCAGTCATACAACCTTTCTCATTAGAAGTGTTCCCTAGGTATGAGGGTCATAGGGGAGTCTTACCCATATTGGAATATATCTCTTTTCTTTTTCTTAAAATTTTTATTGTTGGTTGTTCCAAACAGTACATAGTTCTTGGCATATCATATTTCACACTTTGATTCAAGTGGGTTAAGAACTCCCATTTTCACCCCATATACAGATTGCAGCATCACATCGGTTACACATCCACTGTTTTACATATTGCTATACTAGTGACTGTTATATTCTGCTGCCTTTCCTATCCTCTACTATCCCCCATCCCCTCCCCTCCCATCTTCTCTCTCTACCCTATCTACTATAATTCATTTCTCCCCCTTGTTTTTTCCCCCTTTCCCCTCACTTCCCCTTGTATGTAATTTTGTATAACCATGGGGGTCTCCTTCCATTTCCATGCAATTTCCCTTCTCTTTCCTTTTCCCTCCCACCTCTCACCCCTGTTTAATGTTAATCTTCTTCTCATGCTCTTCCTCCCAACTCTGTTCTTAGTTACTCTCCTTATATCAAAGAAGACATTTGGCATTTGTTTTTTAGGGATTGGCTAGCTTCACTTAGTATAATCTTCTCTAATGCCATCCATTTCCCTGCAAATTCTATGATTTTGTCATTTTTTAATGCAGAGTAATACGCCATTGTGTATAAATGCCACATTTTTTAATCCATTCGTCTATTGAAGGGCATCTAGGTTGGTTCCACAGTCTTGCTATTGTGAATTGTGCTGCTATGAACATCTATGTAGCAGTGTCCCTGTAGCATGCTCTTTTTAGGTCTTTAGGGAATAGACCGAGAAGGGGAATAGCTAGGTCAAATGGTGGTTCCATTCCCAGCTTTCCAAGAAATCTCCATACTGCTTTCCAAATTGGCTGCACCAATTTGCAGTCCCACCAGCAATGTACAAGTGTACCCTTTTCCTCACATCCTCGCCAGCACTTGTTGTTGTTGGACTTCATAATGGCTGCCAATCTTACTGGAGTGAGATGGTATCTTAGGGTGGTTTTGATTTGCATTTCTCTGACTGCTAGAGATGGTGAACATTTTTTCATGTACTTGTTGATTGATTGTATGTCCTCCTCTGAGAAGCGTCTGTTCAGGTCCTTGGCCCATTTGTTGATTGGGTTATTTGTTTTCTTATCATTTAATTTTTTGAGTTCTTTGTATACTCTGGATATTAGGGCTCTATCTGAAGTGTGAGGAGTAAAGATTTGTTCCCAGGATGTAGGCTCCCTATTTACCTCTCTTATTGTTTCTTTTGCTGAGAAAAAACTTTTTAGTTTGAGCAAGTCCCATTTGTTGATTCTAGATATTAATTCTTGTGCTATGGGTGTCCTATTGAGGAATTTGGAGCCCGACCCCACAGTATGTAGGTCGTAGCCAACTTTTTCTTGTATCAGACGCCGTGTCTCTGATTTGATATCAAGCTCCTTGATCCATTTTGAGTTAACTTTTGTGCATGGCAAGAGAAAGGGATTGAATTTCATTTTGTTGCATATGGATTTCCAGTTTTCCCAGCACCATTTGTTGAAGATGCTATCCTTCCTCCATTGCATGCTTTTAGCCCCTTTATCAAATATAAAATAGTTGTAGTTTTGTGGACTGGTTTCTCTACCACACGGCCTGCGCAATGGTTTCATTAATGAGGTTCTAGGCATAAAGTTAGTTAGAAGAGATCGAAATAAAACACACAGACTCAGTTACCTTATTTCTATTGCTAGGTCCGAGACAGCTCCCCTCTCTGCTTCCCTCCTCTAACCGCCCAGCAGCGCAGCAAGGATTACTCAGGGCTAGCAGGAGAGAGAGAGAGTGAACATGCCGGGGAGTAGCCTTTTATTGGGGAACAAGAGATTCAGGGGAGAATTCCATCCGATGAAGGTTGAGGGGGGGCTGCACTCCAAGGTCAGGGTCAGTGATTGGGTCCCCGGGGTCAGTGGTCAGGCACACCCCCACACATTTGGGCTCTCTCATCAGGAAAGGGCTGGGAAAGCTTCAACACAGCCAAAGCGCCTCAGACCCTTAACGGGAGTCACCCAATCACGTGTCAGAATGGCTTCCCACAGGTTTCTGTGTCCTCTATTCTACACCATTGGTCCACCCGCCTGGTTTGGTACCAGTACCATGCTGTTTTTGTTACTATTGCTCTGTAGTATAGTTTGAAATCTGGTATCGCTATACCGCCTGATTCACACTTCCTGCTTAGAGTTGTTTTTGCTATTCTGGGTCTTTTATTTTTCCATATGAATTTCATGATTGCTTTATCTATTTCTACAAGAAATGCTGTTGGGATTTTGATTGGCATTGCATTAAACCTATAGAGAACTTTTGGTAATATCACCATTTTGATGATGTTAGTTCTGCCTATCCATGAACAGGGTATATTTTTCTATCTTCTAAGATCATCTTCTATTTCTCTCTTTAGGGTTCTGTAGTTTTCATTGTATAAATCTTTCACCTCTTTTGTTAGGTTGATTCCCAAGTTTTTTATTTTTATTTTTTTGAGAATATTGTGAATGGAGTGGTTGTCCTCATTTCCATTTCAGAGCATTTGTTGCTGATATACAGGAATGCCTTTGATTTATGGGTGTTGATTTTATATCCTGCCACTTTGCTGAATTCATTTATTAGCTCTAATAGTTTCTTTGTAGACCCTTTTGGGTCTGCTAGGTATAGAATCATGTCTTCTGCAAATAGTGACAATTTAAGTTCTTTTTTTTCCTATTTTTATGCCTTTAACTTCTTTCGTCTGTCTAATTGCTCTGGCCAGTGTTTCGAGAACTATGTTGAACTAAGGTGGTGAGAGAGGGCATCCCTGTCTTGTTCCAGATTTTAGAGGGAATGCCTTCAATTTTTCTCCACTCAGAATGATGCTAGCCTGAGGCTTAGCATAGATTGCTTTTACAATATTGAGGTATGTTCCTGTTATCCCTAGTTTTTCTAGAGTTCTGAACATAAAGGGGTGCTGTACTTTGTAGAATGCTTTTTCTGCATCTATCAAGATGATCATATGGTTCTTATCTTAAAGTCTATTGATGTGGTGAATAATATTTATTGATTTCCGTATATTGAACCAGCCTTGCATCCCAGGGATGAATCCTACTTGATCATGGTGCACAATTTTTTGGATATGTTTTTGAATCTGATTCGCCAGAATTTTATTGAGGATTTTTGCATCTAGGTTCATTAGAGATATTGGTCTGTAGTTTTCTTTCTTTGAGATGTCTTTGTCTGGTTTAGGAATCAGGGTGATGTTGGCCTCGTAGAATGAATTTGGAAGCTCTCCCTCTTTTTCTATTTCCTGAAATAGCTTGAAAAGTATTGGTATTAGTTCCTCTTTAAAGGTTTTGTAAAACTCTGCTGTATACCCATCCGGTCCTGGGCTTTTCTTAGTTGGTAATCTTTTGATGGTTTCTTCTATTTCCTCAATTGATATTGGTCTGTTTAGGTTGTCTATATCCTCTTGACTCAATCTGGGCAGATCATATGACTTCAGAAATTTATCGATGCCTTCACTATCTTCTATTTTATTGGAGTATAAGGATTCAAAATAATTTCTGATTATCTTCTGTATTTCTGAAGTGTCTTTTGTGATATTGCTTTTTTCATCCCGTATGCTAGTAATTTGAGTTCTCTCTCTTCTTCTCTTCGTTAGCGTGGCTAAGGGTCTGTTGATTTTATTTATTTTTTCAAAGAACCAACTTTTAGTTTTGTCAATTTTTTCAATTGTTTCTTTTGTTTCAATTTCATTAATTTCAGCTCTGATTTTAATTATTTCTTGCCTTCTACTACTTTTGCTGTTGTTTTGCTCTTCTTTTTCTAGGATTTTGAGATGAAGTATGAGATCATTTATTTGTTGGTTTTTTTCTTTTTTTAAGGAATGAACTCCAAGCAATGAATTTTCCTCTTAGAACTACTTTCAATGTGTCCCATAGATTCCGATATGTTGTGTCTGTGTTTTCATTTATCTCTAAGAATTTTTTTAATTTCCTCTTTAATGTCTTCTATAACCCATTGATCATTCAGTAACCTATTGTTCATTCTCCAAGTGATGCATGATTTTTCCTTCCTTCTTTTATCATTGATTTTCAGTTTCATTCCATTATGATCAGATAAGATGCATGGTATTATCTCTACTCCTTTATACTGGCTGAGAGTTGCCCTGTGACATAATATATGATCTATTTTTGAGAAGGATCCATGTGCTGCTGAGAAAAAAGTATAACTGCTTGATGTTGGGTGGTATATTCTATATATGTCAATTAAGTCTAGGTTATTAATTGTGTTATTGAGTTCTATAGTTTCCTTATTCAACTTTTGTTTGGAAGATCTGTCCAGTGGTGAGAGAGGTGTGTTGAAGTCTCCCGTGATTATTGTATGGTGATCTATTAGATTCTTGAACTTGAGAAGAGTTTGTTTGATGAACATAGCTGCACCATTGTTTGGGGCATATATATTTATGATTGTTATGTCTTGTTGGTGTATGGTTCCCTTGAGCAGTATGTAGTGTCCCTCTTTATCCCTTTTGATTAACTTTGGCTTGAAATATATTTTATTTGTTATGAGTATGGACACTAATGCTTGTTTCTGAAGTCCATATGAGTGATATGATTTTTCCCAACCTTTCACCTTCAGTCTATGTATGTCTTTTCCTATCAAATGCGTCTCCTCTAGGCAGCATATTGTTGGGTCTTGTTTTGTAATCCATTCTACTAGCCTGTGTCTCTTAATTGTTGAGTTTAAGCCATTAACATTTAGGGTTATTATTGAGATATGGATTGTTCTTCCAGCCATATTTGTTTATTTATGTTACTTAACATGGTTTGTTTTTCGTCTTTGATTATTTTCCCCCCTTTACTGTACTACCTCCCATTGTTTGTTTTCATTGTTATTTTCATTTTCCTCTTCCTGTAATGTTTTGCTGAGGATGTTTTGAAGAGATGGTTTTCTAGCTGCAAATTCTTTTAACTTTTGTTTATCGTGGAAGATTTTAATTTCGTCTTCCATCCTGAAGCTTAATTTCGCTGGATACACAATTCTTGGTTGGAACCCATTTTCTTTCAGTGTTTGAAATATGTTATTCCAGGATCTTCTAGCTTTCAGAGTCTGTGTTGAGAGATTAGCTGTTATCCTGATTGGTTTACCCCTAAATGTAATCTGCTTCCTTTCTCTTGTAGCTTTTAAAATTCTCTCCTTATTCTGTATGTTGGGCATCTTCATTATAATGTGTCTAGGTGTGGATCTCTTATGATTGTGCACATTCAGCGTCCTGTAGGCTTCTAGGATTTGGGATTCTGTCTCATTCTTCAAGTCTGGGAAGTTTTCTCGTATTATTTCATTGAATAGATTGCTCATTCCTTTGGTTTGGACCTCTATACCTTCCTGTATCCCAGTGACTCTTAGGTTTGGTCTCTTTATGTTATCCCATATTTCTTGGATGTTCTGCTCATGGTTTCCTAACACTCTTACTGAGCTGTCTATGTTCTTTTCAAGTTGAAATGCTTTGTCTTCATTGTCTGATTTTCTATCTTCTAAGTGTTCTACTCTGATGGTCGTATTCTCAATTGAGTTTTTAAGTTGGTTTATTGCTTCCTGCATTTCTAGGATTTCTGTTTGTTTTTTTTTATAACCTCTATCTCCCTGTATAGTTTATCTTTTGCTTCCTGGATTTGTTTATGTAATTCATTGTCGAAGTGATCTTTCATTGTCTGATTTTGCTGTCTCATGTCTTCCTTGAGACTCCAGATCATCTGAAGCATGTAAATCCTGAATTCTTTATCTGACATTCCATCTGCTGCAGATATTACCTCTTCTAATGTTGAGTTGAGCTGCATTGCTTGTGGTCCTTTCTTTCCTTGTCTTTTCATACTGTTCGCGTTTCTTTCTGCTTGGTGAAACTGTTGTGTTATTGACTTTTCCTCCTGTATATTTATATTGCTCTTGTATAGTTGCAAAGTCTCCCTCGAAGGCACGGGCAGTGGCTCTGCCCCTCCTCCAATTGGGACAATGTGCCTACCACTCCGGCAGGCCGCTGGGCCTGTTCTGCCGGTCGGTAGCAGGTCTGCCTACCTTGCAGGTGCAAGTGGCAGTTCTGCCCCTCCACGGGCTGCTGGGCCTGATCTGTCTGTCGGTTGCAGGTCTGTCTACCTTGCAGGCGTGGGGGGTGGCTCTGCCCCTCCGCGGGTTTCTGGGCCTGTTCTGCCCGTGAGTCGCATGTCCGCCTACCTTGCAGGTGCTGGGGCGGCTCTTCCCTTCCGCAGGCCGCTGGGCCTGTTCTGTCGGTGGTCACAGCTCTGCCTACCTTTCAGGCACATGGGGCGGCTCTTATATATCTCTTTTCTTTAGATGGCCCTCAATTTATCTTCTGTTTAGGGACATTTTCATATCTGGTTTGCATTGGTGATAAAAGCAACTCAGACATTGTTTCTATTCCTTGCTTTGTATTATCTGCTCAACTACAATTGCACCTGTTAATACCATGCAATTCTACTACCAAGGACAGATTGGCAGATAGGTGACCTGGCACATGAAAGATGCAGTCTTTCCCAGGTTGAACATTCACAGGTTGAACAGTATATGCCATGGCCCGGTGCAAAGAATCCAACCCAAAAAAGTTTACGTATTAAATGAGCAATTCAATAAGTGTATATTTTAATGCTAGATCTAGAGAAAATATATATAATGTAAGGTCAATATTTCTATATAGGTCATGCATTGAAGTTCTCCCAACTTCTCTTCTAGTACTTCATAGACTAGATGGAAGCTAAAATTGGAAAGGCCTAGTCATTAAAAAACACAAAAAAGATTTAATAGTGCATGACTTCAAACTGCCTTAGGTTCATAGTTACAATATGTAAGGTTTGACTATAATAACAACAAAATAATAGGAAAGGCAGCAGAATACAACAGACACTAGTATGGCAGTATGTAAAAACGTGGATGTATAACTGATGTGATTCTGCAATCTGTATACAGGGTAAAAATGGGAGTTCATAACCCACTTGAATTAAATGTATGAAATATAATATGTCAAGAGCTATGTAATGTTTTGAACAACTAATAATAAAAAAGACAAATTAAAAAAAGTAGGTAAAATGGTTCAGAAAAGATCATACTTTTTGTAGTTTGGGTAGAGAAATAGGCAAAACCAGTTAATAATAACATTTTCTTTTTGATATGCAATCCTTTATATTGGTTTCATGTTCATACTGGCATGAGGAATCCTGCTGTGGTTCCTGGCAACAGGCCTCATATTTACATAGGAACATAAATAGAGGCACAAGTTGGTGGCGGCGAGCATCTCTTTTCTATGTTTCCTCCTTCTGAAAAAGAAAAGATTTCCTAGACACCTGCAAGTAAACATCCCCTATGTATTGCATTGACTTGAATTGTGTTCCTGACCCATTTCTTACCCTATCACTGTCAAGGACAAGGGAGTCACCGTAGCTGGAACAGAATAACCATCCACTGTAATACGGATATTTAATAAGAGTCCATCAAAAATTTCCACCACAATTCCTTCCTTACATATTATGTTAAAAATGCTAATGTTAAGATGAAACATATTCAGTCTTCCTCAGTTGGAAACAACTCAAAGCCACATCCATGTTCAATTCCAGCATTTTGGGTCATGTATAAACTCTAACAGATTCCTGCTTAGTTTTTTTTATATTCTGTATCAGAAATCAGCAAATTACAGACCTCTCCCCAAATCTAGTCTGCTTGTTCTTATATGGCCCATGGACTAATTATATCTTTATACTTTTAAATATTTACATTTTAAAAGGACACACACAGACAGACAGACACACACACACACACACACACACAGTCAACCATTCCCTGGTATTCATAGGAGATTGGTTCAAGTAATCTTCATTCAACAATCCATTTATGTCCAAGTACTTTAGATGAAATGGGGTAATAGCCACATATAATCTATTTATATCATTCTGTATTCTTTAAGTCATTGGAAATTGCTTAAGATATCTAATACAATGTCAATATCATGTACATTGTTATATGAATTGTTTAGGGATTGATGACCAAAAAAAAAAATGTTTGCTCATGTTCAGTAGACTGTAATTTTTTTCATATTATTTCTGATTGATGTTGATTGAATCTGTGGATGCAGAATTACAGATATGGAGGATGGATATACATATGTTCTTTATTTTTCTTCTTGCTCTGGAAATCCTAAAATATTTATTATGTGGTCCTTTGCAGAAAAATATTTGCCAACATCTTTACCAGATGACTTTGGACTAAAAGACAAAATACCCATGCCAACAGAAACAATGTAGAGTAAGTAAAAGATCACTTTTTTTTCTTGGTACCAGGTCTTGAACTCAGGGGCTCTTAACCATTGAGTCACAGTCCCAGCCCTTTAAAAAAAAATAATTTTGAGTCAGGATCTTGCTAGGTTGCATTAGGTCTCATTGCTGAGTCTGGATTTAAACTTTTTTTTTTTGGGGGGGGGGTAGTTACCGGAAATTGAACTCAGGGGCACTGGACCACTAAGCCACATTCCCAGCACTATTTTGTATTTTATTTAGAGACAGAGTCCTTCTGAATTTCTTAGTGCCTCACTTTGGAGGAGACTGGCTTTGAATTCACCTCAACCTCCAGAGCTGCTGGGATTACAAGTGTGCCCACCTTGCCTGGCTTGGATTTGAACTTTTGATCCGCCTGCTTTAGCCAGCTGGGATTGCAATTGTGATCACTTTTAAATATGGTCTAAAAGGAATTGATCCTGGTTGATAGTAGGGCAGCAGTCTTATGTAGATTTTGCTCCCATATTAGTTTCTGTGAGGTTGCTGATTCATGTTCCTTGGAACATCTGGCCTGTTCTGCCTTTCCTATGTGCCCTTATGAGATGTTCATACAAACTGGTGACCAGAGTATAAATTTTAAAAGAAAACCTAATAGAGTTAACAACACTGATCTTATTTGCTCTCCTAAAATACAGTCTGCTGTTCTGATGGCCCTTCCTCTTCTTCATCTGTCTATGAGTGAAATAAAAAGAAAGCAGATGTGGTAGTTTTCAGGGGGCCTCATTTCAGCCCTGTGAAATATCAGGACTACAGACTTCCATAGAAGCTATCCAGTGAGTGCTTGTAATTTGTTTCCTCGATTCCAAATCTATCTCTTTTTTAAAAAAAATTTCTTATAGCTTTATTTTATTTATTAACTTTTTAAAATGTGGTGCTGAGGATTGAATCCAGTGCCTTATCCATGCTAGGCAAGCACTCTACCACTGAGCTATAGCCCCAAATCCTAAATCTATCTTTCTTGATTTGAAAAATGGAAATTATAATATCTACAATTTGGGATTGGTTTTATTCATTTATTTATTTATTTCTGTTGTGAATCTCAGTTTTTTCTTTAGTTATACTACATGAGAAACATTCCATATCATTCAGTGATTTGGGAAGAACCCCCCCCTCCCCCCGCCATCTCTGGGTTCTCTGATTCCTTATTCAATATTACTCTTTGAACCCGGAATATGCCCCAAAGGCTTGTTCCTCAATGCAACAATGTTCAGAGTTGGGGTCTGAGGGAAGTGATCACATTACCAGGGCTCTGAATGCATGGATGGATGAATCTATTGATAAATTAATAAATCTAATGATGTTAGTGAGACATGGTGGAAACTTCAGGAGATGGAACTGAGTTTGAGGAAGTAGGTACCAGGGGACATGCCCTAGAAAGGCTTTCTACTTTCTGGTCCCTTTTATGCTGTCTCTGCTTTCTCACTGGCACCAGGTTAACAGCTTTCCTCTGTCATGCTCTTCCACTGTGATTTTTCTGGCTTGCTACACACTTAAAAGCAATGAGACCAGCCAACAACCATAGACTGAAACTTCTGGAACCGTGGCCCCGAATAAATCTGCTAAGTTGATTTTCTCAGGTGTTTGTCACAGCAACAGAATGCTGACTCACACACTCACTAAGTGAGTTTGTGGAAAACCTATTATTTTAAAGAAAGAACAGTCATTTCTCACTAGATTGCCTGATTCTCAATCACTTCTGAGGCAGGTTTAATCTCCCTGAGCTAGAAACCTCATTTTTGTTGTTGGTTGTAAGTGCCTGAGGAGATATGAATAGCCAGATCACCATCATTTTTCAGTCGTGTCATTTCAGGATATTTAAAGGAACAGACACATACAGGTACATTTTGGAGATGTCCTTTATTTCAAATCTTTTAAAAGTTTCTCTTGTTGTCTGTGGTATGGTTTTAAGCCATATGCATGAATAAGTAGTTAGAACATCAGCTTTAAAGGAGCTAATTTCATATAATCAGAAAATAAAAGAGTAAACTAGTTATAAAGGTTGGTATCTAATGATGAGAGGAAATATATTTTCTGAAATCTTGCTCTGATAACTCCAAAAAATGCAATCTTAAAGACTCATGTACTTCTTTTTAAAATATAGTCATCATGGACCTTTCCATTTCTTGCTTTTCAATAATTTCAACCCATATATTTACCATTTTATATAATTATAATGATCTTATTTCACAGTCTTGTGATACAGATCTTCTATATACTCGCTTAGATTTTTATGCATTGTACATAAGAAGAAGCTATCATGGAATTAAAGATTGAACAGAGATGCTAATTCTGATCTAGGAAGTCTCCAATAAATTGAATGCTATGGGACACTTCAAATTAAGCTTGAGGTTGACACTCATTTTTACAGTGTAAGAGATAAACTAACCTGCTCTATACTTTTGTTTTTCATATATTAAACCCAATGATAATTTTTTTCCTTAAAAATTAACATAATTATTAATATTTAGTAAAATATTTGTGATGGAACAATGTTTGCTTTCCTGAAGTTACTGTCAACTCTCTTTTTAAAATTATACTGTTAGATCCAATGGTTAATAATTACTAGGACTTTTCATCTGTATGTAAAATTGATCTTCCTTCTTTAGAAGAGCTATTAAATCAATGGGAGTGTTTGACTGTATTTTCCAGAAGCCAACAAGGAAATATGAATTCATATGTTAGTCTCTCAGGAAAAGTAATTGTGGAAATCAAGGAAGAGCAAGAAACCAAGGAATGGTGAGGCTTTCTAAGTCCCATTCTCTGTCCAACAACCAGGAGCTCTGAGTGTAAATCACACAGCAATGTGTTCCTTCTCAGGACAAGGGAGTTTATTTTCTTTCCAAGGCCATTCATCTCTTGGCTATGGGGCTATCTATAAGGAATGGGATGAAGTCAAAACTTCCATGCTTTTTTTGTCCCTAAGAGATGCAGTAGCTCAGAGGAATTCTTCTGAAGATAGTTGCAAATGACAGATTATAAGTAAAGCACATAGAGGCTGGGAAATGTACCCCAGAAGAACTGAATGGAATACCAATTGTGTCCAACACAGGGATTAATCCCCAGAGAGAAAGTGGCATGTATTTTCACACTGCCTCTGCCAAAGCATGCTTCTTAAACTGCAAGAGTTAAATTTGTTCCAGGGCAATTTTATCACTAAGTGTCTTGAGTCCACTTTCAAAACTTAATCCCCAAGATTATATGTATTCTCTCTGCATTTAACGAATTGTATTTCCCCCACCCTCAGATTGTATGTTAATAGAATCATTTCAGGAAATCCCAAACAGGAAAGGGGTACCAAAATAAGAGTGTCTAAAGCTAAGCACTTCACATGGTAAAAAAATATATTTTGAGAAATAATTTAAAAATAAATATTAGTTATTTTGAAATTTTTTGGTTTGTTCATTATTAGATCAAATATTTTGGCACAGATGTTTTATGGAATTTCTCTGATGTCTTATGATAGAAACTGAATATATTTAGGTACAGATAATTTAAGGTCTCTAAAATTAGCAGGAGGAAGAAATTTCTTTAAAAGCTATGCAAGTGTGATCAAATGTCAATATGTAATAAATAAGTGTGGTTTTTGTCTTCTAAATATAGTTTCTGTTCTGAGGTTTGTAGTTGACCATACATTTTCTTTTAAAGGATGATGCCAAGTAGAAAGTATAAGATTTTTTTGAATATTTAATGTGTATTTACTTTTGGATTTTCCTGTTACCTACATTAGTGTGTGTAAAATATGTAGTGAAATATTGACCAGATGAAACTCATTTCTATTATTGCCTTCCTCCATATTAATGCTTTAATTATATATGTGATAATAATAACTGCTTTGTTAAGAGGATGAACTAGCTTTCTTCAGTTTAGGAAAGCCTTTCTTTCTTAATTCTGCCCCAAGCTCCTTTTTATATTATATATGCAAGAACGTGTATTTTCTAAAATATTCTGGTGCATCAAATAGTGTCATAGATGAGTTGATCAGTTGATATTTTTAAGCCAGAGCACCATAATTGTTTAAGTGACTACGTAACTCAAATAGGACATCTTCATTTCTTAGAGTCCTTTCTTTGCTAAAACTATGAATTGATGTCCTCAAGTTGTCCTGGGGGCAACTGACATCCAAGTGTTGGGGAATCTCACAGGACACCCTGTGACCAGAGCAACTATTCAGGAAAAAAAAAGTGGGGGGGATGTGTAAGCTCATAGGTGTGGTAGTACTCTCCCGAAAGACATTTTCCAAACTCTTTCTTTGAGATCATAAAGATTTTTTAAATTTTAATCCCCATAACACAATTAGGACTGATACTTTAGGACCATTTTGTAGAGAATACACTCTCTAGCATTCTCCCAAATTCTTTAATTATAGAGCATTTTGTAGGGCTCACGGACACTTACCACTCTGCCACCATCAAGAGCAGTGGAACAGACCACCTGGCTAAGTGAAAGGTATTGTATTGTATTTTATTAATTAATTAATTTATTTATTTATTTATTTTTTCTGTTATAAAATAGCTGTACAGATGTGTCTGAAGTATGGGGAATAAAACAAAAATCTGGATTAAAGAAACTGATTTTCCCTTTATATTCTAAAGAGCAAACAATACTCTTGGCTAGTTGTTAATGTTCCAAAACACCAAAGCACTATCAGTCGTGTGTGTGTGTGTGTGTGTGGGGGGGGGTGTACATATACACACATTCACATATACATATATAACTGCATTATGTGTTAACCACATTAAACATAGTTTCTTCTGCTTAGTTGTGTTCTTTAATGGAATTCAATTTTAGATTTCGTGGGTGATTTAAAATGAGTTGTAGAGCATCCCAGGGATGGTATCAAAAACACACTCAAGAGTTCTATTAATGCATCGGATTAGGCAAGGGTTTGTAGAGCACTCTGAATGGTTTTAAAGATCCCTGTATAATCATCTTTGCTTTAAACATTGTATCAAGGCCCTTGGCTCAAGGCCTTTGCTTCAGCTGTCAAGCTTTCCATCTAAAAGGCATGTATGATACAAAATTCTTTCAGATGTAAGTGCTTGTATTTTGGGTAGTATTACAGAAGTAAGATGTATTTAGAAAATCAGCTTTCACTTTTGAATTGTATGCATTTTTTTTTTTTTTTTAGTCAGGTAAGCAGTTCACAGATACAGTCGAATATAAACTGGGACTGAGTATATTTATTCTGAATCACTTAAAGTGTACAGAATTCCAGGGTTGGAGTTATAGCTCCGTGGTACAACTCTTGCCTAGCATGTGTAAAGCACTATGTTCAATCTTCCGGTACCACGTAAAAATAAATAAATAAAATAAAGGTATTGTGTTCATCTTCAATTAAAAATAATTTTTAAAACTGTACAAGATTCCATAAGTAATGAATAAATAATTTTTTTAAAGTGCCTGACTACCAACTGTCATGGTGGAGAGAGGCATTAGTAGTAAGGAGATAGGACAACCAAACCAAATGCAATGTCATTTCCCATATGGGATCCTAGCACCAAAAAAAAAAAAAAAAAAAAAAAAAAAAAAAAAAGATATTGAATGAACACTAAGGCAATGGAACAAAGCATGCACTTCAGTTAATAATAATGTGTCAATATCAGTTCATTAATTGCAACAATGATGCCATACTAATGTAAGATGTCCATAATGAAAAAAACTAGATGCTGGTTGTATGGAAATTTTATAGTATTTAGTTTTCTGTAAATCTGAACCTATTCCAAAGTAAACTCTTTATTTAAAAAAATTCTTCACAACTAATGTAACTTTGAGATGTATATCTAAATATCTAGATATAAAATACAGGTCACAAAGATGGAAAAAGTTTTCTGAGCTCCCTGCGTACATACGACAGGGAGCTAAGTGCTTTACCTGCCTTATCCTGTGTAATATGCCCCACACCATTGTGAGAGACGTATGATTAATAATCCGTTCAAAGTCAAGAAAATTATGACCGAGCAATTTTAAACAATGTGCCCAAGGACCACAGTTCATGTTTGGTAGGACTAGAATCCACATTCCACTGCCTGACCCACAGCCAAGGGCTCCCTGGCATCATGCCTCACTGAATGTATAGAGCATATAGTCTCCCATACAGGGATGCTTCTTCTTTGTAGACACCATGGTACCATAAGGCCATGGATTTGTTACTCTGCCAGAGACAGCAGAACTTTCTCCCAGTATCTACCATTAAACACACACTCATTTCACTTAGACATATCATGGTGGTCCATAAGTAGAGTGATTTTCACATATTTAATGTGTTTTATAAACAGATCAAATAAACATTTATATTACTAATGTTGTCTCTCTGATTTTTAAGCTGTTCACTGAATTCTTGCCTTGTTTTTCTGTTTTATAAGGAGCAGATTTGATTTTTCACTTTTATTTTGGCTTACTAAATTATAAAACAAAAGTCAGTGAAAGTTTCCTGAGATTATTTTAACACCCATTTTGGGGGAGGTGGGTATCAGGCACAGGATTGTTAAAATATTTTGTAGCTTTGTGTTCTCTCTTCAAAATCAGTAGTTGGAAGAACAAACAAAGGGATTTTTAAATAAAATTGCATAAAGTGTCCATGCTGTGTTTTATTATTCATAAAACAAAGTAAATCAATGTGTCTTGAACTTCCTCTTGGTTCTCCATTTTCTCCCTGAAGAAGAGAGAGAAGACCTCTTTGTACAACTCTTTGGATGTCAATGAAGATATTGAAAAGTGGTACATCTGTTTCACGCATTAGGGATCTTCTATCAGGTTTATAAATAAGAACTTCAGCAGTTCCAATAAGTCAGCAAGTATGAATGGGCCTTTTTATGTCAACCATGAATGAACTAGCATTTCCACGGGTGTGGTAGGGAATACTGATACAGTTTTGGAGCAGAAATTGCTAATAGGTTTTCCTATCTATTCATTGGTTCTGATTTTTTTATTTGGAACAAAACTTGGAAGCCCAAAGTTAAATTTTGTTTCCTTCTGGATACTCTCCTTATAATGGGGTTGAAGTGGTTATTAACAGCTTATGTGAAATATAAGTGTTTGTGTGTAAATATGTACATTTTATTAAAAATTATCTTTTGACTTAAGAAGTTTTAATGAAGTGATGAGATTGGAGATTTATACAAAGTTCTTAGGCACAAAAAGTTTAGCAGCTGTTTCATTCCTTTAGTGTTGCCAAATTATTTTTACATAAAAGACTTAGAAAGATCCCTGGAAAATAATCTATTCAATATAGAACAAAACACATGGAATTAATGCAAACATATATTTTAAAATTTTCTTCTCTCTATATGGATTTACATGGTTAAAAAGAACAGAATTCAAAATATTTTGATCTGGATTCATGTTTCACTAATTAGAAGAGTAAAATTTTCTTCATATTCCCTGAATGAATAAATAGTACCAAAGTTAAAATATAGACTTGGAGATTACTGTCAGGCTTTGGATAACATTTCCTGCATTGTTGACATAATAAGCATATTTTGGGGAGAAAGTACAGAACTAATGGGATCCACCAAAGATAAAGTCATATTTAGTTTCTCCTCATGTGTCCACAAAAAGCAAATAATACTTTTTAATGAAACTAAACTTCCAAACTACTAGTGTTTGTTATTGCTAGATTTAGGTCATAGCAATGAGCAACACTGACTCTAGCATTTCAGGTGTCCAGGAAAGCTTAGGGGAAAGCCTTTTTTAAAATTTTAGTGTTTCCTGAGGCCTGTTGGAGCTTGGTTCCTTCCCATGGGCTCTCAGAAGTGCCATAGGGGAAAACAAAATATGTAATGATCATCACTGGCCTAAAAGCTTCTTAAAGGGAAAGAAAGACTTTTTTTTAAGAATAGTATATGTTCACTTTTACGTTTACGTTTCACTATTATTCATGTGATTATCAACATAACTCTAATGTATATAATTAAAAAGAACTTGGCTTCACTGCCTGGGAGGCATTCTCCCACCCTCTGCTCTTCCCAGGATGTTGGCACACTTGTTCACGGGATCACAGAAAAGATCTTTTGATACCGGTGGTCTTTGAGAAAACATTCTATTTTCCTTTATAGTGATTCAAATCAAATAACATTCAACCCGATGTAAGTTATTTTCATTCCACAATTACACCATGTAAGGCTAGCCAAACATGGTTTCAATTGAGTATATCTGAACTTTCTTCTGTAATAATTCATGTTTTCATTGAATGTCTGCAAATGACAATACTTCTAAACACCTACTGATTAAGCAGGACTAACATTATGAAACCATTATGAATGTTTAGAAATCAATGAGGAAAAATGTGAAGCCACATTCCAAAAACAAATATATCTGTCACTGACACCATGGGTTTGTATTGAATTTGTTAGCTAAAAAAAAAAAAAAAAAAAAAGGTAAATCCCTAAATCACTTCCTGAAACTGAGTTATTATTACTAGTATATTATCAGGTCCTCCAGACACATAAAGGCATGAAAATTAAGATAAATATTAGGATTTATAGAAAGTATCAATGTTCCATGAAATGTCACTCCCTCGAACAGCTCTAGGAGGTTAGGCACGTAATTCCTTTCACATATGGTGCATTTTTTCCTGTGTTGAATTTTTAGTACAGCAGATACAAATGGAGTTAGCTTGCATTAACGTGGCTCCTTAAATATTATTACTCAACATGACTATATGATAAAAACTAATCTCCCTTTTTACTGAGCATATGGGCTTTATTCTATGGAAAGCAGCTGTTGCTAATTCAGTCACATCTAAGAGTAATTCCCACCTGTCAAATGTATTTGGATCCATTTATTCTTCCACAGTGAGAACATTCTATTGGTTGTGTTTTTTCCCCCTATTTAAAGCAAGGTATAGTTCTCCATTCTTTTATGAAGCCAGGATTATTAAAATTAAGCTTTAAAGTGTGGTACAGTTTCACATCCACCAAGTACAAGAGAAGTATTTCAATGAAAATAGTTACTATTTTATAGAGATATAGATATGTGGACATATAAATATGTGACTGTGTGTACAGGAATTTAAGTTCCTCTTTTTAGAATAAAATGCAAATGAGCTCTTTATAAATTACCAAAGTTCACCTTAGACCACTACTTAACACATTCAAATAATAATAAAACTAAAACCACATTTATTCAAATACTCATATAATGAAAAGTAGTAGAAGGAATATTCATAGCAGAGGAGAACTGCTTTCAGAGAATACTAACTGGATCCTGTACCATTTTTGAGTATCTATTAACTTCATTTCCTGGCCTCTAATCCATAGGAATGGATAAATATTCTAATTATAATGTGCAGCTTTATTTGAAGTGGCTTTCTTCTCCTACTCAAGATCTTCTTATATCTACTGCAGTATACGACATTTTCTTGTCAACTCTATTTCACTTTATTTTTTTATTTTTATTTTTATTTTTTTTAAAGAGAGAGTGAGAGAGGAGAGAGAGGGGGAGAGAGAGAGAGAGAATTTTTAATATTTATTTTTTAGTTCTCGGCGGACACAATATCTTTGTTGGTATGTGGTGCTGAGGATCGAACCCGGGCCGCACGCATGCAAGGCGAGCGCGCCACCGCTTGAGCCACATCCCCAGCCCCTCTATTTCACTTTAGTTGAGTTCATTCTCTGAAATAAAAGAGACAGCAGCTCTTGTGAGGGAGTTTGTGATCCACAATGTCACATGCACATACATCCATGTTAGATCTTTGATTCATAGTTTAATAAAGTACTGCCTCCATTGAACCAAGCAGCACAGTGTCAGATAATGATTAGGCAATTCTGAGCAAGATACATGTCTTCTTTCAGACACTTCAGGGATTTGTGAACTTCATGCAAACATACTCACTGCTTATGAGTCATTGTCTCTTTCATGCTATGTGATTACCTCCAGGGTACATGGTTGGAAAGTTTTCAATATACATACATCTAAGAACCTGGAAGAGTAGAGGATGATTGAAACGTGAATACAAGTGCACATCTAAAAATCTCCCATTGTTTTCATGCATACCCCCCTTGAAGCAGTGATCACCCTGTCACAATTTTGTATTTCTTCCTGCTCTCATGATTTTAGGTAGCAGTGAAGAAGGAATAAGAAAGTGGGAAAATGATCCTGGTTCTAGCATCATGGCTGGGTTGGGGGAAAGGATGGATGTCAAAGTGACCACAATAAATGAACAATATAGTAATATTCCATCATATATGCCACATTTTCTTGATCCATTCATCTGTTGAAGGGCACATAGTTTGGTTCCATAGTTTAGTTATTGTGAGTTGAGCTGCTTATACACATTTATGTAGCTGCAACTCTGTAATATACTGATTTTAATCATTTTGGACATAAACCAAGGAGTGGGATAGCTGGGTCAAATGGTGATTCCTTCCAAGTTTTCTGAGGAATCTCCATACCACTTTCCATATGGTTGCATCAATTTGTCTTCCCACCAGCAATGTAGGAGTGTACCTTTTCCCCCACATCCTTACCAATACTTATCATTTTTTGTATTCTTGATAATTGCCATGCTGACTATGGTGAGATGAAATCTTAGTTTTGATTTGCATTCTCTTATTGCTAAGGATGAATATTTTTTTCATGTATTTGTTGATTGATTATATTTTTTCTTCTGTGAAGGATCTTTTCAGTTCCTTAGCTCATTTATTCATTGGGTTATTTATTTATTATGATTTTTTTAAATTTTTTTTAGTTCTTTATGTATCCTGGAGATTAATACTCTATTTGAGGTACCTGTGATAAAGATTTTCTCCCATTCTGTAGATTCTCTCTTCACATTATTGATTGTTTTCTTTGCTGAGAAGGGTTTTTTAAAATGTTTTTCTAATTAGTTATCACATGACAGTAGAATGCAAGAAAGAATCAAAATCATACTATAATAATGCAGTCACATCAATGCTTATAGAAGAAGCTTTTTAGTCTAAATCCATTCCATTTATTGATTCTTGATTTTACTTCTTGTGCTTTAGGAGTCTTGTTAAGGATATCAGATCCTAAGCCAACTTGGTAAAGATTTGGGCCTACTTTTTCTTCTATCAGGCATAGGGCCTAGATTCTAGTGACTAAGTCTTTGATCTACATTGAGTTGAATTTCATGCAGAGTGAGAGATAGGGGTTCAATTTATTTTGTTACATGTGGACTTCCAATTTTTCCAGCACCATTTGTTGAATAGGCTATCTTTTCTCCAGTGAATGTTTTCGGCAATTTTGTCTAGTATGAGATAACTGTATTTATGTGGGTTTATCTCTGTGTCTTCTATCCTGTACCATTGGTTTTTGTGTCTGCTTTGGTGCCAATACTATGCTGTTTTTATTACCATGGCTCTGCAGTATAATTAAAAACTCAATGTAAATGCTGTTTCTGTGATCAGCACAGATACTCATAGATATTTAACAGACAAGTGTTATATTAACAATGCACTCACATACTAACACCTTATAACACTTTGAGAAGACCTAGAGTTTGTTGAGAATTATTACAAGGTCTGTTGAGTATGCAAATAAAATAGAACAAAACTTGACTATCCCTAGGATTCTGACTTCAAAATATTGTGGCATAATATAGTCCTCCCAGTCCTCAGTGAGGGTGATAGAGAGCAATTCTATCTTCATTTTCTCTTGAGAAAAAAGGATAAATAGTAAATAGGGGGAAGCAATTTAAGAAGAGTAATAGCAATCCATTTCCTAGTATGATGTATGCATAATATAATTTCTTCAGAAGAAAGGATAAAGTAGTTGAATTTAATCTTAAAACAATGCCTTATAATTTTTAAAGCAACTTAAAGAATAAAATAAAATTTTGTAGATTTTCTTTATAAAATACTGCAAGTTGTCTAAATAATACCTATCCATAGATAACTCATCACAGTCCAATTCTCTTATAGCATCACATAAGAATTTAGGAACATTAGCAATAGATCACCTTTAAAACTATTGGCAAAGCTGATTCATTTTTAATGTACAACACCAACAAATTTGAAGTGTACATATTCAAAATTCACAGGTAAAAGAAAATATACAGAAGTAAATGTATAATATTATACACTTTAGTCTATAGCATTGACCAAACAACCCACAAGCAAAATTGCTACTATTGCAAATAAAATCAGCATGATTTTTAATATAAAAACTGTTGAAAGTGATAATCACAATCAACCTAAAACAAGACTGAGGTTGTACTGATAGCATATGGTTTTTCTAAAATAGAATGATTTCAACTATTTTTTTTCCTACATTCCAAATGCGTGACATTCAGAAATTTTAGTAAACACAAATAAATATTTAGCAACTTTTGGTCATGTTTTAAATTTAAGTATGACCATTGAAATTTTTAGTCATATATTACAACCCAAAGCCTATTGAACTGTGAATACTTTAACTATAAGAATTTAAAAAAGAGTTCTCATTCGTTGAGATGGCTTTTTGTTCTCATTGCTATTCCTACTCTGAAAATAGCCTAATAATTCATGATTCAATGGATATGGTTTATATGTGGATATATGTAAATAACAATATATGGGATTATTTTGCAAAAGCTTCAGAGCAGTAGCTATTAAAAGTTTTTTTAAGATGTCTAAAAGGAAGACATACACATAGTTGAATAAAATTCACAAGATGGTATTTTATTGCTTGGACATTTGCAGAGCCAAACCATCTTTCCTTCATGGTGAACAGTCAGAACATGGCCTATTGCTTCTAGTCAACTCTGTAGAAATGATAATGATAAATCCCAAAGAAACTGAGAAAAGGAAAGAGAGGAAAGGACAGATAGGCTTTCTTTCAGCTGTCAGTTATGGTGAAGCCAAGGCAGGGTGCCTCCCTGGGTGAAGGAAAGCACCACGGTCAATTATCAGATTCTTTTTGGACATGCCGCCCTCAGGGACAGCTGAGGAATAAGTGAGGATTTACCACTTTTGTCACGACCTGGAAAGGGCACAAAGAGGGATGCATGACGTAAGGCCTCAAGTTCAAAGCAATATCTTTGGAGCGTTTTCTAAGGAAAATTAAGCAAGCTCTGAATAAAATGGCTCATTTATTTCATTCCTTTGTCTCTGTGTGTTTAAACCTCAATGTGTTTAAACATCATTTAGGGTAGCTTATTAAAATACAGATGCTGATATTTCATTAAGTGAGGCAGCTGCTTCCCAACTGATTCTGTTATAAGAATTGATGAGAAACCTTGCTGCCTCTTGCTAACCTTCCTTCTTCTTGGGAGGTCACCTCCCCCCTACTTTGCAGGGAAAACTGGAGACATCAGAGGAAAGTAGTCTGAACTTGCTCTTTAAATACACTTGCATCTGCAGCCTCTCCTTGAAATACTGTCTCCTCTTGGCTTCTTTGGCATTTAAACAAAATTTGACTTTGTACTCTCTGTTTTAGGAGAAGAGTTTCCCATTCTTCCTGGATCTTTTAGACCAACTTGCCTGTCTGTTACATAATTATTCAATGCTGCTCATCCTCTTTAGCTTTCCTCATTTTTGTTCCTTTAATTCCTATTTTTATGTGGTTTTATGCTTTTGCATAAATATGGCTATGGTGTTTTTGCCAATGAGTTTCAAAGGTACATCCATCAGTTTGACTTCTTTTCTTAGATCTGGGCCTAAATATATGTCTAAATGCCTACCTGCCACTCCTAAAAATGATCTTATAGATATTCCGAACTTGATATGTACAAAACTAGACTCAGTATCACTCCCTTCCTTCTTGTTAATTTTTAATATTTTATTTCTCAAAAAATGATCATAAGATACTAGATTTTAAGACCATAATTCTTGAGAGCATCCTTTACTTCTCTATTCTTACATTGCCTGGCATGCAAGTGATAAATACTGTTAACCTACAGAATAAATACCTCTGTCTCAATCTCTACTCCTACCACCCCCATCTAGTCCAACTTCCTCTGTTGCCAAGACCATTATAGTAATGTTTATATAACTATCTATCAATGAACTTTATATCAATTCTTGTCACCTTTCAAATTATTCTTTCTTCTTTTGGCCCACAATCTTAAAAAAAATTACTTGTGTCACTTTCTTGCTTTGAAGAGAATTTCTGAGCCCAAATGCACTAAAACCCATCATGAAGACTGCTGAACTGGAGATAAAAATACTCCCTTCTTAAAGGGGTGGTCATCATTCAGCTTGGGCTGTGAGTTCCACATGAGAATATAGGCCATATCCTGGCCACCCAGTTTTTTTTTTTCCCAAAAGAATATGTATTTCTTCCCCTCTTTTCTAAGAATAAAAAAGATGTAATCATTTAAAACCTGAATTTCCCATTGGACTCACAGCACCAGGAAATCTGGGACCCAACTTTTTCACCACCTGGCACCTACTAGGTTTGGATAAATGAATGTGTTGCTCAAAACAAGAGAACAGAGGAGAAAGTGAGCCATGCTGCCTAAGGACAAAGGGGAAGAAAAGAGAAGCCAAAACATTGAGTAACAGCTGAATTTTGAAGAAATTAGTAGGGTTACCCCATTTTCACACTGACAGGAAGTTTAGGGGAAAACTATGTACAAACACACAGTTGTGTGAAGCCATGTGACCCATGAAGAGAATTATTGGTCTTATTATGGTATGGCTCAGAGAGGTAGTTACAGATAGACACAGGGACACTCCAGAGAGCTCTAGGGAAGAAAAGACCTTGGAGTGCATCACAGCCTGCATGTGAATTTTACCTGATGACTTAGCCAGCCAAGGATATGTGTTTTAGAAAAATAATCTAGCAACACTCTGAACAATGTGTTCTAGGGGGAAGGAGCTGGGAGAAGGACATCCAGTTAAGGAACACTTGCAATAACTCAGATGGATAAAAAAGGCATAATTTGTGAAATAACATGGGGTAGGCATAGGTGTATTTGAGATTAATTAGGACAATTCTACATGATACCCTCTTGGTCCAACAGCCCACTTGTTATTTGGTATTCCTAAATAAATATTGCAACTTCTTACCTCTGTGGAGTTTCTCAAGTTATTTTGTACCCTGGACCACATTTATCCAATCCAAGAAAAGTGACAAACAGAACTTTATTTGTGTGGTTTCTGAGCCAGAGCAAAGGAACCTAGGAACTGGAACATTTCAGACCTAACAAATCAGACTTACTCAATCAGAATCTGAATGTTAACCTGATCCTCAGAGGATTTCTAAGCACACTAGAGTTTAAAATCCCAGCTTAAACTTTACCTTGTCCAATAAATCTTTCTGAATTTCATCAGTCTTTCCACTCCATTGAAATAAAGCTAAGTTGTGTGATGTTTACAAATTTGCATGTATCAGTTCACTTGAATCATGATTATTCAAACAGGTGCCTTGTACACCTCCCTGAACATCAGCTCCAGGAGGCAAAGACAGATTCCAATTAACTTGACATTGTCTCTACTTCCAATACAGGACTTGACTCAACCCAGTTTTTTCCCAAGAGACAGAGAAGGAGACTTCTGTTGCTCTCTTTGGAGGCATCTGCATATCTTATGATAATGCTTCCTGTTGATTTTAGATCTCTCTTTGTCCATCTCTTAAAAATGAGCACTTGGCTCCAGTAAAGCATGATCCATATTCAATTAAGTTCCTATATCTAAATCTAGTAGTTTTAAAGATGCAATATCTACTCATTTATAAACTGACTTAAATGACTTGATGGTGGACTTCTTAGCAGTAACATTCACAATAAAATATTTTGCTGAAATCTGTTATAAACAACTTGAATAGATTATTCAGAGTTCATAATATGGATGGTATGACTGAAAACAAAAATATTTTTTTCTATTAAAGAAACACTGGATTTCCAAGGGTTGGTTTTATGAAAATGTAAAACAATACCCATCTTATTTTTGTCTATTTTTTATGTTTATGATTTTAGGGAAAAAGATAGCAATCTAGACTGGACTGTTTGTGTTTAATCCCACAAAAGTTTTCCTTTTTAGGATGGCAAACTGAAATGTTTAAAAAGTGGGTCATTCTGAGCATCCTTCTCTCTTAAGCAGCAGAGTGTACTTGAATGGTTTGGACTAAGTGTTTTAGATAAAGGAAATGGTCTTTTTAAAATAACATGCAGTTAACAGCTGGAAAGAAGTAGTGAAGCATTTAACTATCCATTATGCTTAAAGAAAAACTTGGCTAAAATTCTTCCTTCCCATTAAAAGCACTGAGTGCACCTTCAGAATTTATGTAACTGTGCTGTTAAACCCATTTATCATTTTTCCTTTATAATCCAGACTAAATAATTAATGTATTTAGGAACCTCCTCTATGTTTTTTAATGAGGTAGGCTATTTTTAGTTTTCATGGAAAGTTATAGTCATGGTATTTTGGAAAGCAAAAGTAATTTTCAGTTTAAAATTATTCTACTTTTTTTAAAAAAAAATGTCTTCTAAATTAAAAATTAAATCAGATAGGAATTTCAGGTCACATTTAAAGTTCAAGAAAGAGATGAGGGTGGGAAATGAGACAATATCCATTTGTACACGTTTGGGTAATCCTGTAAGGTAACCATCTTCTCTACTTGATGACCCGTAAGTAACAATAAAGGACCTTACACTTACCTATTTGAGCGTCACAATTAGTTTATAAAACTTTTCTATGAATACAATAATTTACTGAAACTTAAACTCAGGTCTACCAATAGATTTAAAACTCATCATGAGATTCAAACTTGTTCGAAGTATCCATTTCTCTTGTACTTTCAATTCTCTGCCATTGTTGCTCTTTGCAGATAACATGCATTTTTTTTTTTCTATTTTCTCCACCACTGTCCATCCCCATTTACCTTGCTTCAAGTTCTCCAGATTTCTGGCATCTGGAATTCAGAAAACATCTATTATTTATTCAAATTTTCCATCTGCCACTTCTAATTCGGACACTGCAGTCATATGTATGTTGAACACTTCCAGCACATTACCACATATTGTTTATGCTCTGATTTGTTTCATTTCTTCCCAGTCTTTTCCTGCCTGCATATGCTTCTATTTAGCTATTTTTATACTGAGATGACTTTTAGTACCAAAGTAATGTATCCTGCCTTCTATTAAAGACATCCATTGCATTATTGCATTTTTAATTTTAGATATTCTATTTCTGGTTCTTGTATGCCCATAGGAAATTTTTTTTTATTGATTCCAAGTTCTGGTCAAAATAATCCATCCTTTTATCTATTCTTTCTTCTTCTTTACTAATTTTTCTTGTCCATATTATTTTCACAGTTATTGCCTCCATGTTTTCATGGTCATTAAGTAAAATCTGTTTCATTATTCCAATAACTGTCTTCTATTTCTCTAGTCTATGAAATTTTTAGTCATGTTTATGTATCTTACTTTACTTAGTGATACTAATATCATGCAAGATAATTGTGGAATCTGGATACTTTTATCTTCTTTCACAAAAGGTTTACCTTAAATTCTGGCAGGCAATTTAACTGGGAACAGGTCTCCTTAATCTAATAAGGGAGAGAGCTGTTTGCAGTCTGGTAAACCTAATTCCAATTTTTTCAACCCTGCTCTAAAAGCTGAGATCCCCAGGGTCCCAACTGAGTTTTGACAGTGTTCATTGACCTTTTCCATGGTCAGAACTGAACACGAATTTTGGCTTTTTAGTACATTAAGATTAACAAATATTCATTTGCATTCCAGTGGCTTTGGTTTAGCTGTTTAATTTCTTATTCTATGAAACCTAACATATTGACAAATATCTTAAAACGATGGACCTCCAAAAATGATGGACTGTTATATCTTTTTCTCTATGTCATTTTGTTTTCGATGTAGAGCCTGCTCCATCAATAGATGAAATCCCTGTATACTACATCTCTACAAACATCAATCAAAATAGCCCTTTTTAAAATAAGGTAGTCTACTACTCATTGGTATGCTGTTATGAGGTAATAACAAAAATTTCATTTGACTTCTCTTGGTAAGCATGATTACTTTGTAAGACTTAAAAACAAATTTTAAACTTTAATGTATTTCTATGTATAATACTATTAGAAGATTCATGATATAATGCCTTGCCATTCTACAGTCTTCATAGACATTATTGTTGATAAACTATTTATAGCTTGGAACAATTAATGCTTAGGTCCAAAAATTCAATGACACATAATTTAATACTCAGAGTTTGAAGTAATATGTGCTTAAACCAAAGTATCATTCTTGATGAACGATTTTATATTTGTCAATTCAGATGTTATTTCAAATAATGAAAAAGAGTATAGCATAAAAGGAACTAAAACAACATAAATGAAACACTCACAATTTTAAGTAATTAAAACCTTTTAAGTGGATGAAGTGCTTAGTGTTTCATTTGGAAATTTTGGATAAGGTTTTATAGCAACACATACTGAGTAAACTGTTCAGGCCTTGTTTATTTTAATGGCTTCTAAAACAGACTTTGAAAAACTCTTGTGTTGAAAATAGGTGGAAAGGAGCATGTAGTGGTTTTATTATACAGTAGCATAGCTCTTGAAATTATATCACCATTTTCCATTTTGAACAGCTTTAAAGAACAAATTTACCAAGCTACGTACATAATGGTAGAAACACATTTAGTCAAGGAAAATGCATGTTTATGGATAACTAAATTGATATAAAAATAATAGAATTGGCCTTGCATTTATAAATTAAATGAGGTAAATTTAAAGTTTATAATATAATTCACTCTGATATACTGCAACTATTTTAATTGTCATAAATTATCAGATGTTATTTTTTTTCATTTCTTATTTTCTCTTATGCAAAATACATGCAATAAAACATCAAAATTAATTTCTTAAACATTTCACATTCTTAAGTCACCAGAGTTTTGAAATACCTTGTTAGGTTTTGATGTATTTATAGGTATTTGCTTTAACTTTAGTTGTTGTTTTGATTTTAAAATACTAAATGAAGCAACTTGCTTTTCCAAGTTCAGCTTTGAGTTTATAGGGCTCATACCTATGACATGAGTAATTCGACAATTTTTCCCCTTATATGTTCTTTTCACTGAAATATCTTTCTTTGAAAGCCATTTAAATCTTCAATCAAAGGGAAGATTGGGTAATTGCAGGAGTTTTTCTTTTGTTTATATTAGAGGAACGTGTGAACTAAATGACTACTACTTTTTTGATTGTGTGTCTCTTTTTGTGTCTCTAAATCCAAACTTTGCATGTATTTTTTTATTTTAAAGCTAGATTTAGTAAAATTCATTAAACTTCACATTGTATTCATTGTGTGTGTGTGTGAAAGAGAAGGAGGGGAGGAGGGAGAGAGATGACTCCCTAGATCAGAGAAAATTCTGATTTCTGATGGAATGTTACACTGGTATTGATTTTACAGTGAAAAATGGACTTTCTAAAGGTTTCCTATGCCTTATTCACAAAGACAATGTTGTGAGGGATCATTTACTTCCAGTACTTATGCTAACACTAAGAGCTATAAAGCTAAAGTGACTTGATTGCATTTATGGAGCAAATGATTGATAGAAATAGAAGGGATAACAGAATTCAAAGTGGAATGCCCTCCATGTGTTGGGTCCCATCTTAGTGCTTTCAAAATATTACCTATTTAATCTCCTAATATTCCTTGAAGACACAGTCTTCCCATTTTACAAGTAAGGAAATTTGATCTTAGAGATAATTAAAATAACTATGAGAAATGTATATCATTCCACAGATCTAAAATGTATTATGTATAAAGAAGCTTAAGAATCTGTAGGAATACAGACAATAAACATTAGCACAAATAAATAATTATCTGCTTCGGATCCACCCACCTTGAAATTACTGTAATTATAGTGACCAAATGCTGTTACTATGGTATCTTATTCAAAGAGGACTTTCTAAATTAATACTCAAGGGGAGTTTCATTCATTCCTAAATTCTATATTCCTTTGTTCCTCAAAGATGAGCAATTCAGAATTGTTTAATGCTTTGCTTTGGAGAGTTCCGTCTTTTGATAGATCCTTCTCTCCCTACTGTGACTGTGGAAATCCCAAAGAAGGCTTCTACATGCTTCATGTCTCTCTGCCCTCTTGGCTGGCTTTCTGGTTCTAAATGATCCTTTCTCTTTTCTCTAAATCACTATTTTTGTTAAGAGACAAGTGTTCTTGGCTCGATTTGTTTCTTCTACCTGCATTCCTTCCTTCCTGTATTACCATTTTGTCCAAACTGTGGATAATTACCTTTTGATCTCTCGAAATTAAAGCAGAGATGAGGCTGGAGAATTCAACAAGACTGATACAACAGAGAGCAATTGAAATTATTTGCTGAACATGCTGCTGAGTCCATGATCCCAGGTAAGGATACTTTCCCACTGCAATTGGGGCCCCTCTTTATTTCCAGTTGGATTTTCATATAACAAACAGGATGTCAGTTTCCATATGAAATTCAGAAAAACAAAATACTGAGGGTTATTTTTATTATTATTATTATTTGTATAAAAATAGTGAAAATATTGGGACCCATCTATACTCAAACTTGGATGTACTTATACTAAAACACTGGGATAATATATCAAAAAATTAACATAAATGAAGTTTTTCTGAAAGTAAAATTGCATTGAGCATCCTGTATTTTTATTTGCTAAATATGGCAAGTCTGTTTTCACCCCTAGGTTTTCTTAACTCTAGAAGAGCTCTGCAGTCCTGAATGGAATTTGAAGTCCTTTCTTCCCCAAACTTCTAATTGCTCTAGTCTCTTCCATTCAACATTAGGTCTATCAGTTAACAGCATCAAGTGTTTTTTGTTTAGTTGTTTTGTTTTATTTTTAAAATATGTAACTTGTGCTGGGCATGGTGGTGCACACCTGTTATCCCAGAAATTCTGGAGGCTGAGGCAGGTAGATGGTAAGTTCAAGGCCAGTCTCAGCAACTTAGCAGGACTCTATCTTAAAATAAAAAGAGCTGGAAAGAGCTGAAACTGTATTTCAGTGGTAGAGTACCCATGGGTTCAATCCCCAGTGCCCTCCTTCCAAAAAAAAAAAAAGAAAAGAAAGAAAGAAAGATAAAAATAATAATAATTTAAAAAAATGTAACTTGTGTTGTTCTTGAGTAAGCATCATCAACACATCTAGGTTGTGGCTCTGGATTCATTTACAGGCCTTTGGGTAAGAGGATAATCACTGAATTATTTTTCAACCTTTTATTCCATATGAGAATTTAATTTAGGCTGTAAGCCTTGCCTTGTGTGGTGTCTGCAACCATTAGGTAAGAGAGAAAAGGGGAGCACATTTATAATATTCCTTGTTGGGATTCTCCAACTCATCCCTGCTCTACTGTGTTTCTATACTGAACTGTTGACCTAATATTCAATAAAGTCTTCAGCTTCCTACTTCATAATCTTAGTTCCTGATCATTTAGATGGTGATTATGTTGGAGTCTATTTCCAGGTATACACCTATGAGCTTGTTTTTAAGTCTATACTGTTTTCACTTCAGGTAGAATTCAATGGCCTCATTCTCAATGGTATTAAAAGAAGGACACTATTCCCTCTCTTACGTTCAAAAACAAATCTTTCCAAATAATTTCTCCAGCTTTTGCTTACTCCAAATATTTTGAGATTTATCTGTCTGACATATTGGTATCTGGACCTGGTATCAAATGCCATGTGAAACTCATGAAGATTGCTCATGGAAAAAAAAAAAAAAAGTCCAAGCTTACAGAGAGTGCTTCATGCCTCTTCTGTGTTCTTTCCATTTCCCTGGTTCCCACGTGGTATGCCTTTGGATTCCAAGACAGTATTCCAAACCTGTCTATTTACTGGGCCTAGAAATGTGTTTTCTTACAGTGCAGATGTTGCCAAAATAACTTGAGTAAAATATTTGATTCAGTGCTGTTGTGGGAACACACCTCAGAAATATAGCATTTATGTGATTTCCTCCTTGTCTTAGGAAGGCAATGCCTTCCAAGATTTTTTAACTCCCACCTTTCTGTTCCAAGGTAGTTGTCAGGAGGAAAAAAACAAACAAACACATTTTCTGTTTCTAACATGGAATGCTAACAGGGCTCTTCAAATAATTTCACTGTATACCTTCAAATGTATGAAGATAATTCCTGTTGTTGCTAAAAATACATAAATTTTCAAAATGGATGTGTTCCAGCTTTGGCAGAATTGCCTCCCTGTTGTTGAATGCTTGGCACATGCATTGAGCTATCAAACCCCATCATTCTCCCTTGCTGGAAGAATCAGGCAGACATCAAATAAGATGATTTGGCAGAGTCAGCTGATGTATTCTCTGAAAATAAAATCAGTTTCCACAACCAATTATTTGAAAGGTCACTTTAAAAACTATTCGTTCTGTTTTTTTTTATTTTTTAAATATAGTTTTTAGTTGTTGATGGACCTTTATTTTATTTATTTGTATGTGGTGCCGAGAATGTTATGTTTTGATTAGCATTTGGAATAATTTCCTTTTTGTTGGGGGAAAGGAAGAAGGACTGCCATACTTAGTAGACTTAAGCAAATAAATAGAGTTTCAATGCCTATGATTTAGAATCTTTTCTGCCCAATTTAGTCTTCCTAATGTAAAATTTGGCTTTAAGGTAATAGAATTTTCACTCTATATATTTTCAATTCCAATTTTAAAAAATAATATAACAAATTGTAAATAAATCTTCATGTCGTCATTAGAAAAAGGAGGGAAGAATTTTGCTAAATTAAATAGGGGGTGTCCAGTTAAATTTGAACTTCAAGTAAACAAATAACAATTTATTTATCTTTTATAAGTATGTCCAATGTAGCATTTAGGCCACACTTAAAAGAGTCATTGTTAATTTGAAGTTCAAATTTCACTAGGTAGTCTTTATTTATAATATGTGCTAAATCTGGTAACATTAGAAAGGCAATAAAGAAGATTGCATAGAGAAAAAAATCAAGGTATTATCAGTGAAGTTTTGGGGAATGTACTCATAACTTTGAACTCTAATTGTAGCAACTGCAAAGTGAAGAAGAGATTCATTTCCTGTGTCTTAGAGAAAACCACTGCATTCCATGGACAGGGCCAAGATTCTGCTTGGATTTTACAGATAAAAAGAGACAGGCAGAGATTAAGAAACTTGCCTAAACTAGTAAGTAGTGCGGTTAAGACTGTTCTTTCCAATGATATTTGCTATGTTTCAAAGTCCACCCCCATGCACAGGTCAACATGTTTCACGGTTCAGGAAAGCGTGGACAGATACCAGACTGTTGTTCATCTACAAAGTTCTTCATCCATCAAGTAAGCAAGATAAGGTCAACCTTGAAATTTATTGCAAAGGCTTTCTAAAACATATTAATATAAAAATGTAAATGATAGACTCTGGACAAAATTTTTATTTTCCCTGTTAAGCTTCTAAGTTTCTCTTAGTCGCAGAATCATACCAGGATTTTGAAAAAAAAAAAAAAAAAGGATGTAGGATTAAGAAATGGAAGGACCAGGGAGATACTTTTGAATCATTTATAAAGCAATACATTGAATAATCAGTCAAAAGGAAAGAAATGGGAGAAATTCCTCCTCCTATCAGTCTATTATCCACAGTCAAGGAAAACAATTTTTTAAGTGTTATATGGAAGTTTGTAGACACAGAGATCTTGAAATATTATAGTTAAAAATAGAGATATATAATTTATGTTAACAAATCTAAAGTTACTAATTTTAAGTGTGTATATTAATGCCAATAATGATGTGAGTTATATTTACTGTGCTTGCTGTCAATATTCCATTTTATTGGCTCTAAAATTAGGTACAGCACTAATTTTATAATACTTTGTACTAATTATTATAGCTCATTATGTCAGGAAAATGAAAAGATCTTGTCCTGCTTTAGTTCATGGAACCTTTCAGTTATCTCTACTGAGGGGTATATTTGTGCATATTTTTTCTGTCTTATTGAGCTATTATACCTCTAGTCATGTCTTTTTGGGAGGTAGGGGTGGGTGCTGAGATTGAACCTAGGGCTTTGTGGATATTAGGCAATTGCTCTACTGACATGATCCATGATAGAAACATGAGGTTAAGGGCACAATTTTATAAACTGGGCCCACTGAACTGATCTCCACATGCTTTCTTTTTTCTTAAAGCAATTTACCTGCAGCCTGTCTGGCTTCCTTCAACAGGATATGTTACATTCCTCAGCAAACAACCTGTAATCTGCAAGAGAAAAGCAGGCCTGATATGCCAATAAAAAGAATACAAGTTACCCTGAAGGGGGGACTTTTGTGACCCTTACATAAACCAGACACCAGAACTTGGAGCGATAAGGCTAATTCCCTCCAACCATAAAATCTGTATGAACGGGTTTCAAACAGAACTGGTCAGTATAGGCCAAAATGATCTAGAGTTACTATGTTCCGTAGAGATTTGAAAGTCTATTGTCATCCTGCTGTCAGTCAAAAGTCAAGAGGTGGACCAGCATGGGACTCTCTAAAAGTTTTTCCCTGGACCCTC
Organism: Spermophilus citellus; assembly: GCF_964194105.1. Lineage (NCBI taxonomy): Eukaryota > Metazoa > Chordata > Mammalia > Rodentia > Sciuridae > Spermophilus > Spermophilus citellus. Next base: position 149,399,651 of record NC_138188.1, read on the forward strand.
CATAAAATTGGAGGGCAGGAGAGCCACGTCATCCCTCTCCTCTCTGAGAGGACCCACTCTTTCCATTCAGAGTGTCTAATTTTCCCTTTTCTTATCTCTTTTAATGAACTTATGTCTGATACTCTGAGCAACATGTTAAAAAAAATTGTGACCTAATAGCAAGAAATGGAGTGAAGAAAGGACCTCTGCAGCTGCCTCAGCTTCATGGCAGACCAGGGCCCAGTAACACTATCACTGAACTACATCCCCAGGCTCTTTATTCATACCTTAGATCATTGAATCAGTCAGTTCCTGTATCAAATTGTCAAATCAATTTTGAAAACATTTTACTCTCACCTATACACTCAGGAGAAAGTCTTTTTTTTTCTATGTAATTTCAAAACCTTTGACTTTTCAATTTTAGAATTTATAGGTTTTCCACTTTATTTTTCTGAATAATTACTTTAATGGCTTTTTAAATTTAAATTTTAATTTAATTTTACTTTGGTGCCTGAGGGTACAGTATTTCTGACTTGCAGTTTCCTGGATGTTCAAACACAACTTTTATTTGTGTTATTTTTGATGACCAGTTAGCAATGTCCTAAATAGATAAATGGAAAGACCAGCATTTTTGAGTGACATCATGAAAATACAAATTAGCAAGAGGCTTTTAAACCACATAGGAGCCAGTTAAGTCTTGGCCATGAGATGCATTAGAGTATCTCTCTTTGGCTGCATAGATTGGATCTAGTGTGGGTGCTTCATAAGGCTAGTCTTCCAAGGTGGTTGTAAAGGCTTTCTAAAACATATTTATAGCACAGTATTAATAGTAGGAACTAGATAAATTGAAGTTATTTTTATTAGCATGTTTAGAGCCAAATCCATTGAATCCATTTTTCTATTTTCCACAGAGATAAGGAAATGTTTTTTTTTTTTTTTCTACCTGCTATTGGATTACTTGACAAGATGATGTAAATACACCCACTTAGCCATAGTGGCAGACACTCTGTAGTTTCTAGACAGTAAAGATCTTAGATTCACCAAGTACTGTTATAGTAGATTTTTCTTTTAAATACTATATATATTTTTTGTTCATTTTCTTTCACTTTTAAATTTAGAGGCAAGTAGTTTAATAATAATATTTAATTTTTAGCTCCTAATTTGGTCAAAATATCTAACCAAGCTCCAGCATTCAACCCATATCAGAGAAGTAATCTTCTGATCAGGTCACATCTATCATAATCTGGTCATTTCACATCTGAAAATTCTTGTATTATGTCACCCAAGAGTTTCTTGGGGGATACCTCATATCTAAGCACTGATACACTGGTACAATTGTATCAAATATTCCTGGAAATAATCTATTTTAAAGTATCATGCTTAACATTCTAACAGAAAAATATTGTTAGATTGTTGCAGAGTGAGACCCACTTGCTGAACCCAGGCAGAGTCAGAATTCTCATCTGGTGGTTCTTGCAAACTTTTTTGCAGGGAGAATTTCAGATGGGTCATGCAGAGTAACAGGCCGGAGTTTATTGGACAGATGTGCAATATAGATGACCAAGAATCTGGACGGACTGAATGGGTAATCCCAGGGAGGTCAACATGTGCCTTACAGATTCAAGGTTTTTTAAAATTCTGAACTTGGAAGTCTCCCCTACCCATGAAGTTCGAACAAATAGGTTCTGGCCCCAGAAAGTCCTTCTCCCGTTCTTTAACTTGGCAAAGAAAATCCCAGGAGTTGGAAGGAGTTAAAACCTGTGAAATTCCTGGAAGTGGAAACCTGTTCAAAATCAGGGAAATTTATCTTTTGTCTCTCTTCCTCCCACAGCTTCTGGAGATAGAACTTTTGAAACAATGAAGGTCCCCCCACCACCTTCCCCTAAAGTTGGTTTTCAACAAAACCCACTTTTCTATCAATTTGACTTTGAATATCTCTGGAGCAGAGAATGCTAAGGCTTAGTAAGGCTTAGCTTCTTTCCTCCCTGGGTGGGTATTACAGTTAGCAGCTAACAATTACTTTGGTTATTCTCTGCTTTGACAAAGTTCTGTTATCCCCAGTCCTGTGACCTATGGAGTCTTTTCGAAGCATATATCTGATTTTGTCCCTGTAAGTTAGACTTGTTACTATCTTGCCCCATACCCACCTGTTTATGGCTCGCTAACCTACCTAATAAGAGTATTACCACAGTGAAACATGATTATTAATTCGTTTTTTTTTTTTTTCAGAATTTCACTCCTTTCCAAATGCCATTAGACCTTAAACCTTTTTATCACATGGGCTGCTGTTTTGCAATTTGTTTTTGGTTTTCCAATGAGACATCCAGAATGTTCTGTTTTCTATCTGAATGCAATTTCAGTCATTACTCTTTGATAGATTGGATATTGTTTTCCAGAGTGAAATTATCATTTTAATTGATCTGGGTTATTATTTTCCGATGTTACTCAGTTCACACAAACTGTTGGCACTACTATAGTTGTGGGACAGAAGGTTGAGTTCCCATCACCAAAGTCTGTGTTGAGAATGGTTTCTTATGCTAACACCAAGCAGACCCCAACTCTTGTTTGGTATCCCCATGCTCATTAGCTAGGGGAATTACTTACAGGTGGCCAAACACTTCTTACATTTGCGTATCAGTCAACCCCTCATGCTCTCTATCAGTTTAAAAAGCTATGCTTTGGGATACTAGAAATGGCTGAAGTATTTGTTAAGTTTTATTGAATAAACATAATTAACTTTGCCAGTTTAATGAATCCATGAAATTTAAAAACCTGTGGGATTAGTTCTATTTAATATTAAAGCATCAGTTTTAGGAGTTCTGTTACCAGTTTGGTCAGTAGAAACCCACAACTTTTTTTCATATAATTTATGTTGAAATAATAAAATATTAATCTAATTCAAATTCCATTAAAATTGTGATAATTATGCTAAATTTACACTCAGGATCTATTTCCAGGGCCTGAAAAATTAGTGTTTACTTTTTCCAGACACCTATACAGCCAGGCTTCTGGAAGTGAATTACATTCTCTACTCAGATGTAGGATGTTTCCTTATTCCACTCTCATCACCAGTAGGGTGGTGTTTTGGAGAGACTATAAGTACTGCTAGAGGGTAGCCTGATGGTGGCTAAGTAGTTACCCCATAGGGACAGTTCTGATGAACTCTGAGAGTCATTCACCAGATCCTAGAAAGACCTTCCAATGACTTGTAAGCAACAAATTCACCTTATTACTTGTCTTCTTAAAATATATAGGATATTTTGGTTCTTAGCCTGAATTATTCAAACAAACTTGTTTTTGCACTCACTTTTAAATATTTTTCACAAAACAATTATAAATAGGTAGATAGTATTGTTAAATACCTAAAACCTTAGAAAATGAAAGATTACTTATTAATATTTATTATGTCAGTGCACTGCTATAATCCAGTTTGTGTTTTGCAATGTAAATCCCAAAATGTGTTATATTATTTCTGTCAACTCAGGTTGCCAACATAAAGCTAACATAAGCTGGTTTTATAGGAGTTTACTTATAATCTTTAACAGCTGGGCTTGAAAATAATTCAGGTTTTAAAGTTGGAAACATCGTCTGTTTTAAGAGGTAAGGAAATAAAAATCTGAGAGGAAGGATTAGATGATGTAATTTCTTCTGTTTGATACTAAAATTCCATAAGACTCTATATTCAAGAAATATAAAAATATAGCTGAATTGCATTTTTCTGGGCCTTTGAGAAGTGTGGGTGACAAAAAAATGCATTTTATGAACATTTTTTATGCCTTGTAAAAATAGCACTACATATATATATTCAATTCTGCATAACAATGAGCTTACTTTCTCTCTTCTTTTTTTATGTTCCTTTATGGTTTACTACTTTAGGCATTAAATCAAGAATCTAATATGTTGAGGGTAAGGGGCTATATATCAAAAGCTTCTTTCTTCAAGCAAATATTTGGTGGATTCCCACATGTCTATTGAAATGAAAACTAGGGAATACTATGTGTGTGTATCACAATATTCTTTTCAAGAAATTTGCAGGAGATTTATTTCAGTATGTCATTCTATTTTGAAAGCCAACTATGAATTTACGAGGGGCAAGGGGATATATCTATAAATTACTTCTTGCAAAGTTAGGAAGCTTTTGGTTTTAAGTTTAGTATTACTAATTAAAATATTGTGGTTTTCAATGAAAGTAGCATGTTGCACTTGATTTAGTCTGCACTGAAGTGGGAGGAACATCATCTCTCACCTCATCTAATGTTTACCTAATGGGAGTCAAACATTTTAATGTAGAGTCGTTTTTAAGCATATTTATACACAGTTAATTTTATTGACAAGTAACCTGCAAATGCATTGTGCTATGAGCTTGCAAGTAAGGGATGGGGTCAGCATAGTCCACAGAAAGGGTCAGTTTAGCTTTGTGGCTAAACTTATGGACTCTCCAAACCCAATATCTGGATTTAACTCCTGACTCTGTCAAATATTAACTCTTTGATATTAGAATATCACTGATTTTTTGTTATTGTTGTTTATAACATGAGGATTATCATTGTATCTACCTCATTTGATCAATTCGAGAACCAAAAAGCATGACTAGTGATGTTGAAGCAAAGTATACCAAAATAAAGGAATTCTCCACTGTTGACTGAATTCAAAGGCAAATAAATAAACAATACTGCTAAGTGCAAACTTCACTCAAGACTCACCCCAAATACCCAAATACAACTTCCTGATACATAATCCTAAAATACAAGATTAGTTTTAAACAATGAACAAAGCAGTATCTTTTAAAAATGCTGCTTCTGCTCAAAGTGACTTCCCAGCTCCTAATGGGCAGTGGGTTTGGCTGCTGGGCACAGGTACATCATACACCCTCTCAGTGAGGAAGTATACACACAACAAATATTAGGCATGTGCCTCACCATCTGTGTACCCCTGCCCTCCATACTGGCAATGATTGTCCATTCAGTTTGCTATAGTCAAATATCATAAACTAAGTAACCTAAAACCAATAGGAAAGTATGTCTTAAAGTTTGGGAAGCTAAAAATTCCAAAATCAGGACACCAACAGATTTAGTATCTGTTTAAAGTGCCCTTTGATTCATAGATGGTGCCTTCTTATTGTGTCCATGGAGGGAAAGGAAAGGCAGTTATCCGGGGCCTCTTTTCTAAAGCCATTAATCCCATCCCAAGCCTCCCCCAGGCCTCACATCCCCATATTCCATATTCCTGGTTAGGTTTCATCATATACTTTCTGAGAGAACAGAGTTTTTCAGATCATAGTATGGGTTTCCATGTTAAGTTCATAGCTTTGCTAAGGTAGCAGGGATGCTAGAAAAGGGATGTCAGTGGATTCTGGTAACAGGACTATGTGTCATGGACTCTCTCAACAGTGCATATGGTTGGGTAGTTGCCAGTGGGAATTTATAAATGAGGGCTCTTACTTGCTCACTGGGACATGGCTAGTAGAGTTCAAACCTCTTCAATGACTGCATATTTTGAGTTATAATTTCTCCATTATGAATGGTAACCCATTAGATGTGACACTCTTGTGAAGTAGATAATATAAGCCTTTGTATGTTATATTGATTAGAGCCCCATTACTTACTGAGAAAATTGGTTGTGCTATATAGAGGGTCGGACAAGAGTCCAGGTGTTTTAGGTTAATAGAAGTGGATTTTATTGATTGTCAGTTCATATTCCCACCTTAAATATCCACATACACTGATAATAGCTGGTGACAAAGAGAAAATTTCATTATACAAACAATATAGACCATAAACTTGACCTTGGGACATTAGCATCAGTTCTCCATCTCCTTCCCAGAGGTCATTCTGCTATCAGATTGAGAGACTTCAAAATCTGTTATTTTCTCTTCAAAACATTTTAAACTTCTGCTATCGGGTGCATTTCACTACAGGCATGACCAAAACTACATTTGGTGATCTCTTAGAATGTTTCCATTCAATTATTGAATAGTGAATTCTTTGATGAATGTAAATAAAACCACTAATACCCTTGATGTCTGTAGGTTTCTGCTCAAATGTCATTTTTTTCATTCTTTGTGGACTCTTTGTCCCCTACACCTGCCTGTATTTTGTTTTTAAGCAAACCCTTGTCATTTTATAACTATTATTTTGCCTTTCATCATGAAAAATGTGAGCTTTTTGAAGACAGATACTTAGACACTTCTTGTTTTCTCCATCTGTCCCACTCCTCTAATCCAGGAAAACACTGCACATGTGTGGGAGTCTTCTGTGCTTTCCCTGTACCTCCCTGCTCCTCTGTCTGTCCTGTCCAGCCTCCTGATGCAAAACAAGCATAATAAAAAGCTTTACCAAGCCCTTTAAACACTTTCGGGATTTATCCTTCTATCATAACACTGTTAGGCATTCCTGTTTTGGGCTCTTGCACATAAAAAAAAATGAGAATTATTAAAGACAGTAGCACAATTCCTGAGTTGCTTAAATAAAATAGTCCCACCCCATCTGAATACTATTGTTCAGAGCCTCTCATGTTTGAGGGCTCATTTTCAGCATAAATCCTAAGTTTTCTCTACTCTCAACAACTTCTCTATACCATCTGAACCCACTCAATAACTTAAGAGTCTCTGGAAATAAGGTAACAACCACAGAAGACTGACTCCCTTCACCTCATTGAGAATTTATTGGTAGCATGTATGCCTCAGGGAATCATAACTTTCTTCTATTTATTTTTACTTTTAACCTACCCACTTCTGTCTCCATAAATGAGCCTTCTGATCTCCTGTGTTCCTTCATTCTCTTCTCTTCACAAATCTTTGACCAGGGATGCTCTTCTACCTGAATTTCAGCATGTCTCTTCTCTTTCCAAGCATAAGATCACATTCCATTTCCAGAGCATCTTGATCTTAAAAAAATATGTAGAATGATATTCCTCCTTTGTCCAAGAGAATGAAAAATATTAATTTTGATTTTTATTGAAAATACAACTTCCAAGCCAGTCCCTCGATACATGGGCATGGTGAATCTAGGATTAAACCTTGAAGTAGGAATTTTAAACATGTGTTTTTTGGGGAGTCACGCATCATTTTTTCTTCCCAACTAGATTGCGTTTTTCAGTGTGTAAACATGCTATTTTCTTGATGCTACATCCCTTCCAACTATTTTAATGCTTTTCTATGCCTCAAAAAATTTCTTAACAGACATGTCTCTCCTCGCTGTATTTAGTTACCTTTTGCTTTTCTTTCCAGCCCACTCCAATCAGACTTTAAATTTTGTGTTCATTGAACATCTTCTTCTTAAGGTCAACTATAATGGAGTGTCAGTACATCTTTTGGTCCTGGCCAATCCTTGTCATGTTTGACATCTCAGGAATGTTTCTTACAGGTTACACACCTCCCTTTGGAATCACTTTTGCTACCTGTCTTTCAGGACACCACAGTCCGTTAGTTTATTTGTTGCTCATTGTTTGCAGTGCTGGGCTTTCTTGTATATTTTTCTCTTTATCTTCCTTGCATACCAGGACTGTCCGACTTTTTCCCATCTTTATCTACATTTCTTTTGTAATCTTACCAGGTCTGGCAATTTTAAATATCATTCATGCCTTGACGACTGTGAAGTTTATATTTCAGGCACAGTCTACTCTCCTGATCTTTTGTTTGGTTGTCCAACTGCCTGGTCAACATCTGTCCTGGATGTTCAATATTGCACTTCAATCTGTTCAAGGCTTAGCTCTGTTATCTCATGTGGAACTCCCATACTATTTTCCATTTCAATCAATTATTTCTTTTTTTCCCTAGTCACAAACAAAATAAAACAAGCAACCATAACAAAACACAAACAAAAATTTAGGAGCACTATTGTCTTCTTTGTCTCTAAGTTGTCTTATCAAATCCATAAGTGTATTCTCTTAGGTTCATCATTAAAATACAACCAGTTCTCAGAACTTCCATTGTTACCGTTCTGGTCCATGTCACTGTTGACTATCTTCTGAATTATTGTGAGAGCCTCTTAATAAGACTCCCGCCTTCCTCCCTTGTTCTTTAGGGCACTTCTTATTGTAAACAGAGTAACTGAGTGGTCCTTCTATAACATGTATTAGACCACAGTACTTTTCTGCTCAAAACAGGCCAATCAATAGCTTCCATTCTCACTCAAAGTAAAAACCTCATCCTTTACAATGTCTCCAAGACCCTACATGAGTCAGCTTCCTTTACCTCTGACAATCAGCTGAATCTCTCTGCTCCATTCATACTCTATTCACAAGGATAGTGGTACAGTCCTGGCCACAGGACCTTTGAATTTTCTGTTCAACCCCCACCCCCAGCCTCCCTACTCAGGTGTAGTTTCTCTTACCTCCTTAGGAGCTTGACTTAAAAGGCAGTGTTACAATTCTCACCTGCCTTCTCCTTTAATTCTGTTTCCATTTTTTGTTATCCAAAGCATTTATTACCTTCCAGATTTCTAACTATGTTACTTAGAGATGTTATTGGTTTTCTGAAATTTACCACAAGAATCTCATAACCATTATAGAGGGATTTTTGTTGTTTTTCAATGCTGTAGACATGGTGTTTATAACTGTGCCTAGCACATAGTAGATATTCCAGAATATGCACACAGTTGAAAACATTGTTTTTTACTGTTTTTATTGCTACTGACCATGTACATATATTTTTTCCTTTGAACAACATATTCGTGGCTAAATTTCTAAAATCTCAAATCTCTCTAAACTATATCTCTTGTGTAACTAGGTATGCAATAAGCTCTTATCAAAAGAATAGAATGAATTTAACTGAATGCAAAATAGAATGTAGATAGCATTATTGTTAATATTGATATGTTAGGTATCTCTGTATTGAGTAAGTAAAAGTTTGGTAAACATATATAGTTTTAAAAGAACAAGATATTAAATTTTATATTTATGTCACATAGAATTGGACAAACACTTCAGAAATCATACTGCAGGGCTGGAGATGTGGCTCAAGTGGTAGCGCGCTGGCCTGGCATGCGTGCAGCCCGGGTTAAATCCTCAGCACCTCATACCAACAAAGATGTTGTGTCCGCCGAGAACTAAAAAATAAATATTAAAAATTCTCTCTCTCTCTCTTCTCTCTCACTCTCTCTTTAAAAAAAAAAGAAATCATACTGCAAAATAATCCTTTAAAATAAGGGAAATTTTATATTCAAATATTGTAAATTTTTCAACATTTAAAATTAAATTAGTATACAAAATACAAATTTAAGTTCTATAAAAGTGTACATAAAATAAAAAAATGGAAAACATACTTTCCACAACTGAAAATTTTATGAATTTATGATTTCTGATAACATGAAAATTACATAGACATATACACATATACATATATTCACACAAATATTATTTCTGGGCTCATGTCTACATCTCTATCTATATTCACAAATAAAACCACAGAAGGTAAGCCTTTTTTTCCAAAATCCTTGATGGAGTTTTTAATCTGCACATAGCTGATTTTATTATTTAATTTTTCAAGACAAATACTTAATTTAACTAATAGTTTAAGTATATATATGCTAAGAAACAATGCTGTAACAATTCATCTTTGGTTTAACAAGATTGATTTTTTGTTTGGCAGACCGTACCAATCCAAATTTTCTCCCTTAAAATATTTTTTCCGCTGACAATGATTATATTTCATATTTTAAGCTGTTCTTGCATGGTTTATTTTTTAGTAAAACATACTTTGTTTGAGGTGAGATGCTGAATTTATTCTCTATTTTTTTCTAGTTCTTTTGTATCTATTCACCCAAAAGTTGGCAGAGTGAAATCCTGTTTACTTATCCTTTGTGCAAATCTGGAACTTACATTGGGTGGTCTCATTAAAGTTCAACAGTAGTGGCAAGGTCAGATCATAAGCACATTATCCTTTTGTCAAATAGCAGAGTGTAACAGAGGTATTTCCTAATATTCCAACTGCCATTGTGTTTTATATGTCTATATTAAATAGAAATTTACTGGAAGATGAGGGAGAAGATATGTTAGAAATCCCCTCCATATAAGTTATAAAATTGTCTCAAATTCCTTCCAATGTTTATAAGGATCTCATAAAATTTGGGTGGTCTTCATTTCATAGAACGGCCAAGTGATAAATATGAATCATGCAGACATAGATGTGTAGGTCAATCTTCTTCTTGGCATCTCAGCCTGGCATGCTATTTTCTTTCACAGTGTGGAACTCCTTTCAGCTTTCTCTTACTTTCTGCATGCATGGACATCATGTGTGATTCAAAGTGCAAGAAGATAGTGACAGCATGACCATTGTATTTTTGGAGGGGCCTTTTTAAAGCTCTGTGTATTTTCTACTTGGTATTTTGATTTTTGCCTCTGTGTTTATGTTTCTACTTATTCTGGCAAGGATTGAAGTGGTTAAAAACACAGATTCAGCATCTCAAAACACAGAGTGTGAATCTCAAACAGCTCTTGGGCTTGCACAATCTTGGTAAGTATAGAGTGGAGCAGGTGGAAAAAGCCACCTGAGAGTTCAGTGGTTCGTGGCTGTCAGAGTTATGTTCATGGCTGTGAAGGTAGTTCATGACACACCTGCCAAAAAGATGTGGCTAGGAGTCAGCTAAGGTGAATGGTGAAGAGGACCCTGGACACACATGACTTCTGCTTGAAAAGAATGTCTGGGGATACTGCATTTGCTCATGGGAATAAAAAAAAAAAAAGGTTTTAAAATGAGATAACTTGCAACAAAAGTATTAAAGCAAAATAGTTCCATTTTTGTGGAAAATCACAAAAGTACATTTAATCCATATTCTAAGTCATTAAAATCACTTTGTCTCATAAGAATTAAGGAAAAAAAATCACAAAGCAACTATAATGTTGAAAGTTTTGATGGAAAATGTATCAGTGTTTTTCAATAGCTTCTGTCTTTCTGAAACTCTGAACATGATTTATATAAATGATAAAGTAAAAGTGGAGGTAGGTGGATTTGAATCGCACTAGGAATTTCTGCCAAGCAAAGCAGTAAGGAAATTCCATACCTCCTGAGTGTTTTGGAGTCATTCCATTTGAATATATTGAAAAACAGCAGATAGCCTTTACTCTCAGAAGACTGTATTTTGGAATGCCTTGAAATAGGTTGGCAAGCAGTAGATATAATGAGTTAAAATGTTTCTTTTAAATTTCTGTTTAAATTATGCAAATTAGTCAATATGAAAGTCATCACCTTTCCATGATCTTTCTTATTCTTTTGAATAGTGTAAGTTACCATTCCTACTAACATGTTTTAACTCAGCTATTAGTGATCTCTCTTTATCTTAGAGTTCCTCTACCCTATTGCCTGAAAAGCAGAGTCTGAAACTAGGACTTGAATGCAGGTAGTTTATTTTGGCCTGGGATGGGGAATAAAAGGGGAAGTGAAGCCAGCCAGGAGGCAATCTTGAGTTGAGCTGAATTGATGCCACCATGAGCCCTTGGGCCCGGATCCTGCTGGGTACTTTTGAATTATTTTTCAGAATATACCACAGAATTGTGCACTCCAGGAACTGTCTATTCGATTGTTTCCTGGACGAAGACAGCATTTAACACATTTATCAAAGGTTGCGTTCCTATAAACCCAAACTGCACCAGGACAAAAGGTGATAGACATGTGTTATACTCTGACACACTGACGAAGTGTAGACACGTTACACCTGTGCAAAACTTGTGGCTGTTTCAGCCTGGAAGAAAAGTTGATCCAAGAGGATGTGTAGAAGGATGAGAGGTGTCTCATGTAGCCCTACACAGCAGGAAAGCAGGACGGGCATGTGGCTTCCTTCTCTAGTCATGTCGTGTCAGTCTCAAGCTGAACAAACCTGCTTCCTAAACACAATGAATGAGATGCCCACTGTGTTGTATTTGCCAGAGCCTCTATACTGGAGTGGAAGGTTCACATTAATTGCCTTCTTCAATATATGGTGAGTGCTTCATAAATATTGTTTCACACTTTTTAGAAATCAAACAGAAATACTTCAGGGAAAGTTACTGTTTATCTTAAGTGTCCAGACTAAGATAAAATGAATTTAAATTACTTTCCCTAAGTCCTCTGTGATGTAGTCCTTAAGTAGCAGTATGTATTTTCTTCTTTTTCTGTTATTTTCACACCAAACCACCTCCTAAACCACAATGGTTTAGTTGGAGAAGGTTATGTTGCAATACCTCCCACAGAAGAAAAATGCTACAGATTATAATAAAAGTATTGTATACTCATGAGTTGATCCATGGGTTTTCAGTTCTTTTGTCCTAGACAGCAGTTTCTCATGAACTTTGTCTCCACTGATTTGTTTCTATGGTGAAATACCCAAATATCCTAATTTTAAGCATTTTCCTTACATGTGCAGTATGTAAGCCCAATATTCTTGAAACATGGAATATGGTTTTAAAACAGTTTAGAAACATTTGCAAAGGTGATTAATGATAAAGAGAATAAATATAATTAAAATAAATATTTATTAGTAAAATCAGTTATCTAAAATTTAAAGTACCAGACACTTCAACTAACATTTAAAAAGAAAAGTAGAAAGAAAAAAAAAATGTTTCCACATATTTGTGGAACAGACTTTATTATTTACCACACATGAAGGACTCCTTCAATTCAATGGTAATTCAATTTTTATGGGGGAAAAAAAGATGAAAGCTACTCTACAATTTTTGGTCATTTAATAAGTTCCCATTTGTATTGCAAGTATTGATAAATATTAAGGCTTCTGATCACCTCAACAACTTCATGATGTAGATACAGTATTTTGTTCTTCACACAAGGCTTTCCCACAAATAAATGTACATGTAAAGAAACAGAAAAAAAAATTTCTGAAAGTTACAGAACCAGTAAACTGGGCAGGGATTTGAATTTAGGCGATTAGAGTCCATAATCAATCTCTCTCTCCATTTAGTTCTGAGTTCTTTTAACTCCATTTCTAGAGAACGAACGCTCCTTTTTACCTGAACACTTGATAGACACCCTCTTATATTTCTCTACTTCTGAAAATATGCCTCAGTCTGCTGTCTTCTTTTTGTATTTCCACCACCGATATTAAACTCAACTCAAGGATGAATACCTTCTTCCAGAAAATAGTTACCCTTTGCCACCAGCCCTGGGTGCATCTCTCTCCTACCTCTTTACATTGTTGAATGTTTCATTATAGACGACACATCTCACTGGGCATTGCAAAAATCAGCCCACGTTATCTAACTACCTGTTTTACTCAGTGTTTTCACTGCTGTGACTGAAAGACTGACAAGAAAAGTTTTACAGGAGGAAATGTTTACTTGGGGCTCACAGTTTCAGAGGTCTCAGTCCACAAAATGGCTATTTACTAGTTCTAGAAGTTTTCTGGTAGAGTTTTTTGGGGTCTTCTAGGGATAGAATCATATCATCAACAACTAGTGCCAATATGAGATCTTCTTTTCCTATGTGTATCCCTTTAATTTCTTTCATATGTCTAATTGCTCTGGCCAGTGTTTCAAGAGCTATGTTAAACAGAAGTCATGAAAGAGGGCATCCCTATCTTGTTCCGGGTTTTAGAGGGAATGCTTTCAATTTTTCTCCATTTAGAATGATGTTGGCCTGAGGCTTAGCATAGATAGCCTTTATGATGTTGAAGTATGTTCCTGTCATCCCTAATTTTTCTAGTGTTTTGAACATGAAGGGGTGCTGCATTTTGTCAAATGCTTTTTCTGCATCTACTGAGATGATTATATGATTCTTATCTTTATGTCTATTGATGTGATGAATTTCATTTATTGTTTTCCATATATTGAACTAAACTTGCATCCCTGGGATGAATCCCACTTGATTGTGGTGCATGATCTTTTTGATACGTTTTTGTATTCTATTTGCCAGAATTTTAATGAGAATTTTTGTATCTATGTTCATTAGAGATATTACTCTGTAGTTTTATTTTATTTTATTTTATTTTATTTTATTTTATTGTTGGTTGTTCAAAACATTACATAGTTCTTAATATACCATATTTCACAGATTGATTCAAGTGGGTTATGATCATTTCTATAGTATGTTACTAGTTTTCTTTTTTTGATGTGTGTTTGCCTGGTTTTGAAATCAGGGTGATATTGCCCTCATAGAATGAGTTCAGATGTGCTCCCTCTTTTTCTATTTCTATAAATTTAAGAGTAATGTTATTAGTTCTTTCTTAAAGGTCTATAGAACTTAGCTGTGTATTCATCTGGTCCTGGGATTTTCTTGATTGGTAGGCTTCTGATGAGGTTTTCTATTTCATCACTCGAGATTGATTTGTTTGAATTATGTATATCATCCTGATTCAATTTGGACAAATCATATGACACTAGAAATTTGTTGATGCCTTCGATATTTTCTATTTTATTGGAATACAAGTTTTCAAAATAACTTCTAGTTATCTTCTGTATTTCTGTAGTGTCTGTTGTGATATTTCCTTTTTCATCATGTATGTTAGTAATTTGAATTTTCTCTCTCCTTTTATTTATTAGCAAGGCTAAGGGTCTGTCAATTTTATTTATTTTTTCAAAGAACCAACTTTTTGTTTTGTCAATTTTTAAAATTATTTATTTGTTTCAACTTCATTGATTTTAGCTCTGATTATAATTTTTTCCTGTCTTCCACTGTTTTGGGTGTTGATTTGTTATTCTTTTTCTAGGGCTTTGAGATGTGGTGTTAGGTAATTTATTTGTTGATCTTTTCTTCTTTTAAAGAATGAACTCCATGCAATGAACTTTCCTCTTAGAACTGACTTCATAGTGTCCCAGAGATTTTGATATGTTGTATCTGTACTCTCATTCACCTCTGATTTTTTTTAATCTCCTCCTTGCTGTTTTCTGAAACCCATTGTTCATTCAGTAGCATGTTATTTAGTCTCCAAGTGTTGAAGTAGCTTTTATTTATTATTTATCATCGATTTCTAATTTAAATTTCATTATGATCTGATAGAATTCATGGTAGTATCTCTACTTTCTTATATTTTCGAAGAGTTGCTTTGTGGCATAATATATGTTCTATTTTAGAGAAGGATTCATGTGCCACTGAGAAGAAAGTGTATTTTCTCATTGAAGAAAAAAAATTCTATATATATATATTAGTTAATTCTAAGTTATTGATTTTATTATTGAGTTCTATAGTTTCTTTGTTCAGCTTTTGTTTGGAAGATCTATCCAGTGGTGAAAAAGGTGTGTTAAAGTCACCCAAAATATTGTGTTGTGGTCTATTTGACTCTTGAACTTGAGTAGATTTTGTTTGATGACCATAGATGCTCCATTTTTTGTGGCATATATATTTACAATTGTTAAGTCTTGTTGGTGTATGGTTCGCTTGAGTAGTATGTATTGTCCTTCTTTATCTCTTTGATTAACTTTAACTTGAAGTCTACTCTATTTGGTATGAAGATGGAAACCTCTGCTTGCTTCTGCAGTCCACATGAATATAGTATGATTTTTCCCACCCCTATACCTTCAGTCTGTGGATATCTTTTCCTATGAGATGAGTCTCTTGGAGGCAGAATATTGTTGGTTTTTTTTTTTTTTTTAATCCAGTCGGCTAGTCTATGTCCTTTTATTGGTGAGTTTAGGCCGTTAACATTCAGGGTTACTATTGAGACATTGTTTGTATTCCCAGCCAATTTTGGTATGAAGATGGGATATTTACCTTGAGTTTGTTTCTCCTTGGATTAGTTTTTCCTTTAGTGTAATACCTCCTTCTGCTGATTTGCATCATTGTTTTTTCTTTCCCTCTTCATGGAATACTTTGCCAAGGATGTTCTGTAGTACAGGCTTTCTAGTTGTAAATTCTTTTAACTTTGTTTATCATGAAATATTTTTATTTCATCATCAAATATAAAGCTTAATTTTGCAGATATAAGACTCTTAATTGGCATCCATTTTCTTTCAGAGCTTGGTATATATTGTCCCAGGATTTCCTGGCTTTGAGCGTCTGGTTTGAAAAATCTGCTGAGACACAAATTGGCCTCTCCCTATAGGTGATCTCTTGTGGCCTTTAAAATTCTACCCTCATTCTGTATGCAAGGAATTTTTATTATAATGTGACTTGGTGTAGATCCATTGTAATTTTGTACATTTGGTGTCCTATAAGCCTCTTGTATTTCGTTTTACAATTCATTATTCATGCTTGGGAAATTTTCTGATATTATCTCATTGAAGAGATTGTGCATTCCTTTGGCTTGAAACTCTGTGCCTTCCTCCATCCCAATAACTCTTAGATTTAGTCTTTTGATGTTGTCTCATAATTCTTGGATGTTCTGTTCATGGTTTCTTACTATCTTCACTGTGTGGTCAGTGAAGATAACTTTATTTTCCAGATTGTAACTTTATTTTCTAGATTGTATACTTTGTCTTCATTATCTGACATTCTTTCTTCCAAGTGATCTAGTTTGTTAGTTATGCTTTCTATTGAATTTTTTATTTGGCTTATTGTATCCTTTATTTCAAGGGTTACTCAGAATAGCAAAAGCAATTCTAAGCAGGAAGTGTGAATCTGGAGGTATAGCGATACCGGAGGTCAAACTGTACTACAAAGCAATAGTAACAAAAACAGCATGGTACTGGTACCAAAACAGGCAGGTGGACCAATGGTACAGAATAGAAGACACAGAGACTAATCCACAAAGTTACAACTATCTTATATTTGATAAAGGGGCTAAAAGCATGCAATGGAGGAAGGATAGCATCTTCAACAAATGGTGCTGGGAAAATTGGAAATCCATATGCAACAAAATGAAATTGAATCCCTTTCTCTCGCCATCCACAAAAATTAACTCAAAATGGATCAGGGAGCTAGATATCAAATCAGAGACACTGCGTCTGATAGAAGAAAAAGTTGGATACGATTTACATATTGTGGGGTCGGGCTCCAAATTCCTTAATAGGACACCCATAGCCCAAGAGTTAACAACAAGAATAAACAAATGGGACTTACTTAAACTAAAAAGTTTTTTCTCAGCAAGAGAAACAATAAAAGAGGTAAATAGAGAGCCTACATCCTGGGAACAAATTTTTACCCCCCACACCTCCGATAGAGCCCTAATATCCAGAGTATACAAAGAACTCAAAAAATTAGACAATAAGATAACAAATAACCCAATTAACAAATGGGCCAAGGACCTGAACAGACACTTCTCAGAGGAGGACATACAATCAATCAACAAGTACATGAAAAAATGCTCACCATCTCTAGCAATCAGAGAAATGCAAATCAAAACCACCCTAAGATACCATCTCACTCCAGTAAGATTGGCAGCCATTATGAAGTCAAACAACAATAAGTGTTGGCGGGGATGTGGGGAAAAGGGCACACTTGTACACTGCTGGTGGGGCTGCAAAATGGTGAGGCCAATTTGGAAAGCAGTATGGAGATTCCTGGGAAAGCTGGGAATGGATCCACCATTTGACCCAACTATCGCCCTTCTCGGACTATTCCCTGAGGACCTTAAAAGAGCGCTCTATAGGGATACGGCTGCATCAATGATTATAGCAGCACAATTCACAATAGCTAGACTGTGGAACCAACCTAGATGCCCCTCAATAGATGAATGGATAAAAAAAATGTGGCATATATACACAATGGAATATTATGCAGCACTAAGAAATGACAAAATCATAGAATTTGCACGGAAATGGATGGCATTAGAGCAGATTATGCTAAGTGAAGCTAGCCAAGCCCTAAAAAACAAATGCCAAATGTCTGCTTTGATATAATGAGAACAACTAAGAACAGAACAGGAAGGAAGAGCATGAGGAAAAGACTACAGTAAACAAAGACGAATGGGGGGAGAGAAACGGGGAGAGAAGGGAAAGCACATGGAAATGGTAGGAGACCTTCAATGATACATAAAATTATAAGAGGTTATGAAGGGCAAGGGGGAAGAAAAAAGAGGGAGAGAATTGAACAACAGCAGAGGAGGTAGAGAGGTAAGATGGGAGGGGAGGGGAGGGGAGGGGGGATAGTAGGGGATAGGAAAGGTAGCAGAATACAACAGTCACTAATATGGCATTATGTAAAAATGTGAATATGTAACAGATGTGATTCTGCAATCTGTATTTGGGGTGAAAATGGGAGTTCAAAACACAATTTGAGTCAAATGTATGAAAGATGATATATCATGAGCTATGTAATGCTTTAAATAATCAATAAAAAAATAAAAAATAAAAAATAACAAAAAAAGTATGCACAATACCATAAGCACACTAATAAAATTAATGACATTTCTTTAATATTAAAAAAAAAAGGGTTACTGTTTTTTTTTTTTTCAGAGTCTCTCTCTGTCTCTTGAAGTAATCTTTTGCTACTTGTGTTTGCTCTCTTATCTCATTGTTGGAGTGATTAGTTTTTGCCTGTATTTGGTCATTTAGGTTATTCTTTAATTCACAGATCATTTAATTATAAACCTTCTAAACTTCTCTATCATTTCATCAACTTTGCTGTCCATAGTTTCTGTTATTGTAGTTTTCTGGTTTGTTTGGGGCACTTTTCTCCCTTGTTTTTTCATGTTGTGTATGTGTCTTCCTTTCTTGCAGTGCAGATCTAAGATATTACAGTTTCTACCATATATTCTTGTAGTATCCGTGCAGATTGTGTATCTCACTTTGATGTCGGGCTTCCAGACCTTGCTGGTGTCCCTCAATGGATGCTACTGCAACTATTGGTGGTGTTGGCAATAGCTGAGTTAACTCGAGATAATAGTGGAGGTGCCTCAAGATGGATGAGAATTCTTACAGAGATGGGGCTGAAAGGGTGAGACTTACCCTGTCTTTGGGATGCCTTCTCTGAGATGCAGCTGCTTCTAGGCCCTGTCTGTTGTCAAAAGGTAGGGACTACTGCTTGGGAAAGGCTATGGAAATGACTGCAGTGTCCCAAGATGGAAGTGGTTTAGGCTTGGGCTCCCAGGGGACTGGGGGTGGCCAACTCAGAGGTACCTTGGGCCTGAGTCCCATGTATGTTGGCGTAGGCAGGTGTGGGCCAGGCCTTTGCTTTGGTGGTGGTCTGTTGGTCAGAAGAGGAGGTTCTGTGCTGGAGCCTGAGCTTCGGCGGGTGTCTGCTGGTGGCAAGATGGACCCAGGCCACCCTAGTCCTGGGTTCCACACAGGTTGGTATGGGCAGATCTCAACATGCAGCTTTTCATGAGTGAAAAGCATAATGCATATTTAATACACAGCATTTAGTGTCAGTTAGTTCCTGAGAGTAAGAAATAGTGTTCAATTATAGTCTCACACCTTTAGGGGATTACTCTTCATTGGAATTATTATTTTTTTCTCATTGTCTTTATTCACTGCCCAAATCAGGTGGTGTGTTTTCTCATCTAACTACTATAGAAAGGTCGTCAGTTGACTTCATATCTTTGGTAACTTCGGTTGCCATCCCTGCTGTGTATATATCCATACCCAATAGAACTATTGCTTAGACTCAGCATCTCTTTATTTTATATTCTAACCCTTACCAAATCAAAAAAGTCTGAGAGTTTTTTTTTCTGTTATCCCTTTTCAATGAAGTCAAAGTTCATTATTGTTTACAATCAGTTCTGAAATTCAAGTTCAAAGTTACAGCTGTATCTCTTCCCATTTCAAATTTACAGCTGTATCTCTTCCCATTTCCCCTAATCATCCTCACAGTCTCTGGATCATTTCATTTCATCAGTTCTTATAAGTTTGCTGATGTGCTCTGTCTTTACTTTATTCCTATCATGATTATTCTCTGAAAGTCTCCAACATACGATTCAAGTTCTATTTTGTCTATGAAATGTTTCTATTTCCCACAAATCAAAGTTAATTATTATTTGTGTCTGTATTTCTATTGTTTAGATTTTTGAGAAAGATTCCTTGCAAATTGTTTGCCTATCTTTCCCAGATCCAAAGTAGTAAACTTTTAGAAAATAGGGTTTAAATAGTTTTTCTTTATTTTATTTAGGTATCAAAAAACTAAAGAGTTGTTTGTGTACATATATTTTGTGTGGGTGAATATTTAATAAATATATATTTACTGGTTGGGTAGAATTCTCTTTGAAGTGCAGAAAGTATCTGGCTATATCCTGACTTTCTGAAGTAATAAGTCTTAACTGAGACTTGCCATAAGACATTTCCATGTATTAGAAACTATTTTCTTTAAGTAGTGCCCATTCTTGGAGATATTTTCCAAATCTTCATTAATTATAAAGATCACCTGTCCTGAATTCTTTTCTCTTATGTTCTTCTAATCTGCTTTGTAAATCAATTTGATCAAATAATGCAGGTAATGCATTCTGGATTCTGATCTAAGGTGACATATCTGGCAGTATTTTTATAAAAGAAGTTCCAAGAAAACAGAAAATGTAATCAGAAATTTTTTTTCAACCATTAGTTTCCGCATGTGAAAGAAGTAATTTAAACTAAGGAGGTTCAAATTGCTCCTACATTTTAAAAATATTTTCCATTCTTATCCCACAGCCTAGTAGTTCTTCAAGAAAAGCTTGCTAAAAGCATAGATACATAAGTGTTTCCAGAAAAAAAAGTGAGCCTTAGACATGTTGCAAAATTCTAAAAACAAAGCCAGAAATGAAGCTTGGGCTTCTTAGTATTCAAGTGTGGGCTTGTATGTTTGTTAGGTTTTTGTCACTGTGACTAAAATACCTGACAAGAACAACTTGGAGGAGGAAAGCTTATTTCAGCTCATGATTTCAGAGCCTTACTACATGAGGGTCCAAATTCACTGCTCAGGACCGAGGTGAAGCAGAGCATTATAGTGGAAGGATGTGAGAGAGGAAAACTGTTATGCTGTTTACGGTAGCCAGGAATCAGAGAGAGGAGAAGTGGCCACAGGGAAGTAAGTGGTCACTTGGGCATGCCCCAGTGACCTCCCTTCTCTAGCATGCCCCTTCTGCCTACCATTCACCCAGTTAGTCCTTCAAACGAGAGTCGTCTAATTAGATTACAACTCTTATAATTAACCAATTCACCTCCTGCCTAAATACAGGAGCTTTTAAGGCACATCTCATGTCTAAACCATAACAGCTAATAACTCTCAAACGAAGATGGAGAAACAGGAAAAATCTCCAGGACACAAAGAGGTTTCCAGAATGTCTAATCAATATTAAAAGATTGAATTTTTTTGAAACCCTTCAAGAACACAAAGACAAAAAATTGGGTAAAAAACATGATGTGATCATTTATCTTTAAATCTATGTGATGACAAAACTCTGCTTTGTCCGACCAGTATTTATTGAAGAATCATGTTGATTCAACTAGAGGATTTTAGTGATTTGGGGGAAACTCTGAGGAAATAAAACAAATCTTCTGAAAACAATTTGCTATTGATTAAAAAAAAACTGAATGCAAGTTTGGCAGTGTGTAAAATTAAGTCCAATATCTAAGCCCAGTGTTTTATCCACATCTTTGCCCAGGTATGATTCCACACACATATATAGAGAGTCATAAGTGCAGTTTATTCATTTAAATTTGCTTTATTAGCATAGCAATTGATGCTTCTTTACCATTTAGCAGAATTTTTAGCATCCTACATTTTTTGTGTCCAATGTAGAAACATATAATTCTCTCAGAAAGTAAGAAAATATGGACAGTAAGGTAAATAGCTTGCAGTCTAAGGACTTACTCAGTTGAACTTTTGTGTGTGTAAGACTGGATTTAAGGCTGTTTGAAGCAGAGTTCCCCAAAACAGGCTTTAACTGTTTATATGAGGTTCCCCAACATATGCACCAATAAGAGTTGAAGTCAATGTTGTACCTTGTGACCAGAGAATTCTATTGAAGAAAAATACACTATAATCAGCTTTAGCTGGCTAAAAAACTAAATTCTTTTGATTCCTGGAAGTTAGTAATAAGATTTTTCCAATATCATTTGACACACTTAGTTTTGTAAGGATTGAAGACAATCCATATTGATTAGAGAAATCCCTTCATTGAGATATTTTGAGAAATAGTCTACGTAAAAGTATTTGGTACACAGTAAAAATTTAAGTCTTCTAAAAATGACTCTACTCTCAAATAATCTTGTTTTCAAAGGTCAAATCTCTGGGGTAATGACTAATTTTCTCCTGATGATTACTAGTCACAATTATGTGAAATGGTGGTTCTTGATGACTTTTTCTCCCCCTTTAAATAAAACAACATATTTCAAAATTGGAACCCTGGGACATTCAGTTCTTCTAAGTCATACTTTTTTTTAATAAAGGAAGATTTATATATAAGGTTATATAAAGCATATTAAAAGAAGAAGTTGACAAAATGTCAGCAAATTATCATTTTGTTTATTAATGTTTTCTTTAAATGTCAAAATTAATTACAGCTTGAAATATAGTTTTTCAATAATCTTGGCTATATAAACATTAGAATGTGAACTATGCTTTCATTGAATCATTTGGACATGAGAGTCAAACATCTGGAAATTTGAGTCAATTGTTTTTACTGTTGATTCTGTTTTCATCCAGCTGCATGTTGCAGTAGACTTCATGTGTTGAACACATCAAATTTGCCTTCTTATCACATTCTGCACATCTGTTACTGACATGAATTTCAGCCAACGTTGATTCAGGCAGAAGTCAGTTTCTTGGATTATTTTGAAATTTGAGGTAGTTTGTGCTTTAAAAAATAAATGCAAAAAGAAACTTACTAGACATAGAAATAACAATAAACATATAATATATTGCTTTTCTACTATGCTCTCAGCTCTCAATGAAGTTAAGCTGGTTATAGGTTGTGCACATTAAATATCCATAAGATATTTAATACTGGAAAACACTTAATTTGGAGTGGAGATTTATTTCTCAAATCTAATAAAAAGTAAGGGTAACACAGTTCATTTTTTTGTATTGTGGTAAAAAAATAATATTATGAAATCTACCACTTGAACAACGTTTTATGTATGTTATAGTGTGCTATGTATGCTACATTAACTACAAGCACAATGAAGTACACTGGATCTCTAGAACTTTTTCATCTTGCATAACTGAAATTTTATACCCATTGAGTAGCAATTCCCCGTTTCCCACAGTACATTTTTAAAGTCTTTTCTACATCTGAATTTAATTTCTGACAAATGCACATGAATGTTTAACCCAACATTATAATCCAATAATATTTACTCAGTGTGTATATCTATATATGATACTGTTCAAAACAAGTTAGGGAACATAACCTTTTGGAACTAGATATTTCTTACATTTCCTACAGCTGATTCTTATTTGAAAAAAAAAAATGTAGACAAATGTAGAGACCCAGGCAGAATGTAAAATAACACCACGAGGAGATGCTATGCAAAAGACCCGCTGCCATGTTCCCAGGACACAATCCACCTCAACTTATAAAACCCAGGTGTCTTGACATTCTGCTGCAAAACTACATTTTTCTTACAAAGTCTGTACAAGAGTTTATCAATCCACTTTTATTTATTCATGTTAGCATAAACAGCATTACATTAGAACTTTAGAAAACAGATTTTAATAGTAGAATTCCGGGTAGGTAAGAAATTACACTATGGTACAATTCTAAGTTTTTCAACAAATCACAATGATGATCTTATGATGAAATCAATGAGAACATCTTCAGATAGCTGTTGTTGTTTTGTCAATGATTCAAGGAAACACCCTCCCTCTTCATCTCATTCTTTCTGTCCCCTATCCCTCCAACACACACACACAGTTAAAGTACAGATGAGCACTCATATTCTACTTCTAAACCTATAACTTTCCTCTACTGTTTCAGGATTCCTTAATTTAGCAAAGTAATGTCTTTGAAGCACACCAGCATAGGAAGAACAATTGAAATAGGAGGCAGGATAATACAATGGATAAAACATGTGCCTAAACATCTAGATTTGAGTTCTGACTTGGCCATCTCCTAATTACGTGGCCCTTCAGAAGGTCATTTAATCAAGTCAGGCATTGCATCACATGCCTGTAATCCCAGCTACTTAGGAGGTTGAGGCAGGAGTTTGAGGTTAGCCTGGGAAACTTAGCAGAATCTTATCTCTGAATAAAATAAAAATGTCTGTGGATGGAGCTCAAGGGTAGAGTACTTGCCTAGAAAGAAAATAAAAGTTACTTGTCTCTCCATTGCCTCATGATATGGTATATCATCTGTTCTTGCCACAAACCATTTTGACTTAATGGGTCAAGTCCTGACTTTTGGGTTCCCGTAGTAATGTGATTGTGTTTAAACACTTTTGTCATAGCACTAAGCATAATGTATTATGCTTCTTCTGTTTATAAGACTGTCACCCCAAGCAATTTGTGAACTTCTCAAGACAAAGGATTGAGTTATATTTATTCTTGTATTCTCAACAAATATCATGTTTTCCACAAAATAGATCTTCTAAACATGATGTCATTGTGATGTTTCATCATGAGTCATTAAATCCATTATAATATTCAGTGAATGTGTAGATAGAATAGAATTTCCATATGATTTAAAGTATCAATTGTATGTAGGTAGGGAAGCTGAGTATTTGTTTTATAGAATCACATTTTATTGTTGCTTAGTACAGATGCCATAAATTTTCACTTTATCATCAAAGTCACTCTGCTCAGAAGACACAGAGTTTTTTAACATGATGATCAGCAAAGGTTTGCGAGGCTTTCTGCAAAATTTTGAGAAATCTTTATTCTCTTCTACAAGATGGACAATATACACATTAAAGGCATTGAGTTAAAGGGCAGTCTTTTGGTTTCCTTATACCAGGGTTTTCCACATTTTTTGAATGTAGAATCTCTTCCAACTTCAAAAACCACCTCTTTTCCTCATAAGAAGTTAGCTTTCTATAAAACACACACCTTTGGAAATGATGGTTCTAAGCCATTAGTCCAAGCCACATTGGCTTCTAAGGTGAAAAGAACACAGCCCTAAAGAAACAGGAAGGCAACAGGACCTGGGCACACAGTAGAAATGAAAACTCAGGAGTCATGGGAATGAGAAGAGGATGAGAATCAAATTAAGGAGTGTGAGCAACCTAAACCTTCATTGGGGGAAACATTACTATTTATAATGGCAGAAATTACTTTCCAGAGATGTGCAGGTGAAAGTTGGTAAGAACTGAATGAGAACTTCAAGACAAAAGTGCATTTCCTGATAACTAGGCCAACCGGGCAGCTCTCTTACCTGTAGTTCTCTGGGACACCAATTTTTCTATATGAAGAACTAGAATATACGGGTACATAAGCACTTATTAGAAATGTATTGCATCCAAAGTACTATAGAAGGCATTTCAAAAAGTGCATCAGCATGTTCTTACAGGCCATTTTTTAAGCAAGAAATACGTTTTTGAAAAAGTAAAAGAAAATAATTCATAATATTGTATTGAAAGTTACAAATTAGTAGAATGAATAGGGGCATTGACAGTTTACAGAAAAGAGGAAGGAATTACAGTGGTCCCTTATGATCTGGGAACAATTTTACCAGAAGGATGAATCTTGTTTGGAATTGAATAATTATATAAAATTTCAGTAATTGAAGAGGAAAGAGGAGAACATTTCAGGACTGGTGATACATGAAGGTGTAGATCTGAGACTGTGTAATGAGTTTTTGTGAAATAAAAAAAAAATGTTCTACAGAGTAATACCTAAAGGTAAGGTGGAGGTAAAGATTGCACTGCTATGGGTAAAACCGTGACTCCACCCTGCAGAAATAGAGACTACTAAATATTTATGAATAATAAATGAACCATAGAACAAACATGGTGGAAGAAGACTAATAACTCGTATTGTAGATCGAAGATTTATTTAAAGAGAGGCCCTAAATGAAGAGGTCTTAAAACCAAACAGCCTCATCCCAGATTGTCTAAATCATCTTTGGAAGAAAGATGAGAAGGATGCAGCAGAAAAGAAATTTCTTTGGAAGTAGGATATCAAAGTAATGAAATTCAAGAGAAATATAAAGAAACAAACTTGTAGCTTGATCAGTATTAGAAGATGTGGACTGGGGGAAAGTCTCCAGAATTAACCTAAGAGATCTTTCATGTGCATGTTTGTGTGTGTGTGTGTGTGTGTGTGTGTGTGTGTGTGTGTGTAAGGGGTGTTGCTGGGCATCAAACCCAGAGCCTCACCCATGTTAGGCAAGCATTCTACCACTAAGATGCACCTCAAACCCAGGAGCTGTATAAGGGGTACAGAGGCAAGAGCTGCTTGGTGGCAGAGAAACTCACTAGAGAATGATTCATACCCTGTCTGTAAAATATAAAAGATCATTGTATGATAAGAGGCTGAAAAATTGTTAGGGATATGGAAAAAGCACATTCATAAAATAATATTAAAACTTTATTTAATGGATCATATTCACTTGTTCTTCATACTTCCCTCATGTACCTACTTCCACAAATAGCTCTTCAAGGTTTTTACTTCCTTTATCCTTTACAAAATGTCTCAGAAGAATCACTTAACAGATATCTTCTTCGCTTCCAAACATATCACTCAAGTTTTTAATGGGCAATCAACTTCTATGAAAGGAAAAATAATATATTCCTATTATAAATGCCTGTCTCTATACAAACATTTTTTGTGATTATCTAGAATTTTAGCAGTAAACTTATTCAGTTATCTAGAATCAGAACTGTAATTCAGTCACTGACAATTCACTAGTTCCACTGGATTTGTTTTCCATTTACCAAAATAAATGTTGAAGGTAAAAGAAGTACTCATGTTGTTAGCCTTATACTAAACAAACAAACAAACCATCTGTATACTTTACAAAGCACAGGCAATCACCCATGAAAAGACAATATGTTTACAGTAGCACTCACATGCAAAGAGTTGGAAACACTGCCCTTTTGGGGATCTGCACACACAAAGTGCATATAATTGCAGATTAAGGAAAGTTTTGGTCATGGAAAACAGTTGTCTTTGAACACAAAAAAACTTTCAATTTTCTATATCAAGGCAGTTCTTTTGTTATCATATCAATCTGGGAAAATTATATGTGAATATAAAGTGTGAAAGGGTTGCTTTTAAGGTGGATAGCAAAAACATAATAATGGGTAGACTGATATTTAAATAATATGTCACATTCCGGTACTATGGGCTTTCATGTGGCACATAGGAAATGTGGTCAAGAAAAGGATAGAGGACGATAAAGTGTCCCCCTCCCCCTACCTGTATTATAAAATGGTAAATGTACAATTTAGAATAGATAAATATAATCATGTTTTATACTTCAATACTATTCCCTTCTGCACAAAGCAACTAGGTAAAGGAGATTCAGAAGATAAACTTTGGTTGCTTTTATGATTTAGATATGAGGTACCCCCAAAGCTCATGGATGAGACAATGCAAGAATACAAGCAGGTGAAAGGATTTGACTATAAGAGGTATAATTGGCTTTGTGAATTAATCCACTGATACACATTTACTGGCTGGTAGTTGAAGGCAGGTAAGGCATGACTAGAGAAAGTAGGTCACTGGGACATGCCTTTGGGATTTATATTTTGTCCCTGGTGAGCAGAGCTCTGCCTGCTTCCTGGCTGCCATGTTCTGAGCTGTTTTCCTCTGTCGGGCCTTTTCCCCATGACATTCAACTCACCTGTGCCCAGAGTTATGGAGTTGACCAGCCATGGATGAAACCTTTGAAATGGTGAACCTACATAAAATTTTCCTCCTCTGTTTGTTCTTGTTGGGTCTTTTGTTCACAGCAATACAAAATTGACTAAAACAATTGCAGAATGAAGCAAATTATGTCTGGCTGAAACAAAACTGAGAACTTAAAAAGTACTAATTATACATTGTTGATGAATGCCCTTGTGGCTGTTATATTAATACTGGATCTCCAAAACTTGATAAGCTAATTGATTTAAATAATTTACTATTGTTTCAGTTGGTTTTCTGCATATAAAATAATATCAATGAGGGAAAACAGCAGACTATCTTTTCCTTTTCTATTTTTACAAATTTTATTTTATTTATGGCACAATCAGTACCATAGTTTTGTAAGATTCTGTGTGTACCTTAGTAGAATATATATTTTGTAAGATTCTGTGTGTACCTTAGTAGAATATCTATCTATCTATCTATCTATCTATCTATCTATCTATCTATCTATCTATATATATATATCTATATATGGTTTATGCAGGTTATAGATAAACCAAATCTTTAAGCACTTTGTTTGTATTGCTTAAGACTACTCAATATTAAGATTTGTTTGGTTTTAATTCCCAGTTATCTGAGAGTTAGGTTACATATTTTTTTTATTAAGATGTTGTGGGATATGTCCTAATTAAATTGGTTTTGGACTTGTTTGGGTGGTATTAGGTCATAACCTAATGGTTATGCATGGTGCAAACCATTTTAAATTGCTGCTTAATTCTAATTAAATATTTATTTTTACATAATAGCTTATTTATTTATTATTAATTCTAGTTTAAAACCCATTACTTCTGATATTAATTAAACTAAATGTTGTTTGGAAAGGTAGCAGAATACAACAATTACTAATAGGGTATTATGTAAAATTGTGGATGTGTAACTGACGTGATTCTGCAATCTGCATTTGGGGTAAAATTGGGGGTTCATAACCCACTTCAATCTAATGTATGAAATATGATATGTCAAGAGCTTTGTAATATTGTGAACAACCAATAAAAAAAATTTAAAAAAGAAAAAAAATAATTATATAACCAGAAAAAAATATGTATATATATTTCCAATATTTGAATGTCAACTTATAATTTAAACCATAATTATAGAAATTTGTTTTATTTCTTCATTAAATATGTCTCTGGGAATTTCTGAGGAAACTCTAAAACTGAATTTTAAAATTTATAATATTGCGAGGTATTAGTAAAAATGAACTTGAAGGTTATGTGGTTTGACATTTTTCTTTTTAAATAAATATGATTTTAAGCCATTATATAAATACACTTATTGTGTGTGTGTGTGTGTGTGTGTGTGTGTGCGCGCGCGCATGTGAGAGAGAGGGAAAAAACCCCAAGGTCAGAAGAATAGAACCACATTTTAATTAACATAATATAAGTCTGAAAGAGATTTTTTTATGTTAAATAAAAGGGAAAAAAATAAAAGTATTTACTCATGGTGTGGAAATTTGCTTCTCCTAAAAAATCAAATATGGATTATAAAGCATCCTTTTTCATACTGTTACTAGTTTTCTGTCTTTGTGAGAAAATACTTGAGATAAGCAACTTATAAGGAGGAAAAGTTTATTTTGGCTCATGGTTTCAGAGGTTTCTTTCCATGGTTAGATGACCCCATCTCTTTTGGACTTAAGGTGAGGCAGAAAATCATCGTGGAGAGCTGTGTGGTAAAGCAAAGCTGCTCACCTCATGGCATCTGGCAATCAAAAAGGGCTGGGTCCCTATATCCCTATCAATGGCACACCTTCTCCGACCTAACTTCCCTCCACTAGGCCTAACCTCCTAAATATTCTACCACTTCTCCATAATGCCACAAGTTAGTGACCTCATTTTTAGTATATGGGCCTTTGGGTAACATTTAAAATCCAAACCATAATGCATACCTTATGTAACCTTGTATTTATCCATACTGATTCTATATGTAGTAAATGGAAACTTGAATTGTTTAATGTTGAGTGAAGCCTAAAGTCAGAAAAATAGTTATCTTTTAACTGAACTGTTATAAATTTGAAACTTAAAACAAAAGGGAAAGAAAAGAAAAAAAGAGGGAAAGAGGGTATTCATGATGTGAAAATCTGTTTTGCTTTAAAAAGCAAATGTAGATTATAAGCATCCTTATACTATATTTTCAGCTTTCTATCACTGTGACAAAATACTTGAGATAACTTGAAAGGAGGAAGAGCTCAAAAGAGGAAAATATTGCAAATATTTAATTAAACCAACAAAAATCCAAAGAGTTATCAAGCAAAATGTAACATTGTTAGAAATTTATATAAATATATGCATTTATAATTGCTATTATTTTTTTTTTCGGAAAATACATGCCATGTAACATGTCAAGCACTATACCAGGTAGAAAGTAAACTGTACATGCAAATCCACAACTAAACACAACAATATCAGCTAGTGTTTTACATCTTTATCACTGGCTCTTCTATTCTGCTTATAATAGAATATTTATCTCAATACTCTGATGCTATGAGGAATCTCTCACTGTCTTATATACAATTCAAACTACTTTGGATTTCTAGGAAATTGTATCTCGACACTAATAGTCTAATGAACACCATTCAGCAAACATTTCTAAAACAACCAGATCTTAAATTTTGGTTCTTATATATTTTCTTCAGAGCCCTCTGTTTGACACATATATGACCATCTTTTCCTCACATATTCATGCTGTCTGTCCTCTGTGCTTTTACCCTAAATTCATCTAAGAAGACGTTCAGTCATGGTGGATCAGGGCCTGCTCCTATGGCCTCACCCTTAATTCCCCCTTTGTTTAAATTTGTTGTAATTAGTAATACATGGCAGGAGAATGCCTTTCAATTCATTGTACACACATGGAGCACGACTTTTCATTTCTCTGGCTGTACATGATGTAGAGTCACACCATATGTGCAATCATACATGTACCTAGGGTAATGATGTCCACCTTATCCCACCATCTTTCCTTAATTACCTCTTTAAAAGACTTATCTCCAAAATGCAGTCTTATTCCCAGGAAGTGATAGTGAATGTGACTTTTGGGAGAATGCATTCAGCCCATCTATAACTATGGTATACATAAAAATTAAAACACTTCTGTAGATTTCTGCATAAATTTGTGAGATTTAAGGCTCAGGAGAAACACAATTAACACGTGAAAACAAAGTTGTAAGTTATTAGAAAACATTATGAGAAGCAGAGCTAGCAAAATTTGAGGCGTATTGAATTTGAGTTGACACCAGGGCATGATATAACTACGGTTTATAAACAATACTCTGTCTCCTAGATTGAGGTTTTCCAAAATGCCTTGGAAACCTAGAACAATCTGTTTATGATCAATGTTCCATTATTATTATTACTATTGCCTGTTCTTGCTGGGCGTGGTGGAGCATGCCTATAATCCCAGCAACATGGGAGGCTGAGGCAGGAAGATCACAAGTTTGAGGCTATTCTCAGTAACTTAGCAAGGCCCTAAGAAACTTAGTGAGAACCTATCTCAAAATAAAAAATAAAAAAGGCTGGAGATAAGGCTTAGTGGTTAAGTATCCCTGGGTTCAATCCCCAGTAACAAAAAGCCAAAAAACTAACAAAAAGTAGTACTTATTCTTGCTCTCAGAAATGTTCATGTTTATGTTTATTATATGGTCAACATAATTGGAATCTTCAGTGTATCTTTACCACAAATCTGAAGAAAATAACCAAGAATAAACTCCCATATATATATCTGAAAAATTGCTAATCCCATGGACAGTTATTCATAAAACTGTTAAAATTGCCTAAAGGTATACTAGTAGCCAGATAATTGTGCCATATAAGAGGAGAGCAAAATTTAAAAGATGTGAATTTCCCTTTCTCACTATTATCATTGAATGGTTATGATAGTATGAGGTAGGTTGGGCTCTGATCTTCTGATATTTAGAGAAGCTGAATAAGTTGACTTAGCCACATAATAAGTAAATAAATGAGTTCAAGTGTTTATCTCCAAATGCTGCACAATGAACCTCTATGTTCTTCTGGTTAATGGGTCAAGAGATAAGTTTATTCTAGCATGGGACCAGTGAGCACCAGCCATATTCTCCTCCCATCTCTTCTACAGAGCAATTTTGAAAGTAGTCAAGGTGGTTTTTTTTTTTTTAAAGGAGATCACATTTTAATTGAAACTCTCAGAGTCATTTTATTAACTACCTAAAGATGTCACTCTATTATGTATCCACATAAAAGGACATTTAATTTTGTGATTAGGGTTCAATTTGCTAAAACAGCAAAACAATTAGTTGAATTGCGTTTTTTCCCCCTATTCTTTGGATGATTTATGTACAGATCCTGGAATGTGCCCTGATTTTCATGGAGGTGTAAATTAAATAAGAAGTAAGTTTTGTGTTACAAAGAATTGAAACAAACCATTGATTAGTACAGATTTTATCACTTTGTTGACTCCATAAAAGTGTCTTACACTACATGTTGTTCTTCACTCCTAACATTTTCAGACAAACAGATACTAAACATGGTGAATATTTCTAACAAACTCTCTAATATACTGAAGTCACACAGAAACAACTAATATTCAATCAAGTTTATAACCCGATTGACTTTGGGGCTCATACCAGTAATCTACAGTTTTCTGAGGCATTTACCTTATCCCATTTGAGCAACAGCACGATTTAATGAGAAACATTTCTCTGTCCTCTGACTTCCATATGCTTTAATTGTACCACAGTTAATTATTTGTATTGTGGGTAATGGGTTGTCATTTTCAATCCTTCACTCTACCTCATATTACTACCTTTGTCATATGCCTTTACACTTCCTCTCACTGGTAGTGAAGTACATTCCTCTGCCCCATTGATGATGATGTGACTTCCTTTGATCACTGGAAAATGAGCAAAAATGACTGTGACAGTTCCAAATTTAGAGTTTTAGCAGCATGTCCCATTTGTGCTTACCCTTCTTGCATTTCTGCCATTGTAATTAGAAGAACATGTCTTGGAGGACCCATTGATCTAAGAAGAATTAGAGACACATGGAATAAAGTATCTATGTGCACCTTACTTCTAAGCCTGGCCAAGCCCTTTTGCTTATTCAGCCAGCTTCCAGATGACCTGCCTGCACAAGAGTATATATAAAATATTAGTATAGTTCTTTCATTTTAGGGCAGTTTTCTACATGTCATTATCGTAGCAATAGGTGGTTTATCCACACATATTCAAAAATGCCTTTAGAAATTCTGCATCTTAGACACTGTATTGGTTTGGATGTGAGGTGTCCCCTAAAAGCTTACACGTGAGACAATGCAAGATGGTTCAGAATAGAAATGATTGGGTTATGATAGTCTTGATCCAATCAGTGTATTAATCTCATGATAGGGATTAACTGAGTGGTAACTGAGTGGTGATAGGGTGTGGCTGGAGGACGTAGGAATTAGGGCATGACTTTGGAATATATATTTGTATCTGGCAAACGGAGACCTATCTCTGCTTCTTGATCGCCATGATGTGAGCTGCATCCCTGCATCACTCTGCCATGATGTTCAGCCTCATCTCAAGCCCCAAGAAATGGAGCTGGCCTTATGAACTAAGACCTCTGAAACCATAAGCCCTCTAGTAAAACCTTTTCTCCTCTGAACCTTCTTCATTATCTCACATGTGAGCTTTAGGGGGGCACCTCACATCCAAAGCATATCAGTTACTGAACTAGGTGGTAAGAGAAAAGAACAGATGCACACACACACACACACACACACACACACACACACACATTCTTGTAAACTGAAATACGTTGGTGTATAATTACAATATCCCATGGATAGTGTTTAGATCAGAGAAATGTACCATAGGAGCATAGGAAACTGTTGTCTCATTTAAACTCTCCATGGAAATAACTGTGCAAGCAGCAGAAGTTTCTCTTGTACAAAGTGTGTAATGAAATTTTTATGGAGGCAAGGCCTACTACAAAGCTGAGTCAGCTGCAGAAGCCCCTTTTCACCCTAATTCTTGTGATAGCACCATCAGAAAGACTTCAGACTTACCAGTCAGAGTAGCAGGCATGAGTTTATTAGGGATAGGAAAAAGGGAAAAGAGAACACTGTCGAGGGAGACAGTGGGATTTTTTTCAGAAAGGAGAGGGATGGTGTACCCTTCCTGCCCTCTACTTTTATTGAAAGTCTTCAGAGAGTCTCAGCCAGGTCCATCTCTTAGCTTCTGACTGACAGCAGAGAAACAGCACTGACTAATCAAAGAGAGGATGGTGTGACAGTCACGGAGTTGGAGATTAAGGAAATTGAGTCCCCTGGTTTTGCTTAAATTTCTTGCCTCCTTAATCAATTCATTACCCTTTGAATAGCTCTCAGCAAGTTTTTTTTTGGTTTTTTTTTTTTTTTTTTTTTTTTTTTTTGTGGCTGCCAGAGTGATTGGGGCTTGTGATAGTTTCAGTGAGGAGGATGATAAGGCCACTTGGTCGGGTGTGAACTAATTTTGAAGCAAAATTTTTTTCTTAAAGAGATGTAATTATGCCTGGGGGGAGGTTTTGAAATATCAGACTCCCATCTTCGAGGTGTTTGGCCATCAGATAAGACTCCTGTGGTTTTCAGTCTCCCTTCATTTTCCTTTCTCTGCTCACCCATTCAGAGCTGACTAGGCATCACTTCAGGCAGAGTTAACAGTGTAAGTGATCACAGGACACTGGATTCTTAATGAACTATATGAAGATAATGGAGACCATGGTGAACATTAGAGAAACTGTGGGCTAGACTTATGATTTATGTGAGCTTTAGCTAAGGTCGTACATTTTTAACTGTGTTAATGTGTTTGGACTGGACTCAGAGACAGCAAAGGTGGTGTGAGAAGGAAGGAATGAACTGTATGTAGCCTTTCTTTACAGCAATTCTTATAAGTTAGTTTCCCCCCCCCACCCCCACAGGAAAGTGAGAATCTTAGTCTGTTTTGTTTTGCTTTAATATAATATGTGACACTAGGCAATGCAGAGAAATAGAGGTTTATTTGCTGGGAGATTCACACAGCATGGTGCCAGCTCTGGGGAAGACCTCTGGCTGCATCACAACATGGTGGAGAAGCAGAGAAGAGAATCAGCTGCATACAGGTGGGTTGCTGTGGAAACAGGAAAGCAAGAGCCGGGGAAGGGTTGGGCTTTCCCTTTTATAACATCTCACTGTCAAGAGAATTAATCCAGTTCCAGAACCTAACTCACTCATGCAAGACAGCATTAATCTATTCAAGAAGGTGGAGCCCCTGTGACTATCTCCCACCAGGTCCTGCTTCTTAAAGTTGTCACCCCCTCAACACTGCCACAGTGGGGACCAAACTTCTAGCACATGAAACTTTGAGGGACAAATCATATCCAAATCAAGGAATGAAGGTCTCTGTGCTCAGTGCCTAGGGAAGATGTTTTCCCTTGAGCACGTATTTAATGCACTCAACATGAATTCTATTTAACACATTGAGTGCATTACAGATTTCTATGCACTAGTGTCAGTTTCTGGGAGGCAAATGGGGATATGAACAAAACAAGTGGTTAGTCATGTTTAGTAAAAGTTTAGGAATACGCGGTTGATCAACTCCTTAGATCATCCTGCATGCCTTTCCTTGCCAATTCAAGACGGATTAAACTCCAGACCAGCCATTTCCCAGTGGTTTGACTAGTCTAATTTTAAAATAATCAGACGAAAAAACTTCAAGTCCTTGGGGAAATTATTCCCTGCTTTAATAGATTTTGCTGCTAGGAAATGTTTTTCTGATAGTCTTACCAAATTTTCTTTCTTTCTTTTTTTTTTTTAAAGAGAGAGTGAGAGAGGAGAGAGAGAGAGAGAGAGAGAGAGAGAGAGAGAGAGAGAGAGAGAGAGAGAGAGTTTTTAATATTTATTTTTTAGTTCTCGGCGGACACAACATCTTTGTTGGTATGTGGTGCTGAGGATCGAACCCGGGCCGCACGCATGCCAGGCGAGCGCGCTACCGCTTGAGCCACATCCCCAGCCCCCAAATTTTCTTTCCACAATTTTATCCTATTACTTTTCTTTCTGATTTAAAATCACTTGAACAGTCTTTTTTTCCTGTTGAATGGTCACACAGTCACTTAAGGTTAAGATCAGTTTTTGTCTTTTCCAACCCTTTTACTTTCCAGACTCTGATTTTTTTTTTTTCTTACATGCATTGAGATTGAGGTTTTTTTTTTTTTTTTTTTTTCTCCCTCCAGATTTATTAGCTCACATACTTTAGATCCATTTCAATCTATTTTTCATCTGGTCTGTAAGCATTTATATCCTCTTTTTTATTATTGTCTTCCCCAGTGATGTTTGCATCACATCCCTGATGAGGGTAATTAGTGAGCTGCTTGTTCCCCTTTCACAGCCATGAATAAAGATGTTCTATAAAGTGAAGCTTTCACACTGATCTTTACTGGGTCCTCTGGGAGCATTCCTCTCAGCTATGCACTCTGTCATTAGCATGAGTTACTTTTTCCCTTTCTTCCAGCTTTCAAAGCATGCTCACACCAAAACATGCAAATCTACTGAAAAACATCAAATGTGTGCTTGTGAAGTACAGTATTCAATAAAAACATACCCGTTAAAGTGCTTTTTTTATTTGGACATTGCAGAGTCTTGTATTCATGATTTATAATTCTCAAAGATCCTTCCAAAAGAGACAAAAGCTTCATGACAATTGCAGCCTCAGCAGAACTATAAAGACTGGGTCCTGGAAGTTTTGTTAATGGTGGAGAAATATTAGCAGAGATCCAACTTTCCTCAGTGCTTGGGGTATTGTGTTAGAGATGAAGCTGAAGATTTTTAGGAAAGTTTTTTTGTATATGTCTGGCTACTTTTTAATTTGATGAAGCATTCATTCTAGGGAACTAAAAACCTAATATATTAGCAAGTATGTTAAATACAGTGTCTTCTGATCCCAAGAAGATACAGTCCAGATACAATTAATGGAAGACACATTAAGATCCACACACTTTTAAAGGATGGGTGGATCCATTTTCTCATATCTTGGGACAATCCAGTAATGGAAGGTCTAGAATCACTCCTAATTCTAATCTCCTAATTCACGTTATGAAAATGGAGATTAGACCATTTAATTGACTTTACAAGGGTTTTCTAAGAGTGAATGCTGTTGCTGTATTTAGACTTAGGACTGTTAGATAGCTGACTTTTTTTTTTTTTTTTTTTTTGGTACTGGGGATAGAACTTAGAGGCACTCAACCACTGAGCCACATTCCCAGTCCAATTTTGTATTTTTTATCTAGAGACATGGTCTGACTGAGTTGCTAAGTGCCTTCTTGTTGCTGAGGCTGGCTTTGAACTTGAGATCCTCCTCACTCAGCCTCCCTAGCCACGGGGACAATAGGCATCCACCACGGTGCCCAACACTGACCAGTTTTTAAAGCGCTATCTACACTATACTTAATTAGGCAATCCATGCAAAATCTGATGACTGGCACATCGTCACAGTTCATTACCCACTGGCTATGATTATGCCTCTGAATAAATGACATATGACTTTTATTTCCAACCAAAGTTCAAGAGTTTTGCAAACAGTAGCTCTTTCCAAAATACTAAGAGAAAAAACTCTTTTAGAACACTAGTATTGACATGCAAATGTGAAAAACAAATATTTCCTGCACAAATAAGTTTATTTTGTTATAGCTAAACAAAAATTTTGAAAATAAAAAGTTTGGAGTAACTTCGTGGTTAAACTGTTTTGACATTAATTAGTCTGTGACTCTGAAGTAAATTTTTCAGTATCATTATCTCATTGTAAAAAGGGGGTTGTAATAAATTATATTCCATCTAGGCCATTGAAGGTTGAATGGTGGTCCAGAGAATGGGTATGGGCACATATTAATCCCAAGAACCTAATAAAGTTATTTCTGGAAAAAAGGGGGTATGCTGAAGCAATGGAGTTAAGGATTTTGATATGAGTTCATCCTCTATTATCTGAATGGATCCTTTGAAGAGACATGTAGAGAAGACACAACCAAGGAGAAAGGTGACATGTTAACAGAGGTAGAGCCTGGAATGCTCTCCAAGTCCAGCAGTGTCAGTGAGCACCAGAAATGGAGAGCAGCTGCCTTGGAGCCTCCAAAACCATCAGGTTTCTGTTGAAACATTATTTTGAGACTTTTGGATTACAGAACTGTGAGAGGACAAATTTCTATTGTGTTACAACATCTAGTTTCTGGTAATTTGCTCTAATAACCTCAAGAAACTAATAATCAAGATTAAAACATGGTATGGTCTAATGTTTCCACTTATTGTATAATTCATTAATATAACCAAAGTTCCTGATTTACCCATCAAATGACACATTGGAATGCATGAGTATTAAATTCTTCTTTAAGATCTCTACTTAATAAAAGTAGAGAACCATTTACTAGTGAGTTCTGGAAATGTACCCATTTTTTGAAGATGAAAATAAAGATTGAGACTTGGGATATTAAAAATAACAGCTAGAAATGGGCAGGCACAGAAGATAGTAGATGTGGAAGGAAAGTGAAGCAAACCTGAGACTTGCTATTTTTCAGAAAAAAAAGAAAAGACTCTGTAGGCTGTAGATAATCCATTTTGTACATTTTACTTCAACCATTTAAGTTTAAATTCAAGGTCTCTTTCTGTGGCACACATTGTTATTGTTCAGGCAGAAAAAAACAAATAATAACCAAAAAATGAAAATAAATAAAAACTCTATTTGAGCATATATGTTTTTGAAAGCAGAAAATTTGAGAATTGTTTAAAGAGGCAGTTTTTAAATTTTAAAACATAATGCTGATACTTTTATATCCATATAGAAATAAAATATAATATAGAGTTTATTCTTACTTTTGGACAAATCTTTCTTTGAACTGGACAAGTTTTTAAAAAGTTAGCAGTGATATTTTATTGGATTATTAAGCAATTTTAACATTTTTGCTGATTAACAGTATATAGGACTGAACTCATTGACAAGTATTCTATTTAGGGACAATTATACATTCTACTTTACATACAGTTAAAACATTGAATAAAACTTGCTTATACCATTAATTTATATTTATTCTAAAGTGTAAATACAATAGTTTAATTGTTTGATTTCTAATCAATATTTTTTCACAAATATTTTTAGTGTATAACATGAAAGCCAAAAATAACAAATAAAAATAAAATGAAAAGCCTCTTAAAAATTATTTCAGATGACTCAAGAAGCCACCAACTAGAGAACTTAATGCACTGGTTCTATTTGCTATGTTCTGTTTCTATCTAGAACAGATGTGAAAATTCTAAGATAAACTTTAACATAGGGGTTACTTAAGAAGGAAATTACTATTAGTGGCCTATCTTAAAAATATACTAGTCAAATGCCAAATGTCATTTGTCACCTTGGGCAAAACATCTGACAAGAACAATTTAGAGGGGGAAATTTTTATTTTGTCTCACAGTAGGCCAACAGTGTAGCTCTGGACCTTAGGTGGGATAGAACATCATGGTGGAAGGGCATGGTGGAGGAAAGCAGCTCAGAACGTGGCCATCAGGAAGCAGAGGGAAAGCCCCACTCACTGGGGACAAAATAAAAACCCCAAAGATATGCCTCCAGCGACCCAGCTCCTCCAGCCACACCCTACCACCCAAGTCAATTCATACCAGTGGATTAATGAACTGACTGGTTTAAAATGCTCATAACCCAATCATTTCACCTCTCAACTTTCTTGCACTGTTTCACATTTGAGCTTTTGAGAGACACCTCATATCTAAACTCGAACACCAAGTATTTAATTTTGGAAAAATCTTTAAAGACATATTTATCAACTAGGCAAGCAATATTTACTACCTTTAGATATTTGAACTCTATAAGTAATGGAATATATATAATCTGTGTACTAGACACAAGGAGCCAAAATAAATAAAAGTTTTCAAGGAACTTCACTTTCAGTAGATACAGCCACACATAAAGAGATCAGCAAATCATCATGAAGGCTGGCAGATAAAGTGAAAGGAAGTATGGTTGGGTGGCCTTGTGGCAAGAAGCATGTATGACACACATAGCCATAGGAAAAGGAGCCAGAGGTCAGATCAGTCTCTGGGCCACTGCAACGTAAATTCAGCTGAGTATATTGAGAAACCAGTGACAAGATCCTGAAGCCTAAACACAAACCATCATGGACTACAATCTTATTTTCATGAAATTATCCTATTTATAATTATAATTATAATTCTATACTAATTGTAGTTAATGGAGTGTAGTTAAGTGTAATACCATATGTTGTACCAGAATCAGAGAAAATCAATTATCTTGACAAAAAGGGTTAATGGAGGATGACTTTAGGAAGAAAGAAACTGAAGAGAACCACACCACCAACCTTCATCAGATTGTGTGTCTTACTCTCATATTCTCTGTAGAGCAAATGTCAATCAACTTGATCTTTCCTAATATATTTAGTGAAAGCATAGCATTTTCCTCCCCAGACATCTCTTTGCCTTTTGGAGTTTAAATTGCCACATGATACAGAAACTACTAACTGACCTGTCAAGTTCCCTTGATAAACTCTGTAGTAGTCCATGTAGATTTTGAAGGACACCACCATGGGATTCAGGGTGCCTTTGCTCCATCATATCAGTTTCTCTGTTGTTCCCCTTCTTCAGAAGAGATGCTGTTGAGTTGAATTGATCTTCTCTTGAGAGAGTCAACTTACAAAGAAGAGGCATCCAAGGAATCTGTGGAATCTGTTGACACAGAGATTGTGAGTAACTACATGATTTATGGAGTAGGCGCCTTCTGAGAGGGTTCAACATGCTCCTTACTCCTGGGAGACAGGTAGGTGTCCATGCCCTTTGAGGCAGGACTGGATTCAGAGACTCATTTATAATTGATGGAGTGCAGTTAAGTGTAATAAGCTTAGGTTAAGGCCAATCACGAATTTGGATCTTGTGAATTAGTCTATCAGACTTTTCCTAGCTCAAATCTAGGTAAATTTGTTCAGCAAGAGGGCAAGCATTCTGCAGGGTACAAGACAGCTCTATTTTTCAATTTGATGAGCACTGAAAAAACTCAAGTACACTCATTCCTATATTTCTTATCACTATATATTTAATCATCTATACATGCACACATATGCAAACATACACACACACATATGCACAAATGCATGCACTCTCTGGGATGGTTAACATAGAACATTTTCAGAATATATCTAGAATCCTGTACCACTACTGTATATTCTAAGAGGAAGTGGGAAGAAGCAGAAATATACCACCTCCCTTTACACAAGGCAACATTAGGTATGTGATTTGTGAGACTCCAATAGAGAAGAGTAGAAAGTGATTTAAGCAGAATAGTAACAAAACAATGATGTATACTATGTTTTTTCTGTTAATAGCATTAGAAAAGTAAGAGTTTTCCTTAATAATGTGGATGTTTCAAAATGAAAAGTAAAAGCAATATCATTATTACCCTCTGGCGACTAAAAAAAACTTATTCAACACTCATGTTGTTTCATGGGAGAAAAGATGTCATACCTTCTTTATCCTGGACTTTCTATGACTCACTATAGCAGGATTTGAAATTATGTAGGGGAAGCTAAATAAATCAACTTCTGGCCTCTTTTTAAGTTTTATCTAAAGTTGTTTCATATTCTGCAACTTCCCATTTCTAGATGTATTTTCATCAGTATGGGATCTGGCTTTAGGTTTCTCAATGAATAATTTAAAGAAGAAAAAGAAGAATGTCACCATCTGGACCTTTTTATTTTTGGTGATACTGGGGATTGAACCCAGGGATGCTCCCACTGAGTGGAGGTGGTGCTCCATCTTTTTATTTTTTATTTTGAGTCTTGCTAACTTGCCCTTGAGCTTGCAGTCCTCCTGCCTCAGTCTCTCCATCTCTGTACCCAGAAAAATCAAATTCTTAGTCCTCCTCTGCCTGTCTTCTAACTTCCCATCTTTCTTCCTTCCTTTCCCCTTTTGAGTGTCCAGCCTAACTCCCTTCCTTCCTGTTTTCTCTTCCTCTCTGTCTTCTTTCTTTTCTTCCTTTTCAACTATCACCTTTTTCTTTTTTAGTAGAATTGGAGTCATATTCATTTTTTTATTTCTGGATATTTTTCACATTCAGAATGTTGCATATAGTGTATAAAATGTCATTAAGAGGCAATCCAATTCATCTAGCAAGGATAAAAGATTATTCCAGAGGCATGTTTCAGGATGGAAATTCTCGGGGTGGTTAGAATCTAAATGGACACAAAATGCAAGGGCGTGTGCAACTATAAGTGATGCTCCAGAGTGGGGCTTGCAGGCACTTACTGAAAGTCAGTATTACTGCCTGTTGTGGGTATTAAGAAGCTAGTTTCACCAAGTATATGGGTGAAAGCATAAAAGAACTGGTCTTAAGAGAAATCTAGTTAAAGGATTCAGAAATTCAAGAATGTTTGTGGGTCAAGAATATAAATCTAGTAGAGAGATTGAAAATACAAGGTCAACTGTACAATTGATAGAACATTATTATAGGCAGCAAGACATTGTGTGGTAATATGAGGATTTTGCCATTTATAAAAGGGATACTCTTCTTGTAAAAAGGATAAAGTGAATGAAGAAAATATAAAAAACCTTAAGGTAGGAGGTAGACTAAGAAATCATATGCCTGGTTGTAGTCATAATTGAGAATTGTTGGTGAGATCATTTATTCATCTGTTAGAATTTATGCTCCTGGGGAGGTTGGGAACTTCAGGATGTTGAAGTTTTGGATTTGTTGCTATAGGGAAGGAGATACAGAATCAACAGTGAAGTTTGAATCACTGGCATTTCTAATGAAATTAGTAAGTTGAAAGACATTTTCCTCCGGGCATGCACTTTTACCCAGAAAGGAGTGAAGAAAACAGCAAGAAGTTTCCAGGGCTGGAATTTGGGAAAAGAAGTGTGAAACCTTCAGGAGGCATTATAGATACGCTGGCTAAGCCTTCCTAAACTGTTTTAATAAGAAATTGCATCCGATTCGCCAGAATTTTATTGAGGATTTTTGCATCTAGGTTCAT
This sequence comes from Spermophilus citellus, assembly GCF_964194105.1. Classification (NCBI taxonomy): domain Eukaryota; kingdom Metazoa; phylum Chordata; class Mammalia; order Rodentia; family Sciuridae; genus Spermophilus; species Spermophilus citellus. Next base: position 149,442,188 of record NC_138188.1, read on the forward strand.
CAGAGATATTGGTCTGTAGTTTTCTTTCTTTGAGGCGTCTTTGGTTTCGGAATCAGGGTGATGTTGGCCTCATAGAATAAATTTGGTAGAGCTCCCTATTTTTCTATTTCCTGAAATAACTTGAAAAGTATTGGTATTAATTCTTCTTTAAAGGTTTTGTAAAACTCCGCTGTGTACCCATCCGGTCCTGGGCTTTTCTTGGTTGGTAGTTTTTTGATTGCTTCTTCTATTTCATCCATTGATATTGGTCTGTTTAAATTGTGTGTATCCTCCTGACTCAGTCTGGGCAAATCATATGACCTAAGAAATTTATCAATGTCTTCACTATCTTCTATTTTATTGGAATATAGGTTTTCCAGGAAGAAAAGATTAACATTAAACAGAGACATGAGGTGGGAGGGAAAGGGAGAAAAAAGGGAAATTGCATGGAAATGGAGGGAGACCCTCATTGTTATACAAAATTACATATAAGAGGTTGTGAGGGGAACAGGATAATAAACATGGAGGGAAATGAATTACAGTAGATGGGGTAGAGAGAGAAGATGGGAGGGAAGGGGAGGAGGGATAGTAGAGGATAGGAAAGGTAGCAGAATACAACAGTCACTAATATGGCAGTATGTAAAAATGTGGATGTGTAACCGATGTGATTCTGCAATCTGTATTTGGGGTAAAAATGGGAGTTCATAACCCACTTGATTCTAATGTATGAAATATGATATGTCAAGAGCTTTGTAATGTTGTGAACAACCAATAAAAAAAAAGAAATTGCAAATTGGGTTGAATGCAGAGTGAAATCAGATAGGCATGGTGGCTGCTGCAGCATGGGGGTAATGGAAGGCACGAGGTCCCAACAAAGGTGCAGATGAGGTCCTTTTGACTAATGGAGGAACATTTGATGCTCAGGTTGAAGCAGCAGTTAGAATCTAAGGACTTGAAGAAAAGCAATTTCCAAGGATGATGCAACTAGGCTGTGGACATGCCAACACGTGGGTGGATGGGTGGCTATGGAGGCCACAGGAGTTCAATGGCTGAAAGAAATATGAAGGCTGCAATGTGAATATGGTAGCAGGGAAAGGAGAGGATGAGGTTGTGATGCAGGAATCAGCCAGTATGGAATAAGTGTTCACCATGGAATATAAGAAAGGGTAGGGGTGGAAATTACTTTTATTTCTATTGAAGTGGAGGCTGAGGAATTGTTAACCCTGCACAGTGTCCATTTTGATCAATTTAGACATTTGATATGCCTTATGAAAACATAGGATTATAAATTGAAGCATGATACCACCAGTCCAAAGTGGACTGGAGACTTGTGTTCATGTCTTGGAGTCTCAATTTCAGATAGATTCCACATGTTGCAACTCCAGTCTAGAGAAACCAGAATAGCAGAGAGAACTCAAACTTCTATTGTTTTGGCGTGTGTGTGTGTGTGTGTATACATATTTGTGTGTGTGTGTGTGTGTGTGTGTGTGTATATATATATATATATATATATATATATATATAATTTAAAATAAAAAGTTCAAATGGAATATACTTTTTCAAATTTTATTTTTCATGTAAAAGAGAAAATTGATTTCATAATTGTAATTCTGGAGGCTTAGAAATAAGATTAATGGATGGAAGCTATTGGGAAGCAAATTTTTAGTTAATGCAAGGAAAACACCAGTTAGGACTTTCTCCAAATGAAATTGCTTCCTCTTGAAGTAATGAATTCCATACCATGGATAATGTTTACACTAGACAAAGGAATTCTTCATACCATTGGGTTCACAGAAAAGCAGAGTTGGGATGGCCTAGAAGTTTGTTAGAAATGCAGATTGTCAGGACTTTTCAAATATCTGCATTTAAAAAATCTGTACCCTGACAACATCCTCAGGTGACTGCTGTACACATTAAAGCATTGAGCTTGAGGTCATTCCCCACTCTGATGACAACTGGGCTCACAAAGGATAACCTGTTCCTAGTCTGTGAATTTTGTCACATATTTTGATTTTAAAAGCATGTTTTTCTTCCTTGGTTTGTCTCTGTTTTTTAAAATTTCAAATGTCAAATGAAAAAGTCTATTGGAGTTTGACTCTTCATATTCGGTTTAATTTTATGAGATTATTTCCATATTACATCATCACAAAGTTCATCTACTTAATAAGAGCTCTGAAATGCCACTCTTTGAAAATAACTTTGTGCCTCATGAGCTCTACGCCTAAAATATAGTTTTAACAATGCATTGAAAACAACAAAAAACATAACATCTGAAAGCCTCTGTTAGCACTTGCCTTGTGTCACCACCCTTATTGATTGCTCCATGTGGAGTCTTGGAACCTTTTAGTCACTAGGAGTTTGCTTTGACTGTTCAATAGGAAGCTGCTTGTGATGAAGGTACTTAGAAGAATTGTTACTTTCTTGCTTTTTCTCTATTCTCCCCTTTTAAAAGCAAATTTGTATTCTTTTCTTTCTATTAGTCAGAGTTATCCAACATTCTAGATTGTTACTTCTGAGACAACTCAAGCCTTGTTTTGCTTTAAGTGCTTGGTGAGCACAACAATGATTTGTTTTTCAACAGAGAAATAAATTGATAAACTATGGTAGCAATTATTCTTATGTATTTTTTTTTGTTCAGAAAGCACATTCCTTGAGTTTTTTCTCCAAATGGAAAAAATTTTTAATTAGCATAAATATGATACAGTGTAACAGGGAAACATCATAGAAATGAATAGGGCTTTCAGCTACAAACCTCTCTCATGACCCCATATTGTTTTGTGTGTGCATAATAACTGAGTTGTATGAAAAATCTCTGCTGTCAGCAATGGAACATCACAATTTACAACGTCTCCCTTCCAAAGGGAGTATATCACTACTTACAAAAGTAGCTGATTTATAGCAAATGGCAAGAAGCAAGAAATCTTGGTTTTTATGGTAAAAAAAATGGCAGTTACTGTAAAGTTTTTCTTCTTTGAGTTAGGGAAAGATTTGCTATTTGTGATGACTAATATGCTTGGCAACCTAACTGAAGACTTACTAAGTCAAATCATCTTTTGTCAAACGGTAATTCCATTATAGACAAAAAACATATATAAAGTGTGTTTCTCCTTGCTTTGTAAATATTCTGATAACACTTTTATGTGTGAAGCCCAAATATGAGAGTGATGCCCATTTATTTTTGTGTTTGCTTAATCACCACTAATTATGTTCCCTTTATTACCACTCACCCTCTTATCTGTTCCTTCTTTCTTGCTCCCCCAAATGCATCTCTAAGATTTTACTTGAATTCTGTTTTTGTTTTAATAAATCAATACTCTTTGAAAATGACAAAAAATATCATGCCAATCTCTCACGGCATGAAGGATATGTTTTGAATTTTTTTTAAAAACCAAAAACCTAAATATGCTTTAAAAGCTTTCTACTTTAGGTTAGGTATAGTGGTGCACGCCTATTATCCCAGCACCTGGGGAAGCTGAGAAAGAAGATCATGAGTTTAAAGTCAGCCTCAGCAATTTAGCAAGGCACTAAACAATTCATTGAGACCCTGTCTCTAAATAAAATACAAAATGGGGCTGGGGATGTGGCTCAGTGGTGGAATGCCCCTGAATTCAATCCCTGGTACCAAAAAAAAAAAAAAAAAAAAAGAAAAGAAAGAAAAAGAAAAGAAAAGAAAAAAGAAAAAAAACAACACCAATAACAAAGAAAACTTGCTACTTTAATTGGTATTCCTTTGGGTTCTTGTAAATTTAAGACATTTGTCTTTGTGTGTTTACACACTTCATTTTCTCTGGGTCGAAACATCTCCTTGTGATGTTTTCTTCTATAGTTTTTTGGATTTGCAACAATTTTCTCTTCTTTTGCTAATCTACTTTTCCAGTGTTAATTTCCCTTTCCTCCACCATTTTGCATTCTACTTTTTCGGGGCTGCTGATGGGCATCTCACCTGCTGACTTGCTTTACCTCATTGTTTTTTTATAGTATCACTGTGGTGAGGATCCTCTCTTGTACATTACACTTACCCATAGCCTATCCATCTGTTAAGACCTGTGTCCCATATGTTACCTCCCTGACTACTTTGGTGGTATTTCCTCTGAAGTATTTTTTATCTGCTCACAGGCCTTCTCATTCTTGCTTTGACTGAGATGTCCTCCATGCATGAGGATTCATCTAATTATTTCTATACTTCCACTGCTGTGTGTTCATTTGTCCATTTATCCAGAGCTTTTATTATGAAATAACCATTCCATTCATTTTTGTATTGTATAAGTGCTGAGAACTTTGGGACAGTCACTTTCTAGTAGTGAAGCAAGACCTTTGCTTTATAAATCTCCATAAAGAGCAATGAAAGTTAGGGTGGAAGATAAATGTGCAACCCAGCCTGGTGCTTCTGGTGGACCAAACAAAATGACCAAGAACCATACTTAACTGCCTTGATGGGACATGCCACTTCATCATTGTAGGTTATCAAGCCACAAAAGCCCATGTGGAAGGATAGTTTAGTAGTAATTTTCTCAATTAATAGCTGTACTTTTCCTTTGCAAGGGAAAGAAATGAGAAGACAGCAACTACATCACAATACAACATAGGAAAAGTGAATCAAAGACCACAGATTATACATTTGTATAATTGTTCTATTTCAAATGGGTTTCTTCAGAATTCTAGAAATAAGCATGTGACCAAGATCAAAGTAAAGGGGAGTTTGATTTGGTTTTCTGATCAAAGTGATCCAGAGAAGCAGAAGAAAAGACAACAGGGATCTTTCAATCCATGATGGAATTGACCTCAGACAAGTTATGACATTAGTGCCTCCTTATGTTAGACAATGACAGTGATTGATCTAAAAATAGCTAAAATTAGAAAATGTGTGGTATGCTAACGTCATTTCTCCTTATCAATAGCTGCCATGATATTTTAACACTTGTGATCTTCTTCAAGTAGTAGGAACAAAATCATAAAAGCATTTTACCATTAGAATTCCATGAATGCCACATCTTCTGTTTTCTTCTAAATTTCATCCCAACTCTAAAATATATAAAGTGAGATTAGCATTTATGAAGGATTTATAAATTTGAAAATTAGTCACTTTGTAAATTTTCCTCAAATTTCCAATGCAGCCAAAATTTTTTCCCCCTAAATGCCTGGTCTTTCCTTTTCTATAAAATAAAGCATCCTCTTTCACCTGTTTTATATATATATATATATATATATATATATTGTATTAGGTGGAGAGGCAATAGAAAAGCAGCCCCTATACTGGGCCCTATTCAGTGGCAGCTTCTTGTCCTTATGCTTAAGGAAGCCTTTGAAGAAATAAAAGTTGTTTGGAAGAATCCAGGTATAGTTGCTTTGTATGTTGTGATGGGTAGAAGGGATGAAGTGAAATGTGAAGGCCACTCACATCCTCTATCTTGCCTCAGACTGTGTCCTGGAACCGTGGGGTGGAGAAAGCGCCACTTTCATTCCTGCTTCCGGGGGTTGTTGATGGTCACGTTGTGATAGAGAACCACAAGTAAGAAGACAGACATGCCCACCTTGTTGGCGAAGATGGCAAGCTGCACGTCTGTGATCATCCTGACCAGCTTGACTCGGCTCCAATGCTGCCTGCACACCAGCTGGAGGAGAGGTCTATATTTTAGAAGGTGGCTAGAATCTCATTTGACTTGTTTCCTTTACTTCCAGTATTCGCACATTCCTCATCACAAGCTAAGAACAGATGTGTTAAATTTTGCTTGTGAGTGCTTGGATTCCTAGTAGCATTGCATAAAGTTCATAATATGACCATGATATTAATTTGTCACAATTTCAGCTGATATTCCTTATCTTAGCTTATGATATATATGTTGAATTCACTTACTTTATTTCTAAGCAAAGGATGTTTTCTGGTTACATATCTGCCCAAATGTGAACCCAGTACTTAACAAAGGAGCTGGATTGATTGGCATCCTCGGTATACTAAAGCATACAGTTAGTACTGTGGGAATCCCTTTTGAGTTACTGAAATCAGAAAACTTAGAGGATTATGATAATGAAAAATTGAAACTAGGTAGAAGGTTATTAATTCATGGAGCAAAGTAAGACTCAAAGAACCTATAGTGATTGAAGAAATCTGGAAGAAAATAGGTAAGTCAATGAATGTCAACTTCAGCCAGAAATGTCTTGAGTAGGACCTGAACCAAAGGTAAGGCTGACATCCAGTTGTATATTTCCTATTAAGAAAATACTTTTCAGAGTGAGATCAAAGATGCAGATAGATAGGTCTGGAAACCCACAGTTCCTGGAAAACCATGAAAGCACAGAAACCATATTTCAACTTCACTGGTTCCAAGCTTGGATTTTTTTCTTTTCAACCCAGAGAGAATGACCTTGACATACACATACCAAAATTTCAATTTATAAGGAAGGTTATACACAGACATATTATCTTTTCCCATGGTAAAATGTAAATGAAATGCAAAATTATAACTGTAAAATTTGTTGAGTACAATGGCAAAAACAAAGAAAGAAAAGCACCTAACTTTTCTGACAGTAGATAAGTCTGTTTTGTAAACATGATAATTTTAGATTATCATGAAAGCTATAAATAAAATAAATTGGAGTCATGTGAGAGAAATTTAACCACAAAAGTAGGTTTTCTATTTTATTTATTTATTGTTCTCCTCTAGAGTAAGCTGAAGAAGTGACATTTTACCTAAGACCTGAAAGATGAGGATGTTCATACCATACCAGAATGCAAAGGAAGAATGCCCAGGCAGGAGAAATAAGAAAACCCTTACCTATACAGGTGTTGGTGTCATATTGTAACTTTCAGGATTTGGGGAAGACATTTAACATATTGTTTTTTCTTGCTGTGCATTGACATTTCTGGCACTTCTAGGGGTAAATTTAAAAACAAATTCCATTTCTTTTCACTTCACTACCACCATCTACCTTTCTACTCCCCCTCTGCACACTAAACAAAACAGTATTAAAACATCGATTTGTCATTCATACAGAGGGAATTTACTGCCAAGACTGAACCTAGGATGGGTGCAGCAAGAGGCAAAAACCACTTACAGTGCTTGACAGTTTCCAAAACACAGATATCAACATTGACTTAAGACCTTTGAGCCAGCAGCAAGGAGTTCTGGTAGAGATGATTATGTGTTATCTTTGTGATTTATGTATGTGTCGACTCTAATGATGAGTGGTCTATGGCTTTCAAATCAGAGCTTCACTTTGGATCTATTTTTTAAAAATAATATAAATAGAGTTTAAAGTTGCTTGGAAATAACCTTTAGAATGCAATTTAAAAATAGTAAGTAGAAAATAAATATAAGACACTGTCAACCAATTCTTCAATAGATGGAAAAATAAATATTTAGGTGATATTGCATTTTTAAAAACAAAATGATCTGCAAGGTGAAGAGTATGAATAGCCCTGAAATGAAGAAAAATAGCTAGAAACTTTCATTCAGAGCATTACTTGTGACTCTTTATATACTTTCAAGTAGTCTGATACTCGAATACTTTTTTTGGAAAATAAGTGATGAAATATTTCAAAGGCTATATCAATGAATTACGAACATTCAGAAGGATAGATGAAAGTCTTGGAATCTCATACTGCTCTTTTATGACCATCTAAAGAAAAGTCATGCCAGCAGTAAGATGCTTCTTCATTAGGAGTTCAGAACACTTTATCCCTGGAGTTTTTTCCTATTTATTTTCCTGTGTAGAAAATATGGCACTAAAATCCCTCCTCACCTCTGCATTTAAAGAAGGAATAAGACTGCTTATCTTCTTTTCATGGTTGTGTGTTCAACCCAATTTAAAACCTATCACATTACCAAAACATTTGAAACATTAGAATTTTAGGAATAGCACATAATTGCTAAAACGCTGTGTATATTCTAGGGCAAGTGGTCATTGATTAATTTTTGAAGAACATAAAATGCAAATCAACTTTTTGTAGAAACTTTTAGTGCTTGGAAAATCTACTGAAGACATTTTCCACTGAATCATTAAACAAAAGTATCTCATTGATCTCTAGATGAGCAGAATATATGACTTTAGAATTGAAACTGTCCAAATTCTAGAAAGTGTCAAACAAAGAGATTAGGACTATCTGGAAGTTAAAAATTTAGGTAGAAATATTAATATTTTAGCTAAATAAAAAACAAAGAAATAAATATTAAAATAATAATGTATGATATTCTTTATTAAATAAACTTTCTTACTTATCAATTTGCTTTCCATATTTTATAAGAACTTATTCATATGATTAAATTCAGGTGTGTTTTAGCAGAAATGGCTCAGAATTCAGTCCACAGATGTGGTTTACAATCTCATCTTGATTACTTAGCTAACTAATGCAGATTCTGAAATTTTTATGCAAACATGAGGTCTAGATGACTGCTATGTTCCCTTGGACTTTTAAAGCCAGTGATTCTGAAACTGATGCTGATAAACAAAAATTCTGGGAATTTGGGTGGAGTGGAGTTGGATAGCATTGCATTTGCATCTCTCTGCCTTGTGTCAGAGTGTTTCATTTTCATTACCATCTTTAGTGGTAAAACACAAATTAGTGTTGAACATAAATGTCATTAATAAATCATACATTTTAAACACTGGTGTAACCACTGAAAAACTAGCTACAGGGCTTTGAAATTAGGGGAAGAAACATAGGTATTTTTTCAACAGTGATAAAAAAATAAATAAAATCTAGTCTATCTAGAGACAAAAAAAAAAAAAAAAAAATTCCAAAACAGATCATAGAAAAATTCTGGAAAGCACTGCTGGATGTAGAAAAACAGAGGTAAAAAGAAAGAATCGGCAGCTTAAGAATTTTAGTTAAGTACTTCAAGACAAAGGTACTATATGCCTTGGGATACAGAGAAAGCTGCTAGGACACCCCCTAAATTTTACAACCAGTACCATCTGTGATTCAGAGGCTCCTGGAAGCAGGTTTACAATTGTTAGATAGATGATAGAGAATTCTGAGTTTTAAGGGGTTTTAGTTGCAAAATTTCACATTATCTTGTAATTTCTCACCCCTTTTATATGTAGCAGCTGGTTATTTCTTTTTTAAAAAAAACATCAGAAATTTATTGTTTGCTCAAAACATTACATTGATCTTGACATATCATACATTTGATTCAAATGGGGTATGAATTCTTATTTTTCCACGTGTACAGACTGCAGGATCACATTGGTTATACAGCCACGTTTATCATACTGCCATACTAGTGTCTGTTGTATTCTGCTGCCCTTCCTATCCCCTTCCTATCCCCCCTCCCCTCCCCTCCCTTCACCTCTCTCTACCCCATCTACCATCTCATTTCTCTCTCTCTCTCTCTCTCTCTCTCTCTCTCTCTCTCTCTCTCTCTCTCTCTCTTTCCCCTTTCTCCTCATATCCTCTTATATGTATTTTTGTATAACAATGCGGGTCTCCTTCCATCTTCTGTGCAATTACCCTTCTCTCTCCCATTCCCTCCCACCTCTCCTCCCTGTTTGATGGTAATCTTCTTCTCATGCTCTTCCTCCCTGCTCTGTTTTGAGTCATTCCCTTATATCAAAGAAGACATTCGGAATTTGTTTTTTAGGGATTGGCTGACTTCACTTAGCATAATCTGCTCTAATGCCATCCATTTCCCTGCAAATGCCATGATTTTGTTATTTTTTAGTGCTAATATTCCATTGTGTATATATGCCACATTATTTTTATCCATTCATCTATGGAAGGGCATCTAGGTTGGTTCCACAGTCTGGCTATTGTGAATTGTGCAGCTGATTATTTCTGAGAGGTTGAAGAGAGAAGATATGCCCAACCTTGCTTGAATGTGCAACCTACATGCCCTCTTTAGATTCTGCAGAAATACACAGGAGGATTTTCACTGTTGTTATTGCGATGTAGCCAGGAAATGGTGGAGACAGGATTTGGACTTTGGCTCATTCCAGACCCCTTACTCTTAAGTACTTTTTGATTCCTAGTTTGTTGTGTTTGTATTTTGTGGTTGCCATATATTAGTAAATAGAACCAGAGGTTGTCAACTTTGATCAAATTATGCAAAGCAGAGCTTCATTAGAGTGTCTCTTGGATGAACTGTTCAAAGAAACCATGTTTCCTCTGGGTTTCATATTTAAGTTCCAGAACCTGTTGAGGAGATTTTTTTTTTCCCCTAATGAATGGTCAGAAAAAATACTCTCTGTAGTGATAGTCTTCATTTTTGACCACAATGAGTAAATTTAGTTCTGTTAACATCCATAATTAACATTTGGATACAGAGTAGTATATCACATAATATCTTAATAATCCTAGAAATTCTGACATCAGTGAATTAGGGGTTCTTTTAAAATGCATTGAACTTCTTCAACATCATTCAGTAGTATCTTTACATCTCTCACATTGACCAATTAAGCCCAAATTCTTTGATTGATTTTTCAGCATCAAACAGTTCAAGCTCTTAAGAATAGATATTGAAATAATATTTTAGTTCTGCCTAGTAATAAATGTGTCACTATAACCTGTTTAAATTAACTCTTAACTCATGATCACTGCTTATCATTGCATTGTACAAACCAATACGCATCGCATCATTTTTCAACATTTAATTCTGGCCTTAGATCAAGTTTAGAATGAAAAGACATTTGGTTAAAAAAATCTGATTTCAAACACTAAACCATGTAAATGATTTACTCAGGTATTACCAATAATTATTTTTATTGTAAAAACAAAAAAAATATTTTAAAATATCAATATTTGTTAGATATTTTTAAATTTTAAAGTCCTTCCACATATTTTTTTTTTTTCATGAGTGTTTCAGAAATTCTGTTAGTGGCAGAAAAGATGTGATAATTTCAAAGTGCACCTGTGGGAAATGACAAGACAAGCATGCACATGGTAGGTGATATTTTTTCTCAGATTACTATAAGTTATCAATAGGAAACATGGTTTTAAAGTCATAATCTCTGCTTCTTTATCTTTTTTTCCCCAAATGAAGACAGATTTATTGTTAGCAGCCATCAATAATTGCACTTAGTGTGAATGGATTAAATATCCCACTAAAAACAGATTGGATTAAAAACAGTATTCTAGCTTCAGGAAACATACCTTAGATTCATGGACACAAACAGACTGAAAATGAGGATGTGGAGAAACTAGAATTGCCGTTGATCTGTATGCAACCACTTGGGAAAACAGTTTGATATATTTTTTTAATATTTGTTTTAAATTAAATTATTTATTTATTCTAATTTTTATAGACAATGGAAGAATGCAATTTATTTCATATTACACATATAGAGCACAATTTTCCAAGTGATTGATTGTACAGAGTATTTTCAGACCATTCGTGTGTCTTCATACATGTACTTAGGGTAATGATGTCTAACTCATTCCACCATCAATCCTACCCCATTGCCCTCTTCCTTTCCCTCCCTCACCTTTGCCCTCTCTAAAGTTCTTCCATTCCTCCCATGATCCCCTCCTCATTGCTATTATGAGTCATCTGCTCCTTCATCTTATGCTAACAACTGTTTTTGTGTTTTCAATTCTTACGAGTTCCCTCAGAATTCTAAAAGGTTAAAAACATAGACCATACATTCAGTGCTCACCCCAAGAAAAAAAAAAAAAAAGATTGAAATCACTGTTGGTGTCAATATGCCCTTCTGCAATTGAATTTTTCATTCATATTTTAATGGATATTTTGTTCTTTTAGCAATGCTGCAATAAAAAATTTGTTTCTACATTTTGAATGCTTCTTCTCTCTCTTTCTGAATCTGTCTGTCTGTCTTTCCTTTTTCCTCTCTGGCCCATTTTGTTGTCCATTATGGTGCTTCCTTGCTGTAGCCTTACTTGGCCAAAGGAGCTTTGAGATTCTTTTAAAAGGACACTAATTCTGTTCATGAGGGCTCCACCCCATGACCTCCTCCCCCCAAAAAACTTAACTTCTAATATTGTTGCTTTGGGGCTAGAGATTCAACATATGAATTTTGAGGAGACACAAACGTTGAGGCTAACCCCCCCCCATTGAAATGTGAAATGCTTTCTTGTCCACCCTAAAGTAAATGAAAAACTGTTTTTTTACAAAAAACCCCAAATGTACATTTCTTTAAATTCAATTATTCCCCTTTTTCTAATAGATAACTTGGATGTAATTATGTGTGTATCAATTTCTTTGCTCATTATTCTTTCTTGTCTCCCAGTCTGTCTTCTGTGATCTTTTTAACTCAAAAATTTGAAGAGAACTATTCAGGTATTTTGTAACATAATTACTAGTTTGGATTTTTTTGACCATTTAATCAGACCATAAAGAGTACCACAAAAGTAATGCCATACTCTCCTCATGCATTTTATTGTTTCATGTTCTGTACTTATATTTTCAATACATTCATTTTAATGAATTGAAAATTCATTAAATTTCTGCATCTGACGATTTCAACTTCTTAAGTCAATAATGGTCTAATAGCAGTGTTTGTAGTTTTTGTGGATGTTATTTATGGACACAGAGCTTTTATTTTCATGGGAACTTTAGATTGCCACTTTTGCCAGACTTCATCCCTGAGAATAATTTGAGACTTGTTTTGAGGACTCATCTCTCCAATGAGGATTTCCATTAGTTTTTGAAAGATAAATCAGAATTTTTACAATTTCAGGCCTATTTAAGTTAATTGGTTGGTTTGGGGTATTCCAGATACTTCAGTTACCTTAAAATCAGATTTCAACCTTCTCTGAAGTCAGGTTTCTCTCACCAATTATTATAGTGGACATATTTGTACCATTGGAACTGAGGCTGCAGTGAACAGGATTTTCATCTTCTCATTTTTCATATGTGAACATTTTTTTCGCATTTCTGATTTTGCTGATGATGTCACCCTTCCAACAGTTTTAGCTGTACTCACAAGCATCAGTTCCAACCTGGCTTAGCGAAAATCCATATCCTAACCGCCTATTTACACCTCACCACAGTTATCGCATCTCCAAATTTATCTTAGTTAATCTTACCAAGATCTTAGTCCTTCTTAGTTTAGATGAAAAAATGCTCAAAGAAGAGATAGAAGGCCATTTGGTGAATTTTACAAAAGTAAAAATTCACAGAGTTGGATATGCAGTTTATTTAAATGTTCATGTTATCATATTCTGTTGTCACATACATACATGCATGTATAGAGACACACATATGATGATTCACATAATAAATACATAATAAAATGACCAACCATAAAGTAACATTGAATTTTACCATGAATATACTCAAGTATTCACAATCTTCCTTTTAGCATTAACATTTTAATACATCTTTGTTGGTATATGTTCTTTCATTTATGTGTTTTTCTGTCCAACCTATTTTCATTCACTTAGATATGTTGCAATGTAGATAAAAAAGCATTATAATATTTCTTCCACATGCTCTGATATGCCATTTTCATTTGTGGTTTTCCTCTGATGCAAGGTATACACATAATGAAAGCAAATCATGAGTATAATTGCTAATTTTGACAAATGTATGAAATGTGGAACCTTATGAATTTATATGTCATCCTTGTGTAGAGGCCATGCTAATTTTCTCTGTATCAATCAAATTTTAGTAATATGTTGTCTAGTCAATGCACCCATAGCCTTTCTCATTATGTAGTCTGGGGATTTAATCCAGGGCCTTGTTTATGCTCAGATACACTTTTTTAGTTTCAATTTCTGTATTCTATTTGTTTCCAAATAGATTTGAGATTCTTACTTTAACATATGAAACATATGCAGTGTCTTAACAATAGATTTTTTTAAAAAAAAAGCTTTAGAAAGGCTCAGATGTGATGGTATGTATTGTGCGAAGTCAGGGAAAAGGCTAAAATGCATGTCACAATACTTGCACCTAAATAACTAGAAACATTACTATTCATAATTGACAGCATAAAAATGAAAACCCTGGTAATGAGTTGGTGCTACAAAGGTCAGACAACCTCCCCTCAGAAAATAAAACATAATATGCAACTTTGTTTTGGTCTTTTTTTGAAAACTACTTGTGAGTAAAAATATGTCTAAGTATGTTAATGGTAGCAATCCTGTATTCATTCTTCAAAATAAAAAGTTGCATTCCAAAGTGGAAGAATATATATAAATTTTTTTTTAAGAGCATGGGATTTCCACAAAAGAGAACATTTTGTGCAGTAGTATCATTTGGCAGCATCATTAGAGAATGTTTGGATGAGCACCTTGGGTATGGATCGCTAGGCTTCTTCACTGTTTTGGTAACCCTGGGTCTGACATCTGGGAGTCATAATGCATTTTTATTTTTGTACCAGTTCTCATAGCCATATTTTTCTCCTGCTTCACAAAAATGACTGGACCTCAATCTTGGCTACTGAGAAAATTTATCCTTGGTTTTGGCTAGGAAGCAAGACTTAGAAATTACCGTCTGTCTTTGGGTCACATTCCTCAGGGTAAATATTCCCTCAATCACCAACTGTAGAAAAGGGGCTAGGATTGCTCATCAAATCTCACATTTTAATTTGTGTCAGTGTAAATTACTGAAGACCTTCAGGATCATAGCTTTATATGGGGAGTTCATCACTAAACTGTAGAAGACTAGATTGCATTAATAATTATAGGTAAATTCTTACTTTTCTGTTGTAACCATAAGTTACCATAAACATAGCAGCTTAAAATATTTAAAAAAATTATTGCTTCCCAGGTTCTGTAATCTAGAAATCTGGATTGGCTGGACTGGGTCCTGGGCTTGGGTTCTTCCTAGACCACAATCAGGTTGTTAGCAGGTCTGCATTCCTCACTGTGGGCCCTGGGGAAGAAATTACTTCCAACTTCAATCAAGTTCCTGACCAAATTCAGTTTCTGTGGTTGTAAGGCTGAGTCCTACTTCCTTGCTGGCTATCAGCTGAGGACCAGCTTTGCATCTAAAGGCTGAATATTTTATGCTAACTAGGTGAGACCTTTGATATTATGGTGTGATTTCCTTTCCTCTTTTAATCTCTCTGGTTTTCCCTTCCATTTTGGTATTGCCATGAAAATATTTCTGATATGCCTGGGCTACACTTTGATAAATTATGACTCTTGTGATTATTCTGTCATTTTTTCTTTTACTTCCCTATCATATACACAGTTGATTTGTATTCACGCATGCTGCTGACAAGCATTTTCACTACTCTATGGCATTCTATTACAAATATACACTGAAAAATAGTTGCGTATTCTGTTGATAGTTATTTTATTTTGACATTTTCTTACTTTTCTCTACCACAACAAGACTATTGAGAAGTTCATATTTATTTCCACCCTCAATATGTAATAATGAGTTACATATAGAAAAAGAATTATTGAATCAAATGCTTTTAGTTTGTACATTTTGGGAAGAAAACAGCAAGTTATTATTCATAATATTGTTATCAAATTATACTTTTTATCAATGTGTATGTGAGTTTATATTTACTTATATCTGTAGCAAATTAAAACTGCTGATCTTTTTTTTAATTTTTATAAGTATTAGTGATAATGCCCTATAAATTCTATGTTCAAACATATTTCAAATCTAAATGATCATCTCGGACCATTTACTTGGATGATATAATAGTAGAGACTGTGAACTAGTTTCAGCATTTTCTCTGTCAACACTACCTGCCTGGTCAGTTCCTGATTAGTTCCTTCAGCAGACACATCAAACATAGAGTGAATAACAGATCCATTCAGTGTCTTTCCCAATTGCCTTGAAAGCTTTTCAAAGCATCTGAATTAAAACCTAAGGCCAATGTTTCTGTGGCCCAAAAGGATCAGCCCTTGCCTCCCTTTTAAACTTTACCTCTAGCCATTGAGATGTTCCTTCTATTCCTTGGATGGGCGAAGCTCTCTGGCACAACAGGACCTTTGCACACAGGGTTCTCTCTGCTCCAGTACTCCTCCTCTTACTCTCTTTTGCTCGGTATCAGGGATCAATGCATGCTCCAGTTATCTTTTTGCTTCAGGTATCAGTGAACACTTCACCTCTTCTGGAAAGTTCTCTCTTTGGAGATAAAGTTTCATTAGGTTCCACCTCAAAACACACCTTTGCTATCATTTTTTTACTTTATAAGATTAATAACAATTGGGGATTACTTTTTGTCTGACCACTTTTGTATATATATTTTTTACTCCTAACTTACAAGCTCCTTGATGGAAATGATTTTGTTTTCCTTTGCATCCCCAACACTAGGAAAAAATATTGTACTGTTTTTGAAAAAATAAATGAATACAACATATGGAGTTTTACATGGTTATATCATTTCTAACAGCTCTATACTTCAGTTGTTTGTATTTAAATATGCTACATTCAAATAGTAAAATAAATATGTTTGGAATTGTTCCATAACTGTTAGAATATACTGAAGTCCATATCCATTTGTTGTAAGTATGGGTATATCTATGTTGATTTAATTACTTAAAAACTAAAAGTAAGTAAGTAAATAAATATATATAATTTATAATATATATTTACATTTTTAAATAAAATTAATTTGTTCTTTGTGTAAATAAATATATATTTAAATACATAATATTTAAATATGTGTATCATACTTATAATATATATTTAAATATGTATATATAATATTTATAATATATAAAAGTATATAATATTTATAATATATAAAAGTATATAATATTTATAATATATAAAAGTATATAATATTTATAATATATAAAAGTATATATATATATTTAAACAGGGATTTAAATGTCTACTTAAATATGCTCACACACAGATCAAATTTTCTAAAACGGAGTTTCATGGTTAATAAAATAATCAGACTTCAGTATACGTGTAATTGGATAAAATTTTTATGTATGGAAGAGTTTAAATTTATGCATTCTCCATACATACCACAACCTCAACTGCTAGAATTGTTTCTGGGGTCTTAATTTGACAGATATTATGCAGTGATCTTACATACATTATTTTAATTAATCCTTCCTCCAGTCTCTTGAGTTAAATACTGTTGTTATCCCTCTTTTATACATAAGGCAAATTAGGAAGCTTAGTAACTTGCTTAAAGTCCTATGGCTACAAGTGATAAGGCTGAGACTTGTAGCTGTCTTACTCCAGAGTCTATATTTTAAACATTGTGCTTTTCTATGATCTTCTTTAATTAGCAATGCAACATATCAAAACCAATTGAGAGATACCAGGCACTCAGTGCCTTTCAGGGCTTCTCCTATGCACTATCTAGATGGTTGTGTGTCTTAAAGTAAGAAATCAGAGAAAGAACGAAAGAAGATTACAAATTGCAGGCAGATTGAATTATGGCTTGGATGGAACTGGGGAAAAAAATCAATGCAACAAAACTTAGATCCTCAAACTTAGATAGCTTTGTAAACTGCAGTTATTTTGGAAAGAACAATTCATCCTGAATAAGTGCATACCTTTAACATCCTAATGAGAGCCTGGGGGAAATAATTCACATCTATTGTGATACCCCAAATAAACTAAAGTTATGCAATGTGCAATATATTTTAAGAGTTCTCCATGCTATCCTTTAAAGTCAAATGTATCTGTGAGTTGAAAGCTTAACTACCTGTAAATTAACTATAACTGAAGCAATTTCTAGAGAAATACGGGGGGAAAGTTGACTGGAAGCTAGAATAGATAGAAGAAAAACATTCTCCATTGTCTACTTTTACAACATTGCTTTCTATTCTAAAGGATAAGATAGATATTAGATTTTTTAAATACTTGCACTTTAATATATTACAGCATGCAAAACCAAACAAACAACATGCTGTTTCTTTAACTTTTGCTAATCAATTCTATAAGACCTAATTGCATGTTCCCATCATTGTCCAATTTAAATCTTCTCTGTTTTTCACAGACTGAACTAATAATTCACTCCTGGCAGGAGCACATGTTTACAACTTCTACGCACTGTGCCTCCCTCTTACTGGCTGCTCATCTTCCTCTAATAAGGTTTATCTTGGCCATATTGGATCTAAGAAGATGGGGTTCATATGGAGTTTCTCTTTGCTTTTGATCTGTTTTCTTGCAGATTTCTGCCTTGTTCTTAGCTACTTCTCGCTATGAAAAAAAGGTCTTTTCTGCCAACTTGTGGTCAATAGAGCAGACATATGCAAATAATGGAGCATCCTCTTAAACTGCCAAGCTGGACTTAATGTCTATCTTGGATGTAGCTCTAGCCAAGATGCAAACCATAGGCATGTGTTCTGCCAAGTGAGCAAGCAGGGAGTCTCCCTCCAAGCAGGCCAGAAGCAGGGCTAGGTTTGTACCAACCCCAATGCTTTTAGCAAAATAGAGCAAAATTTACATTGAGTTTCCACAGTCTTTATATATATATATATATATATATATATATATATATATATATATATATATATATATATATACTGGAATTCTTAGAAGTTGTAAAAAGCAGCTATCACAATGCATCAGACTCTCTACTGCCCTATATATCCCTCCTCCCTCAGCCCAGAGCAGTTCTCCTAGGGTCTCTGTTTCACCAGGCCAGATTTTCAGACTTGAAGAGAATTCATTCAGATTCACTTACTCTTTTTCTTGTTTTAAAATTCATAGAGACTAATGTACATGCACATAAACTGAAAAGATCACACTTGAAGTGAACATTTATTTTAATTTTGAAAAGGATGAATAGATTCATTTATAAAAATCCATTGGTAAGATATTATTTGCATAATCTGTTTTAAAACCTGAAAACAAAACAAAAACAAAAAAATAAGCAAAATAGAAAGGAAAAAGAATGAATTAAGGAAGAAAGGATGAAAGGAAGTAAGAGAGGGAAGGAGGGAGGAAAGGAGAAAAAGTCTCCTGAGATTCTCAATATTTTTCTGATTTTCCATTAAGTAATAGTTTAGACAGCTGCCAAAGACTATAGCCATTTTCTAATAAAAAACTATGCATCTGGACTTAATCACATTCACTCTCTATACCAGGTCAAACAAATTGAAAAATGGTTCCTGGATTTTAAGAAGGGAGGTAAATCCATCAGAAATTCATGGATTAGAAACATCACACTCTTTAGACTCAGATGTACATGGGTTTTGTTACCACTTAATATGATCTTGGGGAAATTACCTTTCTGGTAATTTCTGAAGAAACCTTTCTGGTCTTTGTAAAACAGAGATTATAAAGTTTCTGCTTTAGGAAGCCCTTGCAAAACAAATCAATTAGATCGTATCCATATGCAGATAAGAAACAGAACACTATTTGTGCTCAAAAAATGTTTCTTCTCTATTCTCTCCTTGCTCCTCTAACTGTGGGCACATGTTTTTTTTTTTTTTTTTTGGGGGGGGTGTCTAAATGAACACTATTCCTTTCACCTTTCAGCTAAGTTCTCATCCCTTTCCTGATTTTCTTTTTCACTTAAAAATAGAGCCAAAACTTTCACTTGGTTTATATTTTGTATCAGACATTTTAACATTTCCCCCCATATTTTTGCTGGTTCAGCTTTCTAGATATTCAATACTCAACCCTGAATACAGTGTTTTCCAGACCCAAGAAAATGTGTAACTTTGATAGTCCCAATGTGACTACAGAGATGTGTAGGTAAGTGGACTTATTTTTATGATCGAAGGTCTGTAATAACTTGTTTTTGATTTATTTAATTTGCAGGTTGCTAATGACTGAGCTAAGTAATTTAGGAAAGATCAACTTTAATTGCGAGATTTAACTCTGCTAAGAGTTTCATAAACACATTTTAACAATTTTGTTGGAATTGTTATCATAATAAATGTTCATATTCCCAATAAATATGTAATTGGAAGTAGAATTTTCATTAAAACCCACCAAAATATGTTTTCTCTGTGATGTAGCCCTTTAGCACTCTTATAAAAAGTAGACTGAACGCTCCCTTTTTATATCGCTAAAAGAATACTATCCATAATATCAGTTCACATGTAAAAATTAAATATCCCTAAATGGAGCAATAATTAAATTATATGACTCAATTTTGTTTTTGGAATTGTTTTGAGTAACATAATTTTCAGACTGAAAAAAGAGAGAATATGAAGAAAATTCAAGGGGAGAGGTGAGTTATTTGCATAAGTGATCAGAGTCCACAGGCTGGAAATAATTTTATAGAAATTGTATTGTTCTTTACTACTTCCTGATTGATGTAACTAATGAGAACATATTTTATATGGCTATGTCTGGCTAAAACTACCTTTTCTCATGACAAGTTTTATATTTTTTGCTACCTCTTATAAAATAAAGGTATTCATTCTTAACAGTTTTATAGAATTACTGAACTTAGATATTTTGAATATTTAATTGTATCTTGTTCCATTTTAAGGGGATGGGAACATCTCAATTTTCTTTCTCATTTTATTTTACTTTTATTGGTAATTAAAGAAAATGTCACATGATATAATTATATTTCACTAGAGGACATATCATATCCTAAAACCTCTCTCATGTACCTGAATGAATTATAAAAAATACCAACCTGACACAATCTGTAAAAGACAGTGAACCCAGCAATAAAGTTCCTAAAGTATTATAGTGCACTAAAAAATCAGGTTAAGACAGTTTTGAAACAAAACTGTCAATTCTTGTATTCTTATTTTATTTGTTTGGCCCGGGCCCAAATAATTATATACAAGGTGTTATATATCCCTCAAGTGACATTACAGTGAAAGCTATTTTAGGAATTTCTTTGTCTGCCACTAAGACCCTACAGTCCTTTATTGGAAAGCTTATATTCTTGCTACTAGAGCTACTAATAATAGCAAACTTGAAGAAAATTTTTAAAATTTTCTTGTAAACTCTGTAAGAAGTTGCTTTTCATGCCCATCTGAAATATGGGGCATATTCCCCTTCTATACCAAGATTAGGATAAGTTTAATGGTATCCTGAAGAACCGATGCTAAGACAGTATGAACAGCTAGATTCCTGAAGTAAATGTCTTCTGGTCTTTTATGTTTCACCAACATGTACAAATGTAGAGACAAATGCAAAACATCTATAATAATAGAAACTGAAATATTCAACAAACCTCGGCATTGTTCCTTAAAATTAAAACCAGCAACAACCAAACCCCAGCATATTTTTGTGTTAAGTTCCTGCCTAGGTCCTCAAGGGTGGTGGAAAAGCTTGTAACCTATATCTCACAATTTCTTGTTTAGTATTTCATCTATATTTAAATAACACAGGTATAGCAGGGATGTCTACTTTGGTTTGTCTCTTGTCTTTCTTGAGTCTATTTTCTGTATGTAAGTATATCTGATCGTGTAGCCCAGCTGTTAACAGCCTGCCTTTGGGTTCCCACTGCTCTCCAAATCAAAGGTAAACTCACTCAGTGGTCCATATATTTCTGCCCTACTTTTCTCCTTTCCAAACCAGTCTCCTTTGACTTACCCTGATGCCTGTGTTCTTGTCATACTGATTTTTACTCAATTCTAGCGTTTACATCTCATGTAGTTCCCACACTGTGGTCACACTGTCTGGAACGCTATCTCTTCTACCCATTCTCAACTTTCAAACATTGTCTTTCTCTTTTCTTTCAGCTCAACAGTTGATTTCACTTGCCTATATCTTTGAAGTTTCCTTTATGCTCCCAGAATCTTCCTATGCAGAGTTGGTGGCCTCCCGCAATGACGTAAACCACCCTGTGGCTTATGGTTTCTACAAAGTGAGTTTTAAGGACCTTACATAATCTAATTGCATCCTGGTATCCAATCACTGTGAGTTGAGACCTACCTCCTCGTGTTTCCTGTCACTAGGAGTCTCTATCTTGATGAAATATAATTGAACACAGGTGTTCTTCAGACACGTTCTCCTTTCAGGGTGTGTGGAGACATTTAATTTGTAGGAGAGATAGCTACATCATTTCTTTGTTTTGCTCTTTCATTTGGTTCTTACATTTTCTCCAGTAATATGCATGTAAAAAAATTTTTATGTAGGAAAAAACCTTGACAAATATTATGCTTATAATAAAAACATTATAATGTTATGACATCTAATGATTTTTTTCCCATTGTGACTGACTACCTATTTCAAGTGGCTGCTGATTCATGGATTGTATTTATACATGGTTTTTGTGCTTCATTACACATTCCTAATTTTTAAATGAATCTCAGCTCTGTTTTTTTTTTTTTTAGACAGACTGTGACAGACACTGTGTTAGAGTTTCCAAGTGAATTTCCAAACCTTGTTGTCTTTAACAATAAATCTTTCTAATCTAGCTGCTTTCTGGAAAGAATAGTTTCTTTACCATAAAAAGTACACATATTCTTCTCTAAGCTCGGCAGACTCCATACCCATTGTTTCCTATTGTGCTGTGGGTACAACAAAAATGTAGTCAAAGGTAAGTAAGTGCTGGCCAATTTGGCTAACCAGAACATAACTTCATTGATAAAATCATATCTTTTGAGTTTTACCAATTTTTCAAAGTGGTTTTTCAATTATTCATTTGTAGGCTGTATGAATATTCAATAAATGCCACTGAGTAGGATGTATGACTATTCAATAAATGGGACTAAGTGTCACCAGACACCTATTAATTAATCAATTAAACTGCTGAATGAGATAAATAAAACCAAATAGATGACTCACAAAAACATAATGTTATAATACTGAGCTTAAATGAGGTATAATTAAAATAGTGCATTTGACTTACATAAAGTAAACAGGCAATACTATTCTATGCTGTAAGAACTCATGACAAAGTTTAATCATTGGAGAGAGGCAATGTATGAGGGGTATCTGGGGAAGAAGACACAGAAACTATGTGGCTAATAATTCTCTGCTTCCCAGTCTCCATGCAGATTATAAGACTGTGTTGAGTTTATGAAAAATTTCGAAGCTAAATCCTTACAATGTGGATTTATATTATAATTTCAAAAAAATTAAAGATATTTAATAAATGCAGGTGTGATATTTTATCTACCTGAAATATCCATGATGAAATAGGAATTAAGTTTAATGCTTAAAAGGAACTATATCCATTTATAACATATGACTCCTTTTATTAATAGTTGCAAAGTACAATGATTTCTTGTATAAAATAATTTATAGATTATATAATTAATTGATCCTCTTGACATTTGACAAATGTTATTGCTTTAGTGGCATAATCATTTTGGGGGGACAATAGCTAGGAAATTCATTAAGGATAGTTCTATTTTCTGTATTTTCTTCATATATCTATAAGAATACTTTCACTCACAGGCTTGGCTTTTTGGTTCCGTGATGTCAGTAAATTATAGAAAGGATCATTCACTCCTTGGTTTCTGGGAGTGTGGGCTACTGATGACTTTTTGCTGAGTTTCCCTCAGCCTAAGTAATGTGCTTTGCCCAAAGACATGTCCTTCTTGGGAGACGGGAAGATCTTGTCTAAAACTGTGCAGCAAAGTACAAAGTCTTATTTCTTTGGTCTAGTGAATGTCAGCCTCTGAAGGACCAACCCAACTTAATAACTCCCAAGATTGTTGTGAATATACCCCTATCTACTCTTTCCCCCTGCTTAATCCTTAATCCTATTTCCTTTGGTCCTTCAGGTGTAGTTCTTGAAACCATCCCCAGTGAAATCCCTCCTTGCTAACTTCTGTCTCAGAAACTGTTTCCTGGAGACACAATGAAAGACAGTTAGTGTCAAGAGATAAAAATCTAAAATGGGATTTGGGTGCCAGGTAACTTTCTTGCTAGTTGTCTCCTACCCTCTCATCACAGGTGGTATGTAGGACTTGGATAGACCCTCTCAGTTGTACTGATGCATTAGTTAAAATGCCATGACTGTGGAAAGGGATGGGATACTGATGGAAGAGGAAGTATTGGCAGAAATCGGTGGAAGAAAATGCACTCATAGGTGCAACAGGCTGGGATTTTGAGAAAGGCAGGTAAATTGTTTAAATATATATTTATATAAATGGAGAGAGAGAGAGAGAGAGAGAGAGAGAGAGAGAGAGAGAGAGAGAGAGAGAGAGAGAGACTATAGTTATTTTGTGTGTGCTGAGGATTGAACCCAGGGCCTTGTACATGTGAGGTAACCACTCTACTGACTGAGGTATGTCCCGAGCAATACCATAGAATTTGATGGCCATTGCTGGAAGAAATAGTTGCATAAGAGAATGACAACAGAAAACTGTTGGATCTACAATTAAAAACTAAAGATTAAAGCCAGAGGCCTTTAGAGAAGAGTATGAATTGAAGAAAAGATTGACTGGTTAGTAAACTGGGAAGAGAAACCACTGGAAGACTGGGAACAAAAAATTTCAAGAAAGAGTCAATATAAACAGACTCATGGGAGAGGGAAACAATCACTACTTTTGCATATTAACACCTACTAGAGAGTATCTTTTGAACTTCTAAACCCTCTTTTTCTATCATTTGCTTTGTTTGAAAAATATCTCTTTTCCATCATTGAATGGGCATGCTGTAAAAATGTTTTAGTTTCTTCACCTGAAAATGCTTTTTCCCCCCTTTACTTCTGAAAGAGAGAATATATTGCTGAATACAGACCTCATGGTTGGTGGTTCTTTTACTTCAATACTTAAAGTTATTAGGTACCTTTCTTTCCAGCCTTGATCATTTCAGATGAGAAAATCGCTATCATTCTAATTGGCATTCACCTGTACGAAATGTTGATTTCAAGATTTTTTTAGTCTTCAGTTAACGTAAGTTTATTTATGTGTATTACCATGAAATTCTTAAGTTCCTCTTATTTGGGTAATCATCTTCTTGAATGTTAAATTTTACCAATTCAGGCAGTTTTCCACCATGATTTTTAAAATATTTTTGAGTGCTCCACCTCTGAACTTCTGGGATGTTGACAATATGAATGCTAGTTCTTGTTATTACACCTTAGCTCTCTAACATTTTGTTCATTTTCTTCCATTATGTTTTCACTCTATTGATTAGATTGAATTACCAGTGCCCTCCTTTATCATCTCTACTTCAATAATACTGAGCCCCTACAGTATGTATTTTTTTGCTTATTATTTTTTATTAGCTCCATATATTCCACTTAGTTCTTTTGTAAAACCTCTGTACTTTGCTGAGTTTTTATTTTTTATTTGTCTCAAGAAAGCTTACAATTATTTGCTGAAACATTTTTATGAAAACAACATTAATATCCATGTTAGGTAATTTGACATTAGTTTCATCTCAATTGTGGTGTCTGTTTGCTGCTTTATTTATTTTTTTTTATTATCAATAAATGAGCCAAGGACCTGAACAGACACTTCTCAGAAGAGGATATACAGTCAGTCAACAAATATATGAAAAAATGTTCATCATCTCTAGCAATTAGAGAAATGGAAATCAAAACTACTCTAAGATATCATCTCACTCCAGTCAGAATGGCAGCTATTATGTGTTAGAGTCTGTAAACAAGTCAGGATGGCACCTGGCATTTTGCCAGGGGAATATTAGAGTCTGTAAACAAGTCTGGATGGCGCCTGGCAAAATGCCAGAGGGAGTGGTTTGTGAAGTAAGGCCAGCGAGCCATTAAGTGTGGAGATTTCTTATTGGTTGACTGATGTATCTAGTTTATGCTAATTAAGATAAGCTGTGTGGAATGTATATATACCACTCCTGTACTACAATAAACGGCTCCCTCTCCTGCTGTATCAACGTACACAAGTTGTTCGTCACCCCCAGGTTATTTTGCTGCAGCTGGACTGGGGCAGATGGTGGCCCCTATGGGGAGCCCCGGGACACTCGGGGGTAAGTGACGAAAAAAAGCTGCCCTTCCATAGATAGGATGGGAGCAAATCTGCTCGTCCCTAGGCAGATAGGGCGAGAGGAAAAATGGCCATTTCGAGAAAATGGAGAAGATTGATACAGTAGGTTTGTGTCTTGTTTTGTCTTGGTGTATTGTATTGTCTTTATGATGAAAATATGGAAGGGGTGAGAAGTAAATTGATAAGGGAAAGAGGCACCCCAGTGGAACCAAGAGCAGTTAGGGCATGTGTTGATAAAAGCCCAGGAACTCTAGTCAGAAAGAAAAAGAAAGTTCAGAAGAAGAAGGATTATCAGGAAAAAAGTTTCAGCAAAAGACTATTACTGAATACTTTTCATTACTGGAGGGTGCGTGAATCAGCACAATGGCAGCTGCTAATTAAGATAAGGTGTGTGGAATGTATATATACCACTCCTGTCCTACAATAAAGGGCTCCTCTCCTGCTGTATCAATGTACACAAGTTGTTCGTCACCCCCCGGTTATTTTGCTGCAGCCGGACTGCGGCAATTATGAAGACAAACAGCAATAAGTGAAGGTGAGGATGTGGGGGAAAAGGCACACTCATACATTTCTGGTGGGACTGCAAATTGGTGCAGCCAATATGGAAGGCAGTATGGAGTGTCCTTGGAAATCTGTGAATGGGACCATCATTTGACCCAGTTATTCCTTTTCTTGGTCCAAAGGACTTAAAAACAGCATACTACAGGGACAAAGCCACATCAATGTTTATACAGCACATTTCACAATAGCTAAACTGGGAAACCAACCTAGATGCCCTTCAGTGGATGAATCGATAAAAAAAAAATTTGGCATATACACACAATTGGAATTTTACTCAGCAATAAAAGAGAATAAAATCATTGGCATTTGCAGGTAAATGGATGGCATTGGAGAAGATAATGCTAAGTGAAGTTAGCCAATTTAGCCAATCTGAACAAAAACAAATGCTGAATGTTTTCCCTGATATAAGGAGGCTGATTCATAGTGGGGTAGGGAGAGGGACCACAGGAGGAATAGATGAATTCTAGATAGGGCAGAGGGGTAGGAGGGAAAGGGAGGGGGCAGGGGATTACCTAGGATGGCGGAATGTGATGAACATCATTATCCAAAGCACATGTATAAAGACACAAATTGTTGTCAACATACTTTATATACAACTAGAGATATGGAAAATTGTGCTGTATATGTGTAATAAGAATTGTAATGCATTCTGCTGTCATTTATTTAAAAAAATTTTAAAAAGAAAAAATGTTTTCTTCATCCAAGTTGTGAATTTCCTGGTTTTTGTTAAAATATTATGAGACTCTAAATATTATTTAATTTGTTGAAATGTAGTGCAAGAGAAGGGTGGGTTCAGGCTTCTTCTCAGCCTTGCTGGCACTATGCACCCAAACCAAAGGAGAGAGCTGACTTAAAGCTCCAGGTAGGTGGAGTCTAAGCTCCATATCTTAGTCCCACTAATATCAGGGAATGGAGATGCAGAAGTTCAGTTAGTATTACTTTTTGTTTCTTGGTGAGTTTTAAGTTCAAAGGTACTTTCTGAGTGCCACTGACATCATAGGAGTCTACAAACCAACCTTGTCTCTGCCTGGCCTCTTCATTGATGTTAGGTTGATCTTGTTCATTTATACCCTGGGCCCTGGTGATGCCATAGATGTTGAGACAGAGTACACCCCTGCTTTGTATTATTTTGTTCAGTCTTTTGGCTACCAACTGAATGTAAATATTCAGCTCCCCAGAGGGCTCTGACAACCCAGGGATTGGGTGAGAGTGTGGGAAGAATGGTGCCTAGTGGTGAAAAGCTTGCCTCTATACTACCTTAAGTTTTATTGTTGCTGGGTGGAGGTGTTGACTCTTGCTTTGGGGTCTCAGTGACTATCCTGGTGGGTGAATTGGAGCATCCCTTTCTTCTATAAACAGAGGTTAAGATCAATGTCCTGTTTGGTTCTGTTACACTATTTCATCAGGTGAATCAGATTCCCTAGGTCCCTTTCCACCAATAGAGAGTTGGGGGATAAACCTTCCCTTTCCTGTTGACAGTAACCACCAGGGATGTCGAAATTCCACCTGGCACTAGTAACACTGAAATGGAAAATTAGTGTCTGCTTTTCCCTGTTGGCACCACTGAGTAGGAAAATTGGAGCCTGCTCCTCACCTCTGCAAGATGGCTGAATGGGATGGAGTGTAATTCCACACTCAGTTCACAGAACTGTGAGGTGGGAGGTGGTATATGCTCTTGTTTTGGGTTGGGGTTTGGCTAGTATAAGACAGTAATTACCAGAATTGTTCTCTATTGTTTTGCCACCCTTTTCCTAATTCTTTTCATCAGGGGCAGGGAATAGGGGAGTAGGATCTCCTCCTACTATTCCTCTTCCTCCTCCTTCTTCTTCTTTCTTACTCTTTTTTTTTTGTTTTGTTTTGGTTGGTCAGTTTGTAGTTCAAGGTTAGAGGCAGAACCCTGTCTGGGATATATATGGGAAGCAAAAAGACAAACCAGACACTTGGATGTGTTTGGGCTATTTCGACCTGGATAAAACTAAGGCTCACAACCTGTAAAGGATTATAAGAGTCTGACCTCTTGCCTCAAGAAGAGACAAATCTGAAGAAAAGGTTTTCCCATGTCCAGAAATCTTGTTGAGACTGTTGTGACCACATCAAATTTTAATTCCTCTCTCTAATCCCATATCTTTGAAGACTTGAAAAGAATTTTCCCCAGGAAAACTACCTGAACCAAATTTACATCTCAGTGTCTATTTTCCATACAGCCCAACCTAAAACATAAAACCTTCACCTTGTTATATCTCTGCAACAGATATGTGACCTCCACTCCCCAAATATGGTATCCATGGTCTTTCAGTCTCAACATCTGATATCTGCAGGGACTGACTATCTCCTTACATTCTGTCCATTTTTACTTGTTTAGTCATTGTTTCTACTTACTTTATTATTTGTAATTTATTTTTCTATTTTGTTCACTGGCTTCTATCATACCCTTCTAGAAATGCTTATATCTGCCATTCAAAAACTTCTGAAGAATATTAATGATACAGGATATTCATTCTCATCCAATAAATGCTTGCTGGAATGAGCTTTCTTCCTTTCTTCGATTCAATCACCTTATAATGAGTAGAACTAAGAAATGTGATATCTTTTCTCATTTCCTTCAGTAGGATTCTAGATCTGGAAATTCTGGAAGGATAATGTTGATATGGCAAACTCTCCTTCCCTTCCCCTTTTATATTTTATGTATTATAAATATTTATGTTTTACGAATTATGTATTGGCCACTCCCTATTTGCATTTGCTCTCCCTGCCACCCACATTTCTGCCTCTTCCATATGCTTTTCTTTCATTCAAATCTGGCACTGAGTTTGCTTTCTTTTTCTGATATCATCTAACCTTTATCCACATTCTATATTCATATTAGTGACCCCAGTAGTTGCAAAGAATACAATGGACTTTCCAGTAAACTAGTTAAGATGCACTAGTGGAATTAACATTATATTTTCAAAGAATAATCAGATGCCCATACATCATCACAAAAATAAGAATTTATTTACAATTACAACATTGTTAAGTCTTGCAGTTTCTTCTACTAAGCTCTTTGAGGATGAGTTGTACACATGGCTCCAGTTGTTATGAGGAATATGCAAAAGGAAAAGAGTCTTTGGTTATTGTGTACATAACCACCATAACCACCCCCACCCCAACATTAACCCTATTCTTTGTATCCTAACCAAAATGGACAAGAGGTTTTTTTATAGAGTTATATATTTGATATTGCTTTTCACCACAATATCCTCTCTAATTTCTCTTAATCTCTTATTTTTTTCCTCACGTTCTTTGACATGTTTTCTACTTCTTGTGACTTTGACTCACAGTTTTTCTCAAATTTTGTGTCTTGAGTGCACATATGGTTTCTTGATATTTTTTAATTCCTATATGCAGAATATTGGAGTCCCCAGCAAATTTCCAAGACAAATGAGACTGTCTGTATAATAACATTAGTAGTTATTAGTAGTTATTATTAGAGCAATTTAACAAAATCTAAAATCCTCCAGGGTTCAAAGATGTAGAGTTAGATGAAAGAAGGAGTTGAACTTTGATATAATCACAACAAACTTTGTATCAATAAATATATCTAAGCCTTTATCTCCTTTGTATTGACCCTGCAATCACAAAGAAAGAATGCAATTTTGATAAATAAATGATTAATATGTAAGTGAGTAACACTCTTGGCACGTGTCACAACAACTAAATAGCTACAAAAGTCTCTTCCAACTTTAAGAAGCAACAGTAATGCTCTTTTAAGTGCCATAATCTCCCTCCCCATTCTTGTTCTCTTTAAAAATGTACTACCTATATCTTCAAGCAAAGAAAAGTACCCAGAGAGAAGAAAATATTAAAGTCAAGCTCTGGTAAATGCTGAAATTAACAGTCTGTAACAGTGAAGCAAGATAATACCTCACAGTCCATTAGGAAAAATCAAGGTCAAGCTTTGTCTTAGAGACAGTTTGGCTTCAAGCTCTGGATTCCATGAATCAAGCAATGTAGAGAACAAGGAGCTGACTCTGCCAAGGGAGTTTGAGCAGCATGAGAAACACATATATTCCTCATCCAGCAGTTGTAGGAAGCTATCAATTTTTTCTCAGTAGGTTTTAAAATGAGGAAACCAAGATTTTCAAATGAGTCATACCTAAGTACTTTCCCATGCATTTAAACTACACATTTCAATGGGAGCTCACAAAACTGAATTACATGTAAACTTGTGTCACTGGGTTAGGTGTTGATGAGGGTAAGATAAAAAGATAAGATTTAAGAATAATGTCTTTCAAATTGGATTTTGAAAATATTTTGTTGTTGTTGTAGTTTTAAGTAAAATTATTTATATCTTATTTCCATGAAAAAAAATCAGATCAAATTTTAAAAATTGTTAAAATTTATGATTCATATAAAAGAACAGCTTGCAAACTGGGAAAACTCAAATGGAAAGCAGCAAGAGGAAGCTCAGACATTTGTTATTATAGGGAGCCCAAAAGCCCAAATGAGGAAATTGTTTAACCTTTTCAATGATTGACTGTTATGGCAGGGGTTTCAAGAAGGGAGGGATTTGGTTGAAAGAGATCATCTTATACCAACTGCTAGAAAGGAACTTACGCTTTATTTATGATTAGCAGAGGCACTTAAAAGATATCATCTACATTTAGCTTATGTGGCCTGCTTTTTCTGCTCTGAAAGTTCTCAAGCCTGGTTGCTATCTCATTTTAACAATCTATGCTTTTTGCTCATCCTCTCA
Organism: Spermophilus citellus; assembly: GCF_964194105.1. Classification (NCBI taxonomy): domain Eukaryota; kingdom Metazoa; phylum Chordata; class Mammalia; order Rodentia; family Sciuridae; genus Spermophilus; species Spermophilus citellus. The sequence goes on from NC_138188.1 coordinate 149,473,126, forward strand.
GAAAACTGAGAGTGTGACCAAAGAGTTTAGCATTACTCTGGTAATGCCATTGATCTTGTTGCCACAGGGCTAGCCATGTAGTTGTTCTGCTTCCTGAGAGACACGTGGTCATCAGAGACATGGAAGTCAGGAGGTTGAGATCTTCAGCTGCATAATCCTGAAGGATGACTTCTGATGCATAAGTGACTGCCAATAGACATTCACAATTCTTGAGAGGGTGGATCCCACTAGAGAGATTAAAATAACTGAGAATAGAAGCAATGGATAAAAAAATTGCCTGGATCTAAATTCCCAAGAGCATAGATTTATTTATTTATTTAATAAAACTATAGAAGAAATCTTACCTATCTGGCGAAATATTTGTATCCCATATTTCTGATCTTTTAAATTTTGGGTAACAATTTTGGTGAATTGATATATAAATAGTTTTTATTTTCATTTTGTTGCACAATTAACGTATTAAAAACTCTCTTGTTTTGAGGTAATATTGAAGCATAATTGTTCACTTCAGGTTACATTGCATAAAGGGGAGTTGAGGTACTTTTCTAGGAGACATCAAAGTGAATAGTTGGAGCAAATTATAAACAGTTTTGGAGTCTACTGTGGTTTTTCTGAAGTTTATATGATATCATTCATTTTTGGATCACACAACTTGGGAAACGGCAGTTCGGTTTTTAGTCAAATCAGAAGAATAAAGGATCCAATCCAGTTTATAGGTAAATAAAAAGACCTTAAAGACAATGAAAAATAGTGAGAAGATAGTCGCCTATGAGGAAGAAGCCCTGACCAGGTACTGAATCTTCTAGCACTTTACCTTGGACATCCAGTCTCCAGAACTGTGAGAAATAAATTACTCTCTGTTTTTAAATGCCCAGTCTATGATATTTTTTTTTTTTTACCAAAGCCTGAACTGAATAAGACAAATACTAAATGAGGGGAGATCGATTCTATAAAGCATAATAAGCAGATATGGACACAGGAAAGACAGAAAGCCTTAATGAGGTAAGTGATAGAAAACAATGGCCCTTCAGAATATCTGATTGTCCTTTCTTTCATGGGAATATGGGAAACTACACCTGTCACTAGGCCCGTATGATTAGTCATGACCAATGAAAAGTGAAAGAAAATGGCAATTCACTGCTGCAATGCAGCCATGGGAATTTAACGTGCGTTTCTCCTGTTTCTTGCTGTACAAGGTACTGAAAGTGGAGACCCTAGTGAAGGAAGGAGAGACCACCTACTATACTAAGCCAGTACCTGGATGACAGAGTTAAATACACCTGAGGCTGACTTTACAGCCTTCAGAAATAAATTGTGTTCAGCCACTTAGGCTATGAGTTTGTTGCATAGACTGATTTGTCCTAATTAATATGGGAAATGATTAACTGATAACAAACACGCACTATAAGTCTTGATAATATTTGTGAAGTATCAACTTGCTAACAGCATAACATAGTGGGGAAAAACCTAAGTTCAAACTCTGAAGTAGGCAACATAATGTAATGGGAAATCAGATTATGTCACCATAACCATATTTATATAGATAGGATTGGAAATGGTCAAATTCTGTTCACTGACTGCCTAGGCAGAAATCCTGCCAAATGGAAGCTGGATATGGGATCATATTGGCCTCATTCAAGAATTGTTTAGTAGGAAGTTGCAAGTAGTAGATCTTTTCAGGCCAACATGAAAGCTTGTTCTGGGAGGTGAACAGGGAGGATACCTGCACTCTCACAATTAGTGGCAGAGGGAGAAATAAATGTTTCTCTTATTCTGATCATGTTGTCATTTTGTAGATGGTTTCTAAAACCCTGATTACAAATGAAGTCAGCTCAATAGACAAACCAGACAGATACAAACAGTAGAGGAGGCTTCTGTTCAGCAATAGATTGCCTATTGTGATATGTATATTGACTCTTCTTACAGCCTATATCCTCTTGATTATTACACCATGCTCCATGTCACCAGTGCATAGTATTATAGGAAAAAAAATACTTATTTCTGTAACTATGGCAGACTTTTGGAAGCATGGAATAAGAGGAAATAAATAATTATTAATGGGTTCAGGGGTGAGATTGGGTGGGTAGGAAGAATAACTTCTACAGTTCTATAGCACAGGTTGACAAAAACTAACTATATTTCCATACAGGGAATAGAAAAGATTTTGTATGTACCTAACACAGAGAAATTATAAATGCTTGACATCATGGATATGCCAGTTACTCTGATCTGATGATTATACATAATAATCACATTTGACAATGTCATCTTGTATCCTATTAATATGTATAACTATTATGAGTTGATTGAAATATTGGGTAATTTTACTGATGATATTTAAAACACTGGGATTTTTGTTTGATTCAGCAATTGTACAACAAACTGCTTTCTTTATTTTTATCCCATTCTTCCATGAACACATTTATTTAATTTGTAAAAAAATTTCCCTCACTGCAGGTCTTCCATAGTAATCACCAAATAATTCTCAACTTCTGGGAAGAAGATTGGTTTTCAAATCCTTTGCTTGTGGATGCTTATCTAATGATTAAACCATGTTTTGCTCAGCCCTAAGGTTCTCTAACTGGGTGGATAATGCATGATATATGTTGTCTTTATTCCCAGTAGAAAGAATTGCACCCTGTGAAGAAATGAAAGATAATTTGAAATGAAAATTATTTTTTAAAATCTCTCAAACTCTATATTTAAATGTCACTTAAGTAATAAACTGATTAATTTTTATCAACTATGGCACATTTTCTATGTTGTTATTATCTTTTTATTATCTGTTTATTATCTTTTTGGTGTTCATAGTTCACCATCAATGGTTAATTCTGGAATCATGCATAGTAATTGTTTTTCCTAATTTGCTTAAGTTCAAGCTATAAAACCTAGATTAATATTTCATCTTTAAAATTACATAAAATACTTGTCTTTGTCTTACATTCATAGCCAAGAATACTCTTCATAAGAGCAGCAAAGAAAGATGAACTCATGCAGAGGGAAATTGTCTAGTCTTAGGACTGGCATGTATGTGTAATTGGCAACAGACGGATACGACATGCTGTTATGTTTTGCAATGTTGTCACAATTCAAAACAGGACATAAGGCAACAGCCCCTACAGTCTGTATGAAATATGCTTTTTCCAGCCAATCTTGATTCTGATTGATTATGTAGAGTTCTTAGAGAGTGACAGCCCAAGTATAAACTCTCAAATTGCCACTCCCGTAAAGCTTCACCTTCAACCCCAAACGTAGATTGCAATAGCTCAGCAGCAGACAGAAAGATCCAGGCTCAGGCTGTGATGTGCCAATAAATTAAATATATGAAACAAGATGCCATGACTTACAGCATTTATAGATAAATTCTGTATTGTAAACGTACATACAGTGGCCAGTCTGAAACTTTCAACTAACTTGTAAAATTATTGATATTTATGAATCAACACTTATAAAACCAAATGGGAAGGTTAACAGCATACCACTTCCCTGAGCAGGGATCTTAAGAGAGGAACCAGGATGTTGTCTGCAATACAAGCTTTTTCTGATCCCACCTCGGGAAGTCCTTAGAGGTTATCTACCATCTAAACCTTGACCACCTCCTCTTTGTCTATATTTTATGATTATATTTGGGGAAAAAGAACTGTATAAGATTTTCTTTGGGTGGAAGTGTGTATAGATTCTAACTGATAGACCCATTTTCCTCCTGAAACATGGTAGAATCAAAAGTATAAAGCTACCAAAACTTGGAGACCTCTTACTACATTCTGCCTTTGGAATTATTAACAGATCCCATAACTAAGACTGGATGAAGTTTAGAATCTGGGAAAGAATTTGATGTTACTCTAGGGGCACTTAACAACTACCCTATTTAGTCTCTGGATTAGTGAGCAATAGAAGAGTTTATTTCCATTCCCAAAGGGAGACATGGATTGTAAAATACTTTGCAAACTACAAAGTGGAGGAGCACCATCAATTTTTATTGTGTTTTTCCCTCTAATAATGATTGTCTCTCTGATTCCTCCTGTGTTCTTGTCCTTATTTTATTCTTTTCTTTGCTAACATCAAGCACCCATCAGAGGTTGTTGAAATCCCAACTGGTGCATTTCAGTTTCATTTACTTCCACAGATTGCATATTTGGAGATAATATCTTGAATCATTCATGTCCCTAGTTTACAGCTTTTAAATGGGAATTATAATAGCTATTGTTCACATGAGCTGAGAATTATAAAATAGTTGGACTTATTTAAGCTCCATGCTAAAATCACTGCCTTTGTGCTTAATTAAATTCAGTTGTTTTCCAACTTTCTAGCCAACTATACTAAAACTGAGGTTAAAATCTGCTTTATTTGTATTTGATGCCAAGAGAACAAGAGATCAACATAGTTACATTTAAAGGGAAATATATCTATCAATACATACATGTGATTTTGCAAAATGTCCCAAATGTGCACATTCCTCAAGAGGAGAGAAAAGAGGATCTGCAGTAATGACTTTTGCTGCAAGAAGAACATAAACAAGTTGAAATCCTTTCATGATAACAAAAGTCTCACCAAGAAGGGTTGGACTTGGTCCATGCTTTAGGAATTTGCAGATATAAAGGGTTAGTTATCTTCTACTCTGGCTCCGTCGGGTATAGTTTGAAAATATTTTCTGTCAGAGAGACAAAAAGAAAAAAATTGGAATGCTTAGATCTTTCCCTAATACAGAGATCCCTGGAAACTCTTTGCTTTTTCTCTTTATATTTCAGACTTTAATTCAATGCTTGCAATATGACCAAGACATTGATTTTTAATTCAGCAGTCCTCCACAACCACCAACTTTGCTTGAATTCTGCAAGTGTTTTATTCCCTTGGCATGAAACTTACTATTAAGACATATTGTGAGGATTCTGCATGCCCAGATTCATAACGCTAAGCAGTTTGATATAACATAGCTGATAGGCTACTCTTTTCTCTTTTTTTTTCTCCTAAAATGTCATCAAGTTTTAGGCAGAGAAGCATATGAGGTAATACAATGCATATGCCAATAGGATATTAATTTCTAAAAAATGCATCCCGACCATTTGAGTGTTACAAGAAGGCTTTCTCAGTTAACTCCCCAAAGGGTGTAACAAAAACTAAATGTGTCTGTAAAAAGTAGTTTATAAAACATGTATTACATTATGTTTGGGTGAATGTGGTTTTAGGAGTGTTTCTGAGCACACCATGTGGATCCAGCTCAATCTCTGTATTTGTCATGAAAGTTCACTCCTCAAAAGAAAACATTTCAAACACTCAGAGTCATATCATTTAGGTAGACAGATCATTGGGCTTTTAAGGTCTTTATGTCAACAGAGAAAATGTCAGCCCCATTCCTTAGTTCTAACCGACACTGTTTCTCCATGTTCTTATTAATTCGTGCTATAAAGACACAGGGGCAGAAGCGGTTGGAAAATGTTCACATTAATAGACAAAGCAATTTGACAACAATTTTGTGCCTGGTATCTTCTTAGCTCTACTCAATAGTGCACACTTATTTGAGACTTATAATGGTGAAACTTGCAGGTGTTATCGAGTGAGGAAAAAAATATATGGGGTGGTAATGGTGAGGGTGGGGATGAGTAGGAAGGGAACGTATATTGCTACTTCTCTCTGCACAGTTGAGCAATCAGGAGAAGTTCAAGGCCCGACATTGACAACGCCTACGAGCAGAGTCCAGGGATAAATTATTTTCACATTGACATATTTTTGGAATTACTAAGCTAATTTGATTTTCACCATCTTATTCTCTCATAAAACCTGCAATCCCCCCTGATCTCACTGAGCACTATTGGTCCTAATATTTATAGCTCATTTGTTTAGGGATTGTGACTTCCATGTTGAAAAAGCTCCCCAAGGCAGGACTGACTGTTGTAATCACTGACTCAAACTGTCCTTGGTGTTTTTCTCGCTCCAAATCTACTCCAATGACTTCTTCTCCAGGATTCATTATTGTTTTCAATGAAGTTCACCAGAGAGGAACTGACTCTTGACTTCTCTTTTGCCCAAATCTGAAGTCTTTGATGGACTTAGGAACTGGTGGTTCTGGAGTTAGATGCCGACTCCTGCTCTCAGTAGTAGCTTACAGAAAAAAGTGGGGTCATGACCCAAGATCGCTGCTGAGAGATCCTCTATAACTCCCTTATCTGGCAACTTCCCTTAGACATGAGACACACTTTAGCATGTATGGACTAGTGTGTACTCTCTCATATTGTGAAAAACTAGAGCCTTCAGATAACTCTTCCTTCATTTTGAAAGTATAGGACTGGAGATGAAACCCAAAAACTTCTGATAAAGTAATGATGTCCCATCTTTTTTAATATATATTAGTTTTGTTAGGTAGTTAACTATAACACATGTGTATTTTAAAATATGCTTATTATAAGTACTTATTTAATAATCACTATGCACTCTGAAATTTAGTCAGTTAATATACCTGTTCACATAAGTTTCTGCATATCCTATTTAAGAAAATATTGGTCTGAATTAATCATAGGTAACAAGGATATTTCTTAAAGGCATTTCCTTATATGCAGCTATGACTTCATAATCAATCAATTAAATAATTATGATAGATGTTACATAGTTTCAGTTTTTATTTTATTTTTTATTTGTTTATTTGTTCTAAGTAGTTACATATAACAGTAGAATGCATTTTGACACACAAGTGGAGCACAACCTCTCATTCCTCTGACTGTACATGCTGCAGAGTCACACGAGTAGTGTAGTCATACATGTATATAGGGTAATAATGTCCATCTCATTTCCACATCCTTCCCACTCCTAAAACATCTCCCCTCCCCTCACTCCTCTCTGCACAATCCAGTTTCTTCATCTTCCCCCCCCCCACACACACACACTACATTATGGATCAGAATCCACTTATCAGAGAAAACCTCCAGACTTTGGTTTTGGGGATTGGCTTATTTTGCTTATCATGATATTCTCCAGCTCCATCCGTTTACCTGTAAATGGCATAATTTTATCCTTTAAGGCTGAGTAATATTCCATGGTGTATATATACCACATTTTCTTCATCCATGCATCTGTTGAAGAATGCCTAGGTTGGTTCCGAGTTGAGCTATTGTGAATTGAGTTGCTATAAACATTTATGTGGCCTCATTACTGTAGTATGCTGATTTTAAGTCCTTTGGGAAAAGACCTAGGAGTGGGATAGCTGGGTCAAATGGTGGTTCCATTCCATGTTTTCTGAGGAATCTCCATACTGCTTTCCATAGTGATTGCACAAATTTGCAGTCCCACCAGCAATATGTCGGCTTAGGACCTGGATTCCTTAACAAGACTCCTAAAGCACAAGAAATAAAATAGAGAATTATTAAATGGGATAGATTAAAACTAAAAGGCTTCTTAGCAAAATAAATAATCAATAATGTGAAGAGAGATCCTACAGAATGGGTATATTTACCAAATGCACCTCAGATAGAATACTAATGTCCAGGATATATAAAGACAAAAAACACCAAAACAAACAAACAAACAAAACAAACAAACAAACTCAATCAATAAATGGGCTAAGGAACTGAAAAGATACTTTAGAGAAGAAAAAATATAACAGATCAGCAAATATATGAAAAAATGTTCAGCATCTCTAGCAATTAAAGAAATACAAATCAAAACTAAAATTTCATCTTACTCTAGTCAGAATGGCAATTATCAAGAATACAAACAGCAATAAGTGTTGGCCAGGATGTGGAGAAAAAGGTACACTTATATTTTCATTTTTGTTAGGTAGAATGCTATATTTTTCCTTAGTAATTTTTAATAAATAGCTTCATAATCTTTAACAAAATAATGACTATATAATGAATAAATCTGGAAATAAAATTTTAACACATTATATTTATAATTGAGACAAATAGTTTCATTTCTTTCCTTCTATATTTTAGAGATTAAAATATGAACTAATCCCATGTAATACGTTGAAATTTAGTCTGGCCATTTTAGAATTAACTGTTATGTCATAATATTTACTTTCATATAAAAGTTTCTAAATCATCAAATTGTTGTATTATTGATAATAAAATGTACTACATGGTTATTTTAACTCAAATATGCTCTATTACCTTAGAAGAATTTTTTTTGATATTTAGTTTTTGTTTGTAGATGGACACATAATACCTTTATTGTATTTTATTTTTTATGTGGTTCTGAGAATGGAACTCAGGGCCTCGCACAATCTCGGCAAGTACTCTACCACTGAGCCACAACCCCAGCCCCTGGAAGAATATTTTTTAACTGATAATAATAAAGTATAAAATAATGATGCCAAAGTAATAAAAAAATCATAGAATATAAAAATAAGAACTATGCTAAAATCTGTGATTGATTTTATATTATAGAATGTGTATTCAGTGGTATAAAATTCTAGCAAACAGAATCATATTACTACTTAATTGAAAAGTGTCTCTTTACAGAGTTCCTTGATTCTATATTTCAGTTTTTATTGATTAAGGGATTCTGCCCAAATACTCAACTTTCAGAGTAGAGTGCCTATACACTTAGCTTGTGTATTCTTTTGACACATACATTTTCAGCTTATGAATAAAATTAATGTTTCTACATTTAAAAAAACTTGTATTCAAAATACTTTTTCATATTATATTCTCTATTCCATTCCTATGTCTATGTTCAATGCATCACTGCCATCAAATGATGGCATGATGTCCTGTAATTCTAGCCTCTTAAAGTTTGGAAGTATTTGAGTAGTCAAAATAACTTTTCAAGTACAATATGCAGCAATGACTCTATGCATGTAATCTTTTCCATGATTAAAATGTATTTTTTAAAGAATCAGAAAATGATTTTATGTATAGCTTTAAAATGGCTTTGTACTAAACTTTCACATGTGACAGCTTGAAGAAATGCTATCTTTTTTTTTCCTAGTGTACAAGAGAAGTGCTCTATGGTTGAACTACAACTTCAGCTCCTCATTTCTTTCTTTTTTCTTTTTCTTTCTTTTTTTTTTTTTTTTTTTTTGGTACTTGGATTAAACTCAGAGGCACTTGACTGAACCACATCTCAGCCCTATTTTGTATTTTATTTAGAGACAGGGTCTCTAAATCAAAGAGGATCCCCTGTTGCTAAGTACCTCACCATTGCTGAGGTTGGCTTTGAACTCACAGACCTCCTGGGATTACAGGCATGTACCACCGCACCAGTGCGCGCGCGCTCTCTCTCCCTCTCTCTCTCTCTCTCTCTCTCTCTCTCTCTCTCTCTCTTTTCCTTTTTTTTAAAACAATGATGACAATGGTTTTGACTATGATAATGAAAAAGAAGATGAAGGCTTATGAATCTCAAGTCTGAAAGTCACTGCTTCTCTCAGAAAAACTGCCATCACATCATTGTAGATTGTCAAGTCTCTATTTAAAATTTGCACAATTTCATCGTTTTTTTTGTTCGGCTGCACAACTTCATCTTAATTTTTGCATCAAAGGGATTCAATGAATTGAAATGTAGTGTTGTGTATTTTTTTATATCTTAGATATCTTGAAATATTTAATCCTGGAGATGCAATATAATTCACTTATTCATTCGCTCTTCTAATTTATTCAAAATTCTATAATTCAGATTCACTAAATTATTAAATTCTAATAATCCATCCTAGGAAAGGAATCTTCATACCAAGGAGTTTCTGTTTCCTCAGAAGGAGTAGCTTCATATTAGGTGAATCAAAAAGTGGAATTCGTCCCATTTAGAGAAGGAAACTATTTAAAAATTTGGTATCATAAGAGTTGAGAATAGAAGTTGGTTATCAGAGGTTGTGAGAGTGGGACAGTGAGGTATGAAGAAAGGTTACTACATGGGTTGTGAATTACAGTTAGAAGTAAGAAGTTCTGGTGGGCTATTGCACAGTAGCATGACTATGGGTAATGATAGCATATTATATATTCCAGAAAGCTGGGAGAAAGGATTTTGAATATTTTCACCATAAACAAATGAGAAGATCGATATGTTCACCCTGATTGAAACACTAAACTGTGTGTACATGTATCAAAATACCCCATGGTATCCTATAAATAAACAAAATCTAACAATTTTATACATCAGTCTAAAATTTTAAAAATGGTAGAAAATAAAATGTAAATGGCACACGAGATAAAGCCACTGTCAGGGAAGTGCACTCAGGCTTCGAGCCCAACAGAGGGATGCTATGACCGTTTATAATAGAAAGAAAGGTGGGTGCTGCATATGTCATTCAGGTGGAAAAACAATGTAGGGCATTTCATAAAGAAAACCCATTACCAATTTCAAATAGAGGAGGTGTTAGAGAGCACCGCCTGTCCTGGGCATTGGAAGTACCTGTTCAATTGGAATACAAAGTGGTAGGGAAAGTCAGACATGGGAGTAGAGACAAGAGGTGAGGTTGTATCTCAAGGGTCACATAGACCCAGATAGGAAAATAGGACAAATCAAAGAGGATCCCCTGTTGCATTACCTTATGTGGAATATTAAAGCAAGAAACAAATTATTTGGGCAAACTGTGCCCATTCCAATTAAAATTGTGTACTGTACTGAATTTCCATTCACCAAAAGTGACATTTTTTTTTTTATACTAGTGAACACATGTAGACTCTTTTTCTAAATAAAACTTTATCTCAGTTCTTTTACAGTCTTGGTCAAGTTTCTCATCTAAAATACATATGAACTTCTCAAGTAGGAATTTCTTGCAAATCCACAGATTGGGCTCTTGTTTTCATTCTTGAGAAGATTTTAAAATCACAGCCACATTCAGATACATTTCACATAAACAAAACCAATCTTCTCCAACTTTTCTGCCTTCAGGATGCTTTTCTTCAATTACAGGAGTAGTAAAAATTTATGATGAATAATGTACTTCCTAGTTTCTACTATTAATATATTTACTGAGCTGGCTTTATCACATAATTGTGCAGAATCCTTTCATCTTTATCTCCATTAAACTACCATTTTTTTTCCTGATGCATCTCGCAGTAAGTGGCATCATCAATATATTTTCTTTATTGATTGATTGATACTGGGGATTGATCCCAGGGCAGTTTATCACTAAGATATATCCCTACCATTTTTCAGTTTTTACTTTGAGAACATTTTAACGTGCTGAATTTCTCACTAAGTTGATGAGGCTGGCCTCAAATTTGCAATTATCCTGCCTCAGCCACCCAAGTCACTAGGATTAGAGGCATATCCCACCATTCCTGGCTTTTCAGTATATATTAACCTTAAATACTTAATTTAGGATCTATATAGTATTAATATTAAACTATAATTTATGATTAATTTCAATAATTTAAATATAAATAACTTAAGATGTTTTCTTTTAAATTATTTTAAAATTAATAATAGATAATTGAGAATTGCTTTTAAAAATGCTGTTTTTAGAGGCATAATTTGCATATATTTATTCATATGACCATAATCAACAAAATCACACAATCCAATGAAGACCAGAAATCTACAAGACACATACCTTTGTTCCAATGAGATTATAGAAAGTACTGAACAGGTTGGGAACACATTTAACTTGTTGAACTTGGACCATTAATTTATTAATAAAACACTTCTAATCTTTGTAAATATAATTATCTTTAATATATTAAATTACCATGGAAGCAACATAGAAACATATGATTTATATATTTTGCATGATTATTGACCTTGAGCTTTTCATTCAGAACTGTTTTATTCTGAATTATTTTAACATACATTGGAAATACATTTTGATCACTACAGTGAAAGAGTATCTGTGTGGATGTACACAATGTGGCCAATTTTGTTTCAATGAATATTTAAAGAAAGTTGTATCAATATATTTATTTTTAAAAACTATCCCAATCCTTGGTTTATATCCAAAGGACTTAAAATCAGCATTGTACAGTGTGAGTCAGCCACATCAATATTTATAGCATCTCAACTCACAATAGCTAAACTGTAAAAGCAATCCAGGTGTTCTTCAATAGACAAATGGATAAAGAAAATGTGGTACATATACAGTGGAATATTGCTCAGCCTTAAAGAATAATGAAACAATGGCATTTGCTGGTAAATAAATGGAGCTGGAAAATATTATGCCAAGTGAAATAATCTAATCCCCCAAAACCAAAGGACAAATATTTTCTCTGATATGTGTTTGCTAATCCACAATAAAATGGGTGGGGGTTAGGAAAGAGTAGTTACTTTGGATTAGGTAGAAAGGAGTGAAGGGAAGGGAGGAGATATAGAGGTACAAAGGATAGTAGAATGAATCTAACATTACCCTATGTACATATATGATTACATGATCCATGTGATTCTTTATCACATATAACCAGAAGAATGAGAAATTATATTCCACTTATATATGATGTGTCAAAGTGCATTCTACTGTCAAGTATAACTAATTAGGACAAATTTTAAAAAATACTTATTTTTATGCATTGGCTATGTGTACTACTAGATTCCGGGTGAGTAATAGCGATAAATATGACTAACCCTTTAGTCCACTTCATTTATTGGTCTAAATGGTTTGTAAATATTGATTTTTTTTTTATTCTTCCAACTTACATGTAATGTTAATGCTATTATCATTGGTAATTTACGAACATAGACCCAGGTGCAGGGCATTAAGGTTGAGATTAGATCAGAGTCTGAAAGTCACCATACACACTATTTTCAAAGATGTGCTCTGTACAGATCTAAGGCTTGCCATTCACAGTTATAGTCACCATGATATATTTTTCATTTGTTTGTTGTTTAAAACTTTTTTGTTGGTTAATCACGTGTTCAGAAGTATAAAGAAAACTGAGTTTATGAAAGAGATGAGAAAACTTAAGTAGCAAAGATATAACAGCAAATTGTTTAGTGACTCTTAAATACTCCCTAGGGGCTTAAAGCCCATATTTTATGAACAATCAGACAAATGTAGAAGAAAGGGATTGAATGAACTATGGATGGATGAATGGTTAACTGGAAAATATATTAGCCAAAAGGAATTTAATGAAGTAACTGTGTTTAATTGGAGTGCAAACTGCAAACCTTAAGGAAAATAAAATTAGAAATGTATAAAGATCAATTTGTACTCAAACTTAATAACAGAAAATTTCAAATATAATACTTTAAAAGTTAATTACTACAATATGTTAAATTAATGTAAATGCTTTAAGAGATAATTAGTTACAGATCTGAATTCCATTCACTTAATTATGTCTCAGAGGACCTGAAATAATTGTACTTCCATCTCAACTACTGACTCTCTTCATAATGCTTAACTTTAAATATAACCAACCATCTAGCCTAGCTTTAGAGATTTTTATGAAACAATCAATTATTCTACAATTGGAAGAATAAAAAAAATCAATATTTACAAACCATTTAGACCAATGAATGAAGTGGACTAAAGGGTTAGTCATATTTATTGCTGTTACTCGCCCGGAATCTAGATTCAATATTTACTTTATAAAACCAAACATTCCAGAAAGAGGAAACAAAGGACAGATAAAGCCAAAGTTGAAATCTTTTTATTGTTAAAGTCTTATCCATTATTCCAACTTCAATGAGTCAAACACAATTAACTGGTGTGAGGGCTTGGTCCCGATTAGCATTAAGATCCTGGTGTTCACTCAAAAGTAGTTCGTCAGTGTTGTGCTAGTGTTGGAAGTCGTCATCCTTTTAATACTTCTCCCTGTGTGTGTTTTTCATTGAAACAAATGGTCTTGATGTTCTCTTTCAAAAAAGAAAGAGAAATAGATGTGAAGTAGTAGTGGAAATGAGATGGATTTCACAAAGGAAAAACAAAAGGCCTCTTTCAAGAGTTCACATGACACAGTTTCACTTATATTATGGTTTCAATTTAGCAATATCTCTGAAAACCACAAATGTTGGAAGCATGGACCCCAGTACAGCAAGTTTCAGAGGTGAGGCTTTAAGGCAATGAGAGCTGTAACGTCATCTACTTTTATGCTCTGCCTCACCTTAAGTCCAGAGCAAAGGAGTTGATCAACCATACACTTAGAACTCTGAAATGTTGAGCCCAAAGTAAGCTTTTTCTCCTCTAAATTATTCTTGTCAGGTATTTTTGGTCACAACAAAGAAAAGTTAAACAATACAACAACAATTATCAATCAATGTAGCATATGTTGATTGAATAATCTTATGAAAAAGGTACTCATTGTTGTAGATAAAACAAATCCCATTTTTCTCTAATGACTCATACAAATTCTAATAAATATAAAATATACTAGTGATGATTTGGCTAAATTATACTCACATAGATATGATAATAATTTGTACCTTATAGAATTCCTTAAAAGAAAAATATAAAACACATTTTCATATACATTTGCAAATATCATATATAATACCTATTTCTGTTTATAAATTATCATGATTGTTTTTATCCTAATTTAAAACAAAGTTGCATTTTTTTTCCTGAAGAGAAGGTATTCTGTTAGTAAAAAGAAACCATGCATTTAATTTCCTTTTTTTAAAAAAAATATTTCTTTCATACATGACATTAGTGGAATGAATTACATCCAGAATTATCCATTCGAAGCACAATTTTTCATAGGAAGGGAGAAGGGGAATAGCAAGGATGGTAGAAGATGATGGTCATCATTATACAAAATACATGTATGAAGATGTGAATTTGTTGTCAACATGCATTTCTTTCTTAGTAGTAGATTTAAAATGGGCAAAAGTATATTAACAGTTTTGTATTAACTGTATTAACTACGGAAGATACTGGAAATTACATTCAATGAAAAACCTAGATACAGAGAAAGAAAAAGAAAGAAAGAAAGAGTTGAGGGAGAGAGGGAGGGGAAAAAAGAAAATAAGAAAGGGAGAAACCAAAAAAATCAAAGCTTTGCCCAATGACCTGAATACCTTCCATATTAGACAAGACACAGGCCACATGAAGAAAACATTCTTAAAGTCCACAGAGAATTTGAAATTCAGGGATAACATAAGCAAAAGTGGTTTAAAACTAGGAAATCCATCTTTGAACAAATATATCTAATAATGCATATATATAATGTTTTCTAAATACATGCTTTTCCAAAATAATATAATTTTAGATTAGAGGATAACATTTTATGCTGCTCAGTTGTCTTCATTTAAAGAAGCATCAAGAGTGATGTCAAGTCCTCAGGTGCCAATAATATTCTTTCAAGCAGTTGACCTACTTTTTCTCAGGACAAGGCTCCAGTTTTTCCAAATGATTGTCATTTGGATTTCAGAAGAAATGAGAACTCGCTTCTGCTTTCTGTTTATGGTTAGAAACACAGCTAATAGAAAAATGGGTATTTTTTTTTCTTTTTGCACATCTGCATGTAAAAAAAAATAATGGTATAATAGAAAGTCAGATATCAAATCAATGAAGAAAAGTTTAGAAATGTCTCATTACATTTCATGTGTTTAAACATAATAAAATTAGCATATCAATAATGGAATTACTTCTTGGAAAACAGGAATACTGGTAAATTTTATCCTTCATACAAAATATTAAAAATTTATCAGGAACTGTTATGTTGACATTATAGAAAAAAGTCTGAGACATAAGTAAATTACTGCTCTGGAATATGCATAAAATAGTGACTTTGAAGAGAATGTATGTATGTATCTTTAAGGAGTTGATTCCCATGTAAAGCCAATACCATTAGCCAATCATGGTGGTAAACACATGTATTCCCAGAGACTCTGGAGTCTGACGTGGGAGGATTGCAAGTTTGAGGATGGTCTCAGCACCTTAGTGAGTTCCTAAGCAACTTAGTGAGTACCTGTGTTAAAATAAAAAAGACTAGGAGTGTGGCTCAGTGCTTAAGCATCACTGGATTCAATCCCTGTTGCCAAAAAAAAAAAGTCAATATTGTCAAATTGGGGTAAAACATTTAAAAATGAACTTTATGATTTATTTTCAAGTAATAATTTTATTGAAAAATACTCTTATTAAAACCAGAAGGAAATGTCTTCCAGGAATTGTTAAAATGTTTTCTCCATTAAGCTAGTTTTTAAATTTGAAAATCTACCTATTTACAAAAATCACTGTGCAAATTTTTCATGCCCAAGATCTGTATATTTTCCATATTTTTATTAGTGCATTATAGTTGCCCCTAATGATGGGATTTGTTATTACATATTTGTACATGCACACAATGTAACAGTATAATTTGGCTAATATCACTTCCCAGCCCTGCCCCCTGGATTCCACCCTTTGGTCCCTTTCCTCTACTGATCTCCCTTTAACCAAAATCTGTATTTTACCTTTGGCAGAAAAGCATGTGAAAGGGAACCAGTGGGTACATGTGCATGTATATGTGTGATTGTGTGTGTGTGTGTGTGTGTGTGTGTGTGTGTGTGTGTGTAGTGTAAATGCATAACCACATATTTTTATTATGTGGTTTGGGGCAATATTTTTATTTCTTATTTTGTTCAACTGCTACATTTTAGTGTACTATAGTAATATTTGCTTAAGGCAAGTAATACAAAATATATAATGATTTCTAAGAATTAAACATTCTGTGTTTCAATAAAGTTGTGGTGAGAACCAATAAGTATAGTAAGTATGGAGAGCACTATAGGGTTGCTTATGCTTATTGAGAGTTAAATCCTTAAAAAGCTCAAGTGAAGAAAGAATATTGGAAATCACATATAAACAGATGGATAATAATAAATGAATAAATGATATTTTGTAACTGCAAGAATAATGAAAGAAAAAAGAGATAAATAAATAAATAAATAAAAAGAAGAAGGAGAGAAAAAAAATCTTATGTCATGGGTTGGCCACTGCCATTGCTAGATCCAAGTATAAACAGTGGTTGCTTCAAGCTTCTGGGACATCTCAACTCTCTTTCATGTTGAAGACTAATTATATGTCCTGCGATGTCATTACAAGAAAATTTTTCCTATATCTGAATTTACTGAGTGCCTCTATCAAAGCAGGACACACTGACAACTTTTCTGTCTATCAACAATGACAAATATAGCCTTTCTACATTTCTAACTTGTATTTTGCTTAGATTTTATTCTGAAGGTATTTATCCAATAGTTCAAGGAGTTGAAGAGAATTCCATGAATTAAAGTGCAATTCTGTCACAGGTAGTAACTGCTTAAAGGACCAAAGTCTTAAGGCTGTGGTTTTTCTTTTGGATCATAATTCTCTAAAAGAAAAATCCTGTTCCATTTCTGGAGTTATAAAAGAATTCTGCTTTGTAGAAATACTTTATGATTATTGCTTCACTTGGGAGCCAGGAAACTTAGAACTGAAGATACAGTTATTTTAAAAGCTTAGCTGGAAGTTAAATATTAAATGCACTTAAGGACTTCTGCTGGTTTTTGAAGTGGTTGACAAAGTGAGGTCATTTAACATCCCATTTAATAGAATTCTGATGGAATATTGGGAAATAAGTACTGTTCTGCCTTAATACTCCTCTCACATTAAGAACTGATTTAACCTGAAGAGCATTGGCTCTACTTGTTCTCTATATTGACATCATGGTAGAAATATAATCCTTTCAGTTAACAGGTGCTATGGTTTAAATGTGATTGGAATGTGTCCCTCAAAGTTTCATATGCTGCCACACTGGTCCCCAGGTTGGCAGCAGAGGAACTATTAAGACACATCCCTAGTGAAAGGTAATTATGGGACTCCACCCTTATGAAGGAATTAGTGTTGGTCTTCAAAAATGTGTTGGATCTTGCGGAACAGTTAGCTACCATGAGAATGGGTAATTATAAAAAGAGCATACCTGACTCCTAGGCTCCCAAATCTCTCTTGCTTCCTGTTTTTCCATGTGATCTCTCCTTCTTGCACTGGATTTCTCTGACTCACAATGATGCTTTCCGCCATGCTGTAATGGAGCCAGAAGGCCCTTACCAGAGCCAAGCAGATGCTGGCACTCTGCTCTCAGATTTCATAAGCTATGAGCTAAATAAACCACTTTTCTTTATAGGTTACTCAGCCTTGGACATTTTATTAAAATTTCATTAAATGAACTAATGAAACATATTAGAATACACTGACATTACTTAATGCCTCACAATGAACCAACAAGAATCTCCGATGAAAATTATGATTAGTTTTCCATCTAAAATGTTGTAAATAATTCCATGAGGGTAGGGTTATTCTTTGAAAATATCATATTTAGTTTTAACTTTTCTAAATACCACATTAAACAAGCCAAAGACATGAGTAAGCTTATCTTTAATAGGATATGTTTATTTACCTAATGTGACCAAAAAAAATCAACAACGTGTAGTCAATAAACATAGAATTGTGAATGAAATGTGGTGCACTTTTCATTGTTCTTCTAAGTCTTCACAACATGATGTGTATTTTATATTTATAACACATGTCATTTTAAAATAACTGCATTTAAAGTGCTTATTAGTCAATTGTGCCTAAAGGTTACTCCATCAGCCAGCATGGCAATAGACATCGAATACATCTCTAGGTTTCCTAGAGGTAATTTAATTTGAATTAAGAATAGATAAAATGGAAAACTTTTCAAATATTTAAAATACTTCAGCAATAGGAAAACCAAAATAGAGCAAATAAATCAACAGGGTGGTATTATTCAAAGGAGTGAAAAACAGGGATCATCTGAGTAAAAAATAGAAGTTTGGAAAATAGTTAATGACAATGGATGTCTTTTGTAAGTTGTAACAGCACATAATTATGTGGGTATGATAATAACTTTAGAGCCACAATTAATGTATTGCCCATTCATTACATAAAATAATCTTAATAAATAAATAATAAGTGAATAAGATTTAAGGTTTGATAATGACAACAAAATGGTGAAGAAGCAGTGTTTTCTCCATGTAGGGAACATAACATCAAGTAGACATTGAAGGCACTATGCTAGTGACAAAAGCATATAGTATTTCTGTGATGGATTAAACTTATTTTGTAAATGAATGGACAATAGATCAAGGTAAACCATGTGGAAATTGAGAAAGAAGCATATTTTATTAAGAAATCTATTCTACAAGTAGAATTGTTCAAAATTAGATTTTATAAACCTACAATTATAACAAAACTCTTTTTGGCTGGAATATTGAGAGAAACCTGAATGATCCTATATTGGAGAGGACATAAAATAGATTCTTAAGTGGAGTGGGAAGGTTGTTGGCATGGTTACTAAAATTCTTTCCAACCACATGACACTATAACTCTATAAATATTGTGAGAAGATGCATATGCTTTATTTTTACACTGTAAGTAGATGATGGTTTTAAGTTACTTGAATGCAATTAAATATACATAGCATTAATTGGTCCTTTGATTTTTAAATAACATATTTTTATGTATTATATTTTCATTGAAAATTTGAATATATATTAGTAAAGCTGGTTAATATAAAGTTCATAAAATCCTTTGTTTTCTTTAAAACACTTTCCACCTTGTTTCTGTCCATTGGACTATGTCTTCATCTACAAATAATCATCTTATTACTTTTATACTAATCCCAAGTTTAGCCAAATGAACAATAAGAGGATAGTAAAGTACCAGAGACTTTTAAACCAAAGTATTTTAAGTATTTTTTAATAATTTGTTTAAAACATTCTTTAATTTCAGAATATTAAACATCTGATACATTAGTGTAAGTTCAACCATGAGTCCTTATATCAAACAATTACAATAGTTTACATAAATTTCTGCTTGATTTCTCAGACCAGGATTCCCATTAAAATAGATTATCTATAACATTCCTTGGAATATTTCCTCAGGGTTTTTTTTTTCTTTTTTCTTCCTGACTGAGGATTTTGCTTCCTTTTTCTTGTACAAAATAAGGTCTGCAAATAGTTGGCAGTAGGCTTAAATGTGTCCCCACAAAAGCATGCACTGGTAATTTGATCCCCACTAAGTGGTGTTGGGATATGAGGCATAATGGGAGGTGTTTAGGTCATGAGGGCTCCATATTCACAAATGGACCCATCATGATTATGATAGGACTTGAATATAGAAGTTCTTTCTCTTTTCCTCTCACAGTGTGATGCCTTCTTCAATGTTATGAAGTAAGAAGCCCCTCACCAAAAGTGGACCCTCAATCCTAGACTTTCTGACTTCCGAGACTAGAGATAAATAAGCTTTTATTGTTCATTACTTATCCAGTCTATCATATTTTGTTATAGCAGCACAAAATTGGCTAAGACAGTTGGACAGACTTAACATAGTTCAATAATCTAATATCCCTTCTTTCAATTTTGATGCTTCTAAGATTATGTAAAATTAGTCTAGCAATAGATCTAATGGAATATGATGAGCATTTAAAAGTTAAACTATTTATATAATAGTTATTTATGTGAATAAGCAAATAATGTGGCCAACAGCCTACACGCAGCTGGAAATAAAAAACAAGACAATTAGATAGCAATGTTCTGTCTTAGAACTGTTGGAACAGATTGAGTGTAAGGCATGCAGAGATATTCCACACAGAGCACGAACCCCAGTGTTTACAATATAGGGATCAAGATGATCATAAACAACACCAAACATAAGCCTGTTATGGAATTAAAAACTTTGGATAATGACATTGTCTTGTCTACCATAATTATATAGAGCAAGCTCAATATCAATGTTTAAAAAGGTAAATACTGTCTTCAAGGAGTAGGTCCCTGAAAATAATGCAAACAGAAGCAATAATATTCAGTGGACTCTAATATAACCTAATGTTTCACCAATCAAACTCCCTTAGAAACCACTGTAAAACAACAGTTCAGAGTTAGTTGTGCAAAAACAAAGTGGTATTGTTTCGTTTGCAAATGAAGAAATTCCTTTGTCCTTTTGAAATGTTGTATTCAAATTCCTCATCAGTCATGATAAATTTTATAAATTTCTAGAATTTAGACAATGATCTCTTTTTAAAAAACAATTTTATAATTAATATGAATTTTAAATCAACGTTTAAAGTCAGAAATAATTGCTTCTTCTAAATACTCACAACTTTTGAAATCAATATTAAGTTATGAACACTAGCCTACATTCTTGTATTAGAAATATATATTTGGAGAAACTGTTACTCTGAAGCAGTCAGGAGGATCCCAAGCTTTCAAGTGACATCAGTGACCCTCATTCTATCTGTTTCTTGCACCATTCATACCTTCTCCTATAGTGTATACTGGTTGCCTGTTACGGTTTGAATATGATATGTCCCCAAAAGCTCATGTGTGAGAAAATAAAAGAATAGTCAGAGTTGAAATGATTAGATTATTTGAGCTGTGACCTAATCAGTGGATTATCCACTTGGATGAATTAAGTGGGTGGTAACTGTAGACAGTATGGTGTGGCTGGAGAAGTAGGTCACTGGAGGTAAGTTTTGGGGATTTACATTTGTCCCTGGTATCCTGTTCTTATTATGTGGGCTTCCTGGATGGCATAAAATGAGCAGCTTTCCTATGTCAAACCCTTCCTCCAGGATGTTCTATTTCATTTTGGGTCTGGACCTATGGAGTCAACTGACTATAGACTGAACCTCTGACACTGTGAGTCAAAATGAACTTTTCTTCATTTAAGTCATTCTTGTTGAGTTTTTCGTAACAGTGACACAAAGCTGATTAAACCATTGCCTCACAGTTGCAATATAGTCACTTTACCTCAACATTATGTTTGAGTTTTCTCAAGGGTTGAATTGTGACCCCTCAAAAAAGATGTTAGAATCTTAATTCCCTGTTTTAATATGTTTGAGATTTTATAACAAAATAGTAAACTTGGTCTTTTCAACCATCTCCACACTTTATCTTATGAAGTTTATTTAACCTAATTTATTTTAATATACTATGAAAATGATAATCAAAAGACCTTAATACAAAGTACTCTTGAGTACAAATTCTTGTGTTTAGCAAAAAAAGAATTCTACAATAAGAATTGTGTTTGACAGTGCAGAATTTTATAATTTCTTGATTTCTGTTAATATTAATAAAGTAAATTTAATGTAATTTCAAAATTAATTTCTTGAGTATCCACTCCAATGCTGTAATTACCATTTTTTTGATGAAGGAAACTATTAACCAAAGTCTCCAAAGGCATATTTACCAAAGAAAATGCCCCTTGTGATATGTCTAAATCTAGTCAGAGGAGAAATTTACAATGTAAGACATTAATAACATGTTTTGGATATTAAATATTCTTGAGCTTTAAGTTTGCATATAAATGATGTGTTTGACTTTGCTCGCACTATAAAGAAGTCTAGCTGCTCCCTAGGCTCCTCGTTCATGCCGTGAAGTTGAAGCTGGAAAGTGGCTGCCAACCAATGATGACATATTTGCCCCCTGCCTTTTATTACTATGTGTAGTAGCCATGGGGCTAGGCATCACCTTGTAGAATGCTGGTAGAAAGGGTGTGTACAACTTTGGGAGCAAAGTTATCAAGAAGTTTGTGTGGGTATAATCCTTCATGACCTGTCCTTCAGCCGCCTGATTGCTGATGAGGGTGAGGCCTGTAGGATGGCACAGCAAAGAAACAAGAGGAGCCCAAGTACCTGAATGGCAGCATGGGTGAAAGCAAATTCCTCAATCTGAACACCTTGCCCAAGACTGAACTATGAGCAGGATATCAACTTCCATTAATTTGAACATCTGTCTCTTTAGATCTATTTTCATAGCAATAAACATGCCTTAAATAATGAAGCTTTCTTTTACTCTTACAGAAATTTTTCTTTTTTTTTCCTCAGAAATGCACACCATCGACAGGAAAGTGTGGGTGCCACCCACACCCACGTATGAAGGCTTCAAGCTCAAGGTCTCACGATACCTGATGAGGAGCTACATCCCCCTGCCGCAGCCAGAGCCAGGTGGAACCCTGAGCACTGGAGGTCCAGTGGAGGGTGTTAACAGGCTTCGCTTGGAGCACCTTTTAAACTTGAGGTATAGTTGGTATCAACAATCTGCACATAAATAACACATGCTGTCAATGAGCTTAGACCAGTATGGATACCCACGATGACATCACCACCACGAAGGTGACAGATCCACCTCCCGAATGTCCTGTGTAGGGGACACTTGTCCTGAGACTTGTCCTCTTAGCATGTTTCACGAGTCTGTAGAAGAACAGTGAAAATCTCACTTCAAGCAACTTGAATTCTTTTTTTTTTTAAGCCTAGATTTTTTTTATTGGTTGTTCACAACATTACAAAGCTCTTGACATATCATATTTCATACATTAGATTGAAGTGGGTTATGAACCCCCAATTTTACCCCAAATGCAGATTGCAGAATCACGTCGGTTACACATCCACAATTTTACATAATGCCCTATTAGTAATTGTTGTATTCTGCTACCTTTCCTATCCCCTACTATCCCCCTCCCCTCCCCTCCCATCTTCTCTCTCTACCCCATCTACTGTAATTCATTTCTCTCCTTGTTTATTTTCCCATTCCCCTCACAACCTCTTATATGTAATTTTGTATAGCAATGAGGGTCTCCCTTCATTTCCATGCAATTTCCCTTTTCTCTCCCTTTCCCTCCCATCTCATGTCTCTGTTTAATATTAATCTTTTCTTCCTGCTCTTCCTCCCTGCTCTGTTCATAGTTGCTCTCATTATATCAAAGAAGACATTTGGTATTTGTTTTTTAGGGATTGGCTAGCTTCAAAAAGCATAATCTGCTCTAGTGCCATCCATTTCCCTGCAAATTCTATGATTTTGTCATTTTTTATTGCTGCATAGTACCCCATTGTGTATAGATGCCACATTTTTTTTTATCCATTCATCTATTGAAGGGCATCTGGGTTGGTTCCACAGTCTAGCTTTTGTGAATTGTGCTGCTATGAACATTGAAGTGGCAGTATCCCTGTAGCATGCTCTTTTACTCTTACAGAAATTTTTATGTGATCAATTTAATGTTTATTTTTATGTTGAAATTTATTTCACAATAGGGTTGGATAGTAGCATGTTCACTGCTGAGAACCTGCAGTGCCTGTCACTTTATGAGGGTTTAATAGATGTTAGATGAACAAAAGAAGTAAGCATTTTGGGAAAGAATTAAAAAAAATATTTAGTTTTGTATGACCCATAACCAAACATACAGTTCTCATGCTTTTAGCAAATATCTAGCTTTTGTATCTCAGCTCAACGAAAATCCTTCTTCCCATGGGTCCTGGACAGAACATTCCCAGCAGTTTCAATGCTGCATAGCAAAGGCCTGACAGCTTTTAGAGCAAGAGTCAATATTAGTTAATGATCTGTCTGAAATTGCAATATGTTATTTCATCATAGTGACAACTTGTGTTCCTTCTGCTTCTATTTTCTTTGGAATTGGTGCTATTGAACATCATTATCCACATGTATTCTCAGAGTTGTGACTATAAATTCTTTTGAGTTATTAATTATTAAAATCCCACTTGACACGTCTAATTAACTCATAATAAATCTTCTAAATTACTGCATATTTTACACATTTCATTAGGATCCTTGGAAAGAAGTTATACCAGTTCACATTCCACAAACAAGCCATTTTTCTTTACATTGAATGAAGCATTGAAGTTTGATATGTCCATTACTTAGCTCTCTCAATAATCCAAATTATGTCATTTATTCTATACTTGAGTATACTTGGAAGTGATTAAGATGAACCTGTTGACAGGGAAGACTGCTCACACAGATCATAGTGTGATCGTGAGGACAGGTGCATTTGTGTGTGCTCAATAATAAGCAGCCTGTTTTATATTTATTCTCTTCTGAAAAAAGTTCTCCTTCTTAATTAATTTTTTTTAAATTTTAGATTTTTCATTAGTATACTGGGTTTACTTTAAGGAAATTCCAGCATTACTTGTTTGATTGTTGCTTCTTTTTCTGAAAAGTAGCCTCCTACCATAGAAGTTGAAGTAGCATATAGATGAGTAATCTGTACACTTGTTCATCTTATGTGTTGTGTGAGTATATATGCTTTTTCTTCTTATGTGTGTATGTATGTATTGTGTATATTTGGTTCTTTTGTGTTGTTATTGGGTTTTAAAGGAATTTTGTATGATCGGAAACCACAGAACCTTAGAATTAAAAGAGATATCACAGCCCAAATATTTAAAACTCTCAGTGTTGGAGGCTCTTGCACAGATTCTGTGAAAAACAAAAACAAAACATATTTGGCAGATGAAAAGTGGCATTTCTCATCTTCCTTTGCAGATGTTGCTAAAGGATGTTGACCTTAATGTATTTCTCTATGATTATTGTCATACTGACTGGAGCATCTCCTTAAAAAATAGTAAGAAGAAACAAATCTGCCAGAGTCGCAGTAAATGATTTGGAATAGTACAATAATTGTATAATTCTAAATTTTAAAAAGTATGGAAGTTGTGCTCATGAGTCTTAAATATTGATATATTCAGTTTGAAGTGATTAGCAGAGGACATTTGTATGCAGTAACGTAGTGTTCCTGATAAGGCACATATTGCATCACAAGGAGATCTGGGTCCTACTCTTAGAAGATTGGTAGAAAATATATTTGGGTGGCTGTTAAAGCTTTGTGAAAAAAATTGAAGGCATTTCATGTTTTTTGAAAATTTAGAAATACAGAATTTTTTATTTAACCTGTCATTTTTCTTTCACTTGAGCAGAATGAAAATATTTAATTGATTAGATATGCTTTCCCCCATAGCTTTGACATTTTCTTGGTTTAGGTATCATATTACAAACTGAATAATGGCAGCACTGGCTATACAATGGTGTGGGCAGCTAACACTTTCAACTTGTTTGGTTGTGACAACAAATGTGAATGAGTGAACTTTGAAATCCGTGAGACCGCAGATACATTTCATACATTTCAGTCTATATGCCAATGAACTTTAAATGGCAATCTCTATGTCCAGTTTTATTGCAGAGGTTTTAAAGACATGGGAAAGTGTTGAATGTCATATTCTGAGTGCATATGCATTATATTCAGTTAGCATCATATTAAAATTGAATGATTATCAAGCAAATAAAATTTTTGTCTTTCATCATAGACAGAATGATGGTATTTCACCATCTTCTATTAATTACCAAAGTTTTGATAGGTGAGTAAGTTTGTCCTCAAAGTATGATCAGATTTGAACCACTGGAGAGGTAGGCCATGAGACTTCAGGTGATGAAAACCATCTTGGATGGAGGCTTTGAAATGGGGTGGATCACAGCATTTGGGATGTGATGTATTAAGATACTCAGGTCCAAGAGGGATGCATCTAGACTAGAGCGATGACAGAGAGAAACTAAGTGGTACCATAAACCCTCAAATCCAGAGCACTGACAGGGCTTGAAGTCTGGCTGGAAATGGGGAAGTGAGAGAAATGATGAAACAAAGATGAGCAAAAATTAACTTAGAATGGAAGAATGAGATGATCCCAAAGACAATAGGGAACCTAAAAACATGTTTCTTTAAAGCTTTAAGAAAGCAAACTTTAGCAAGTTAGGTATTCTGTGTCTAGCTAAATAGTATCTCTAAGAAAGTTGTAAGGATAAGGAGAATTGCTCATCTCCCAATTGCAAGGTAAAATAAACATACTTGCTTCAAAAAATATATTTTTTAAAATACTAAATTCAATATTTTATTTTTGATGTCTGGAAATTTTTTGCAACTTTAGAGAATTTCTCATTTTCTCATAATTTTAGAATAATTATATGATACACATGTTTATGATCATAATGTTCACCATTGCAAATCAAGTAAAAGAAAGCAACATGTTACATTTTTTTAAACAGCATGAGTCTAAAATTTAAATTCTATGGAATTATAATTTCAATTCTTGTGACTAAATCAAAGCACAATGTTTTAGAGGAAAAAATAGTAATATTTATGTAATTCAACTTTTCTTTAAAAGATATTTAAAACAAAACAAACAAAAAACAATAAAAACCTTACTAAACTAAACATAGCTGTCTGAGTCCACTTTATCTTAGCTTATAACATTCTTCATTGCTTAAGTGTTTTCAGAATGTTGGTTATAACTTCAATTTACTATTCAATTTTTAAAAGAAAATATGGGTTAATAAAGGAAATTCTTGGGTGTTATTATACATAATAAATGACATTTAACACATTGACAACAAGAAAATATGTTCTTTTACAGAAATCCTGTGATTTAGGTCAATTATTCACTTGGGAAGGGCAAATCTTGCTGATTTTGAGTTTGTTTCAATGCTCCAACCATTTTTCACATGTTTTTTGTTTGTTTTTTTTTTTTCTTTTAAGTTTTTTTTTCCCATTATTTGAAAACCCAATGGAATTGTAATGGAACTGGGAAATGTAATCCATATGTTTTGGAGCTCTTTACAATTAAATCATCAAATAACCATCCAAAACATTTTGACCATCTATTATCCACATGAGAACATGATTCAAAATTCATGGGATTATTTTGTGGTTAAATATTTCATTTCCAAATGTTTATTTTCCTTTTAGTCTTGAACAGCATATTAATCAAATATATACTAGTAGTAATGTATGATTTTAAAATTATCAAGCAGCCATTTACCATTATGTAGGCAAAAACTCTTATACAATGCTCACTCATCTATTACCAATTCATGACCCAAACTTGCAAATATTTTAGAAAACAAAAGCAACTCAGGGCAAAGTACTCTCAAATGCCCTCAATTCAGTTATCATCCTACTGAAGTCCTTGGAAAAAGAATACTTTTTAATAAAATAATACCAGTTTTTAAAGTACTTTATTCCATCAAGTTTGAATTCGAAGTACAGTATTTCATTCTCTCACAAAAATACTTTAGAAAAAAAGTTGATTGTTTTGTTTTTTGAGTAAAATCATCTATTCCTATATCTATGATTTGCTTCTGGCTAGGAGCAGGTATTACTTAGGAAAAATCATCTCAGCTTGTTGGAAGAAGCCACTACTTTGTAATTAATTCACATTTATCAGAGACCCCACTAGATCTGAGTTATCATGATCAGATCAGTTGTGTTGCATGCACTGGGTGAGTCACAACAGGAGTCAGTCTTTTCCAAGAGTCCTCTTTGCCTAACTATTAGTATTTGAATTTTTAATTAACTTTTTTTTTTCTTAGAGGAGCTTTTCCTTTTCTTAGCTAAAACTGAAAGTATTTAAACAAATGTGTCTAATGTGAGATGTTTTTTTTTTTCTAAGTAACCCTAAATTTTGAAAGCTATAGTCAATTAAAAATAGAGGAAGAGCATGATGGCACTTGGTATTCCTCAAAGCATGTTTAGTTGCAGCAGCACTAGTACAGAAATTGTAGCTAAACATTTAAGAAAATATGTTATTAAAGAAACATTCTTAAACATAGTATACAGTGCGTTTATTCATTTGTGCAAAAAAACATGGCATAATCTTACATTATTATGACTATTATTTGCACTTTAAACACAGTTTTGATTACCAAGAAAATGGCACTTTTGTAATTCTATTATACTGACTAGCTACACTGTTACAATTTTTCTCTGTTGGAGAGCACAGACACTTGCTGTGTGAGTATATAATTACACATGTACTGCTACTGTTGTGTAGAGATAACATGTTCTATTTGTGCAAACATAGAATACAGCCCATATGGTTTAGATTCTGAAATCGTGTAATATGAAATCATCTGCAGCCCCACCCTGAACCTCCACAGAGAAAAATCACATGGGATATATTCACAAGCATTTTACTTAAAAAGTTCTTTGGGAAAAAAAAGGCTGAGATAAACTGATAAAGTAGAAATAGCTTTCCCTCAAAATTGATAATATTATGTCCTAGAAAGGGCTTGGAACTGGAGTCTGACTGATAGAACTGCAGGGTTGCCATTTAGATAAATTATTCAAACTTTCTGACACTTAGCTCTCTACTTCTCAAGCAAAATCAGACAATTGAACTTCTATGTACTTTTTTATGAAAATGCTTAGGACATAGTAGGCTTAAAAGAGGTTATGCAGTGTATGACTCCATAAATACACGACATTCTGGAAAAAGCAACACTAGAGACAGTAAAAAGAATGGTGGTTGCTAGCAGTTTAAGGGGAGAGAGGTACAGAAAGCAGAGCACAGAGGGATTTTCAGGTAGTGAAACTACTCTGCATGAAAGTGTGATTGGCAAATATGCATCAATATATATTTGTTAAAATCCATAGAATATACAATACCAAGAGTGGACCTTAATGTATACTATGGATTTGGGGTAAATAATGATGTGTTAATACAGGTTCATAAAGTTTAACAAATGCTAAGATTCCTCTGGATTTGTTAACGATCATTACAACATCCTTCCTCGCATGTGGGGTATTGATAATGGAGGAGGCTGTGGATGTGTGAAGGGATGGGGGGATATGAGCGACTTCTATGCTTTGCATTAAATTTTGCAGTGAACTCAAAACTGCTCTAAAAAGTAAAGTGCTTTTAAAATGTAGTTGTTGGACTTTAGTTTAAAACTTTAGTGTTTTTACAAAGAGACTATATTGAATTACATCTTGTGCAAATAAAATTAGCTTAACATTAAAAAATGAAAACCTAAAGCACTGGCCAAAATGTATAAAATGAGAGTCTTCACAGAACTAGAAAAAATTTTGTACCATGCTGTGCAAAGAGGCAAGAATGAACACATTTATTCTTGCACACTTAGATAGTACTCAATATCAAAATCTGTTTATGGAGTAAAAAATATGAACAGAATTGTAATAAGCACCACAGTGCCCTATCTAACATGTCCTATGGGTGGATGTTTATACAGAAAATGACAGACAACATGGAATTAAAGAATAAATGTTCAGGAAGTCTGCCCCTGTAGGGCTCTAAGTCCCCAAAGATAGGAGAATGGAGGATCTCTGTGAATCCTGTATCCAAGGGACGTTTCCTGCATGGGAAACTTTGTTTCCTCCAAACTTAAGTATTGAAATTGAATTCTCACTATTAAGAAACAGGAACAGTGGGACTTTCAAGAAATGTTTAGGGCTCTGCCCTTAAAAATGGGTTCATCCACTCATGCAATTAATGGATTCATGGGTTTCCTAGAGAGGCTCTGTTAGAAATGCCAGTGTAGCTGGCTCTCTTGCCTTATCTCTCACTACCTAATGCTCCATGCCACCTCAAGATTCTGCCAGCAAGAATGTCCTCACTAGGTGTGAGCCCTTGACCTTACAGCAGAAATGTGCACCAAAATAAGCCATATAGATATATGTGGTTTATGTTTTCTGTTTACAGAAGACAGACACAGATGATGCCATATAGAAAGGAGAAATTCAGGAGTTGGAATGAGCCCTTATTCTGTTTTGGGCACTATGCTCACAGAGAGCTCTATCCGTGTTTCAAAGAGTGGAGAAAATGAATGTCTACTGGCCAGCCAGTTTTCTCTTCTGACCTAATTTCAGAAAAAAAAAAAAAAACGGGGGAAATAAAGTTAAATGGAAGCCTACATATAGCCAAAGGATCACAAATATTATTTACTTTTACCTCCAAAGAACCATATGGCACAAAATTATATGTGATAAGTGGATAGGCAAATTTATCCAAGTCCCCAAATTTCTAAGACACAAAAAGGAGGGGATGTGATTCTAATTCGGTTTTGTTGACCCAAAACTATTACCTCAACACATTCTAGCTTCTTAATAATTTAAAGCTATTAATACTTCAATTTAACAAGAAAAAGAAAAAAAAGTATGACTCATGAAAGCTGCACCATTATGATCACAGCTTGAAAGGAAAATCTGTGTTCAACATTTGAATGACTTGAAAGCAATAGTGATGATTGGGATTTATTGAGAACTGATTATGCACTGGGCATTGTTCTAATCAACCTAAATGCATTAGGAATTAGGGATGAATACAAACAGATGAAGCTACAAGTCTTGTTGGAGAGAGGATATTGAGGGAGGCCCCAATGAGATTTCTGCAAGTTAGAATTGTGAACACCAGATAATATAATGACCACACTGGTGGTACAGTTGTCCAGTAAAAGCAGGGCCCTGGAACTCTTTGGGATCCTGAGAGGATTGCTAACTTTCCATGCCTTCTAATATTTCCAGACTCACCTCCAGACCACCAAGATTCACATTTCCTATAACCCCACCTGACTCTTCCCTATCTCTCAACATTTTTCCATGTATTGCCAGCATAATAATAGTGTTCTGACTTTCTTTCCTGCCCTTGTTTGTCTTTCTTTCTCTTATGATGTCTTTGTGGCATACAAATTGGTGAGACTAAACTATTTCTCCCAGAATTTCCATTCTATATGCCTCTGTATGGAGTGGACTACGAGAAAGGTACTGGGGAGGAAGAAAGTAGCATTAATTTTGTAGCATAAACACAGTCCTCTCAGCTGTTAGACCCAACAATAATCTTTATGCTGTTGGGAAGAGATTTCACATATGCTATGAAAATACATATATTAGGGAGGTTGTTATTATGGGTAAAACTCAATCATGTAGAAAACTTTTTAAAGAGGACTTGAGCCAGGCTGAGGATGTAGTTCAGAGGTAGAGCACTTGCCCAGCATGCACAAGGTCCTGGGTTTGATGCCTGGAACCTCTAAATAAAAAATACAACAGTCATTAATATTGTATTATGTAAAAATATGGATGTGTAACTGATGTGATTCTGCAACTTGTATTTGGGGTAAAAAATGGGAGTTCATAACCCACTTGAATCAAATGAATGGAAGATGATATGTCATGAGCTTTGTAATGTTTTGAACAACCAATAAAAAAAATTAAAAAAAATAAAAAAATAAAAAATACAAATACAAATACAAATACTTCTACTAGTGTTAATAAATAAAAAAGAGGGCTTAAGCCTTTTGTGAGGGAGAAATTGACTCCACCCTATGGACAACAAAAGCTGACTGAATTTCACAGGGTTCCTGAACTGTATTCTTCTTCCTTTGTGCCTTTCTGTGCAGACCCATGGCCTGTGCCAGGGCTGTAACCTGTTCACTCTTGTACCTGCTGTGCCATTCCTGCCCACCCACCCACAGCACTTCAGACTGGCTTTGCCAACCACTGTGTTGTGTAGACTCATTCAGTGTATGATATCCCTTAGGATGTAAAGTTTAACCTTGACTTTGAGACCCCCATCCAGTGATTCTCAACCCAACAGCCAGAAAGATCCATGAGAATCAAACTGAGAATGTTATCATGTAGTATTCCCCTCACCAAACAGTCATAATTAAGCTTCTCCAAAGACCCTCACCATAATTATTCCTATCAAAAGGATATCAGCAAAGAGTTCTACAGAGAGTTCAATGTGGTTGAAAGCTTCCTATTTTCTGTAAGGACCAAGTTTCTCTTTCTTGTAAAAGTTTGTCTACTATCTTGATCTTGTACAAAAAGTACTATTTGTGTTTGCCCTGGTAAAAACTTGTTAAAAATTCTGTCTAGTTTAAGAAAATGGAACAAAAAGTACTTCTACGTAAACACCCAAGAAGATGTAAACTCCATCCCACTGAGTATAGAGTTCAAAGAACCTCCAGCCTTGGGGTCCAGGGATTTTAAAATATTAGCCCCCTCTGGACTGCTGCAGCTAAGATAAACCCACTTCCTGCTAATTCCTTGGTTGTCCTATATCAGTCACATATCCCTGCTCAAATTTTTCAGTCTTTCCATTTTATTCCAATAAAAAGTGAAAATACTAACAATTTCATACATTGTTTGCTATGACTTTTGTCCCTCCTCTGCCTCTGTGAATTATTTATAATCTACTCTTGCTTATTCTCTGAACACTAAGAACTTCTTGCTAATTCTTGAACATACTTGGTTTACTTCTGATATTTTGGTTTGTCTTCTCCTCTGGCTGGAATGTTCTTATCCTCTCTACCAGTGGGTCCTTTTCAAATCTTTACTCAGTGCCATCTCCTTTTCATTCTCTGTGTTAGTCAGCTTTTGATTACTGTGACAAAATACCTGAGAGAATCAACTTAATGAAAGAAAGGTTTATTCTGGCTTGCAGTTCTAATGGTTTTAGTTTGTGGTTAGTTAACTTTTAAGACCTGTGGTGAGGCAGCACACCATGGTGGGAAGCATATGATAGATAGAGCAAAGTTGTTCACCTCATTGTTCCCTGTAACCAAAAGACAGGAAGGGACTAGAGTCTCAGGAGCTGACTCAAGGGTATGCCCTCATGACTAAACTTCCTTCTACTAGGCCCTGCTCCTAAAGGTTTCACCATCCCCTGGTAGTTCCACAAGCTGGGAAACAATTCTTTACCACATGCGAACTCTCCACCGCTCTTTTTACATCAATTCTTCATGTACTATTATGTCACAGACTATGTTACTTTATTTTCTTTAGTATGTATTATGCATTTTTCTTATTAGTAACCTTTACTAAACTTCTCCAGAGAAAGAGAACAAATGTGTGTGTGTGTGTGTGTGTGTGTGTGTGTGTGTGTGTGTGTAGAGAGAGAGAGAGAGACAGAGAGGGAGAGAGAGAGATTGATTTTGAGGAATTGGCGTATTTGATTATGAAGGTTGGCAAGTCCAAAATCCGAAGATAGACTGGCAGCCTGGAGACTCAGGGAAAAGACAAGGTAGTGGTTAAAATAGGAAGACAGTTTTCTAGTAGAGTTTCTTTAGCTCAGTCTTTGCTTATTTCTTTGAATTGCATATTTGTATATTATTTCTAGTATAGGCACATTTTATTTGAAGAAATATACACTAGTTAGCTTTTAAAAGATCTCAGTTTTAATGACAGCTTATAATTGCATTTATTTAAATCTAGGCATTCAGAGAAACACCTATTCATTTTAGCCTGAATACAACATTTACCATAAATGATCATTCATAGAAAATAAGCAATAGCATTAGGTGGATGACATCATAAACACATTTTGCTGAAAGGCTGAAATTATTTTGCTTGTTTTTCACATGAAATTACGGGTTATAAAAACATCAGCATAGTTAGCAATAGTCATTTTGAATCACAATGAGTTGTTCCAAAGGGCTTAAAATATTTTTTGGCTTCTATGAATGTTAAAAAGACCTCTACAATAAATTGTAAATACATTTAGATATCGGACATTATTCCATTGTGCTTTTTCTACTAAAGTAAATTTTGAAGTAGAATAAAAATTTTATTGTTTATCTTGTGTCTTATGTTAGTGCAATAGAACAAGAATGTTGCCTGGACACATCCACATTTGAAATGAGATCATAAACATGGAAATGCAATCTGAACTGGTTTAAAGGCAGTCAAACATGCAAACCTGGATTAAAACATTACTTGAATCCAACATAGAGTTGATGCTGTACATTGGCTTCCATTTTCTACATTACAGGCTTTGGGGGAAAAATATAACAAAACAAATTGCAAAAGGAAGTCTGGAGTCACTAATAAGAATCTTGTTGCTTATTATGAAATGTTTATACGTTGTTATTTGAACAAATGTCTCTTTCTGAGGTCAAAGAGGAGTGACCAGGAATGAGAAATGGAAAACATCTCAACCCCATACAAAGAATGTGGCTAGAGTTTCACTGAAGCAAATGAAAATAATTCTCTTATTCATTCCTTGATGTGTAGTCATTGGCCAAACAGCTCAATCCATAAATTCATCTCACAGAAAACAAGCCGAAAGTGTCTTTAGGAAATTCATTCTAATGAATTCAAAACCACACATGTATTAAACTGTTTAATGTAATAAAGTCCAGAACTTCCTCACATAACTTTAGTTCTTAAATTTTACATAGAGAAAGTAAACAAGTACTTCCGGAATTTCATCTGCTTGACTCATTTTGAATTGCACAGGAAACACAAAGTAAGTGAATAATTAATGGACGTAAATATTTCACAAAACAGAGAGAGGTTCTTATTATTGCTACAACATAATCATTGAAATACATGTGTATACTTGTAATAAGTATTTTGACGTCAATTTTAATCATTTCCTTTGTGTGGAGGAGGGGAGTGAGGGGATTGAAACCAAGGCCTTGCACAGACCAGAAAAGCACTCTACCACTGAGCTGCATCCCCATCCCTTTACCAGTTCTTGACATCATTTAATAACTCAGGTTGGATATCAAAGATTTCCTAATGCCACCTAAAATCAGCTAGTTAAATATTGTATTGTATTGTAATTGCGTGTTGTTAGTTAAAAAGTATATTGCATCAGATTGACATATATGCAAGTTGACTTATGTTATTTAAATGTAATCTGGCATTACATATATATGTAAATAAACCTCAAATTGTGCATGTGTCAGGTGGAAATTGTATGCGTGGGGCTTTCATTTGTTGCCTCTCTTATTTATTTTGAGAATGAATTTAACAAAGAATAATGATGGAACTCAATTCCTACTGATAACTGTTTTCTCCTTTCCTTTAACATTCTCGGGGGTTGATGGCAAAGATGTAGATACACATAACAGAGCTCCCATCTAGCCCTTTGTTTATGTACTAGACCCCTATAAAACTATAGTTGGTATCATCACTTAAAAGAAATAAATACATGTTAGTTTATATATTGAATATTATCTACTCATCTGGAATTTCAAATTTTATTTTTAATATATCATTAAAGATGCAGAGACTACATAGGAAAATTACATATTTTTTAATTGGCAAATTATAACTGGACATGTTTATGGGCTACTAGTACTGTGAATGTAACCACTACCTGGGGTTAAAAAAATGAGACTTGTGGCTTCAAAGTCTTGTAAGTCCCTTCCAAGTTGTCTGTCCTTTCTACTTGCAAAGCTCGTGTATCCCCTCTATTAGTCAGGGTTCTTCAATGAAACAATTTACCTATGAGTTGGGCATGTACATACAAGTTGTTGTTGTAATGTTGCAGTCTGGATTTCTTCCTCCGTGTTCCTCAGTCTTTTGAGACCTTCAGGTTTGGGGGTATATCCATACGTGAGGGCAATCTGCTTTACTTCATGGGTTCTGTTTTCAGTGTTAATCATGGCTAATAAAAACAGCCTTCATGATGTGATGTTTGACATAACAACTGGGTAGTTTAGCCCTAGCCAAACTGACAGAAAATTAACCATCAGACTGAGGAAATATCTTTGGTATGTCAGATTCTGGGGATCAAACCTAGGTCCTCATGAATGGTGGGCTAGTGTTCTATCACTGAGCTAAAACTCCAGCTCCAAATGTTTATTTTCAGGTGGAAAGAAGTATATGGAATATACCAGATTACCCTCTACCTTCTATTTTGATTTCTAAATTTAAGGATCCTATATTTGCATCTTTGAAAATGTCAAAGATAAATTTGCAGATGTCAAAGACAAAGTTGCATGTCTTTAGTACATAAATATAGTGTTTACTTTTATAATTTGGCAAAATCTTATGTTCAATATCAAATTGAGGAGGAAAATATTTAAGTGCCAATATTGCAGTTTTTATTTCTCTAAGACTTCCCTTTTATAAAAGATATATTGTAGACTTAATTTTCTACTCCCAATCTCACAAATGTGAAATGTCCTAAATATAAGCATATTTATTTATTCTTGCAGTTGCCAATCTGTCTCTTTATTCCATCCAGAAACTTCATCAAGGTTGTCCATGTTCATTTTCTTAATTTCCTCTTCATTGTTTGTTTCCTCGTCTTATTGCTATTTGGATTTTATCTCTATCACTTCATTTCAGCAAAACACCTGTTGCTAAGTCTAGAGAGGTAAATTCAATGGGACTATTGTAGTCCTCCTTTCATGCAACCTCTCAGAAGCCATCAGTACCTTTGATTGGGCCCCGTCTTAAACAAATCTACTGGTAGATGTCA
Source organism: Spermophilus citellus (assembly GCF_964194105.1). Taxonomy (NCBI): domain Eukaryota; kingdom Metazoa; phylum Chordata; class Mammalia; order Rodentia; family Sciuridae; genus Spermophilus; species Spermophilus citellus. Next base: position 149,509,752 of record NC_138188.1, read on the forward strand.
AAGATAAAGGTGGCCATACAGGGTTAAAGTCAGCCTGGAGGTGAATATTAGAAGTTAATTGTGTCACTTTCCCTCAACAGATAGCAATGGAAGCTGTATTGTTGAATGAAATCATCCAGGAAGCTAGCATCAAATGAAAGAAAAATACAGGTGAGGACAAAGTTGAGTGTCATGAACACTCAAGGACAGGGGGATCCGTGGAAAACCACCGCAGCATGGTGTGTTCGAAGGAAGAGGGTGTCTTGGAAAATGTGGTGACCTGCTTTGTTTGAGAGCTGATGAAATGTTAGAAAAGATGAAGCCTTAAATATTTACATTGCAAAGACATCTGGGGGACTGGTAGAAGAGGAAGACAGATTGGAGTCTTTGAAGAGTAATGAAAACATCTACAATTGTGATTTTTTTTTCTTCTGTGCAAACTAAGAATCTTTCTGATATTCTTGGCTAATCTCTGTGTGATCCTATTCTATATAAAACCATATCTTTATTAATTCTCACTTCAATTTTCAAAATACATCTACTAATAAAAATAGATATCCTCTTATTTCATTCACTTAATTTACCATTCTATTAATTCATCCTATAATAATCATCCAGGTCTACCTTTGTTTTACTACTATCTAGACATTGAAAACTCAGCAGTGAACCAATAATGATGGGGCCTCTTCCACACGTAAGAAATTCATTTAGCCTAATTGTAACAGTAGAGGTTATGTTACCAAGGTTTGTTGAGGGAACAACCACCCCAAAATATCAGTGGCTTGTGACAAGAAAGTGGCATCTATTTGTTGTTCAAGCTATGTGTAGGTTGATGTCAGCCATAGCCCTCAAACGTATTTCCATTCCAGGACAAAGAGAGAAAACAGAAACAACTAGGCTGGGAAAATTTGTTAGTGCCTCTTAAAGAGTCTTCTCCAGTGCATTGAACCTCATTCACAATTGTATTCCAAGCATCACACATGGTGGAGGCAAAACAGTGAGAGCATAGAATATACAGTCTATCTTTTAGGGGCCCTTTGTCCCTAAGGCATTAAGAAGCAATGTATAATTTCTGTTGTCAAGAATGAATGACTGTGTACAATAAAACAATACAGCATAAATATTTACTCTTGAATTTTATCTACAACATTATCCTATAAACATTTATGAAAAACTGGCTCAAATTTTTTGTGTCAACAATAAGGCTATTACACTGCTAGTGATTCTTAAAAGTAATGTGGTCATGGGAATCACCATAAGGACTTTAATTAACTACTTTATTGAATATAATTCCTTCAATCCATTCTTACTTATGTACTTATTGATATAATAATATATAATCTTCTATTTTTAATAGGAAACCCTATAGTGGAAAAAAAGTTGTATTTTTGTATATCATACAAACTGAAAACCATTTACTAAGTTATTATAAAATACTTGTTGAGTCCCTATAATTGGCTACATTACATGATGTGTATTACATTGTGGTACATAATGTCTGTGCACATGTGTGTGCAACAACTGGACACGCCACATACAGAATAAAAAAATAGAAAAAAATAAAAGTGTTTCATGTTTGGCCTCTTTCCTGTGCTTTCCCTCTATATCCTAATATTGAGTTCTAGTTTCCCTCCAACAGACGTCTTTAGAATCTGATCCATGTGGGACAAATCTGATAATATCATGCCTGTAAACACCTGTCTTGTTTGTTTAATGACACCATATAGATTTTAGGAAAGATCCAGTCTCATTATCATGTAAAGTAGTCCCTCTTATCCATGGGAGAGATGTTTGGAGACCACTAGCTTCTGCTAGAAAACTTAGCAAATATTGTTTTTTTCCTATGTACATGCATACGATAAAAGTTAACTTGTATGTTAGGTACACTGTAAGTGATTAACAATAACTAATAGTTAAAGAAAACAATTTATAACAATATACTTTGTTAAAATCACTAGAAACACTAATCTTGTGTTTTAGATACATTTTAAATAAAACAAGAATTGAACCTAAGTACTGTGATACTGGGACAGTTGATCTTAAAATTGAGATGGCTACTAAGCAACTTTGGAAGAGTAGTATATATACATACAGCCTGATAGGCAGGGCAAAGGATAATTAACATCTTTTGGGGGACAAAGAGAGATGGCATAAGAGTTCATCGTTTGTCTCAGAATGACACACATATGAATTTTGTTTTGAAATTTTTCCATTTAATATATTAGGGCCAAAGTTGATTGCAGGCAGCTGAAACTTTAGATAAGAAAAGTCTACTGTGCATAGTGTAAGGAAGACTCTGGCCTCTCCTCCTCCTTCTTGTTCATTTTCTAGAACTTTCCTTGATATAACAACCTACTGGCACTCTGAGCCTCTTCCAGGTCCTGAATGTGAGTATTTTGGCGCCACCTTATTTTCTATGGAAAGATTTCCTCACCCGTCTCACCCATTCATCTTTCCTTGGTATAGATAGGATTGATATAACATGTGCTCATATTACCCAGCATGTTCCCTTTATAGTGATATCCTACGTTGGAACTATATGTACATTTGCAGTACTTTTTTTTTTTTTTTTTTTTGCTTAAACATCAGAACTTTATCACTCAGTGTTCTGGAGGCTGGGAAGCTCAAGGTCAATGTGCCTGCTGATTTGGCTCCTAGTGCTCTCCAGCCTTTAGTGCACTACCTTTGTGCTGTACATTCATGTGGCACTGCATTCCATAGAGAAAGCAAGGGGGAACTAGGAGGAGAGACAGGCAGAGAGAGAGAGAGAGAGAGAGAGAGAGAGAGAGGGAGAGAAAGCGTGCGCACACTATGCTCTAGTGTCTCTTCTTAATAAGGGCAGTAATCACATTTTATCAGGGATGTACCTTTTAATGCTTGTTAAGCTATTTTTGTGATTTTTGGTTGTGCAAATATTATTGAGTATACTTACTTAAACTAGGGTGGCTGTGGCAACACTGGGTGATAAAATCTTATGAGACCATTCTCTATTATATTTGTGGTTTGTAATTGGTTGAAATGTTGTTTTACCTTACAGGACTTTAACGTATAGATAGTAAGCATTTAGAAATATCTGCAGCAATTTGGTATTGTCAGATCGTTCCACTTTATGATCAGTGGGATCATTTCTCTCCAGGTTATAGAAAAATTAGAAGTTGTGAGCTACATACAGTCTCAGTTCTGTGCTAGTCATTGCCACAGGAACCGTTGCAGCATGTGACATTTAAAAATTTTGAGACAGTGTACACTTTTGCATGCTTTTTTAATTTTTATAATATGTTGTTCCTAAAAGCATTTTAAATTTTAGTAACACATGGATTTTCAAGTTATAGTTTAATTTTATTAGTTATATTAAGGAATATGACTTGCCTTATTTAATTTTTATCCTAATTGTAGAAGGAGAAACAAATTCCCTGCGGGCTTGTTAAGAAGAAGTACACTTTTTCTGAATTTGACAGAAGTCATAGGGATTGTGAAAGATGTCATTTTATGAGCTCAATACCAAAGTTCATATTCATTTTACTTAGAAGTACAAGTCCTGATATACTGAGATCACTGTTTGGACCATAATAAATAATAATGTGTTAAAACCATAATGTTTCATTTGTAGAGATGTATTGGATAATGAAGGGATGAAACTATCAACACTTAAATAGAATTTATATAAAACACACAAATAAATACATTCAAAACCAAGAGTCCTCTGTAAAAAAACAAAAACAAAACAAAACAAAAAAAAACGTATTGAATGGAAAAGTCTACAGAGACAGACACGCAATATTTCACATATAAATATTGGTGCTATGTGTGCTTCTTGTATAATAACACTTTGGGTTGCTGAAACTACAGAAAACAAACAATTACTAAGATGTTAGCGAAACATGGTATTGAAGATGTTTTCTTGGAAATATAGGATGGCTCTATAGTAAAGTGGTCAATCGAATAACACTTTCCCATATAACTTTATATTCAAGAGCTGAGTTATGGTGTAGAAGACCAAGTTACAAAATAATTTAAGCTAACAAAGTCTTTTTTTCAATGTTACAACACTAAGGCACAAATACTGCTAATGGCAATTCTTTTAATATGACCTAAATTCAGCATGATATTGATATGGAAATGTTTTTCTTCATTGTTGACTTAAAAGAAATAGGTCTAAACTGTAAGAAACTATGAACAATGAGTCAATGTAGCTTGGATATTTAACTTTTGTGTAGGAGTAGGTTCTGACCAAAAATATTTAGGAGTAGTTACCCCAAAATTGAAGTCTTGCTCTGCATAACATATCTGGTTAAATAAACAGAGTGCTTACTGTTATGATAACATTTCTGAATTAATACTAATACATTGAATTTGAGATTTTTTATATTTTACATGATAATATGGTAGCTGATTATAAACTCACATTATTTCTTGAAGAAGTATGATGTTTACCAAAAGAAAACACTCTGTTGAAAATATTTGGATGTCTGAATAAACTTAATGTTTCATCAGATGAGAAACTTATCTGATCTAATTTTTTCAAGGAGGTTCAGTGATAGCCAGGTTTGTGTGTTTATCTGATAGTCTGTGTGCATTTATCAATCTTAGTAACTCTAGGTACAGTAAGAATATAACAAATATTGCAATTGCAGACACAATTCAAGTGCAGAAATGAAACTTAGAGGTTTCTGGGAATCTAGAGTTTTTCAGATTCTATGACATGTGATTAACAATTATGAAGGAAGTGTCAAAATTCGAGTGTATAAATGCACCAAACATTTAACAGAATGTTTGTAATTTTATTTTCCACCAGAAAATGATCTGCAGCTAAAAATTTTATAGATCTGAAAACCATTCACATTGAAAGTTATTTCAATTTTAATAATGACAATATATCAATAGACCTGAAGATGAATTTTGATAATGCAAAATCACTCACTTTATTTTTGTATACAAATTCATACAAAGTGAACATGATGGATTTACTTTAGAAACTCTTGTTTTATTCCAAACAGTAAAACTCTAGTACTGGTTAGATCATTAGATTATCATTGAACCAAATTCTAGAAATAGTGAAGATAGCCATCATCTTAGGGATTATTGTGAATTAAACCTAGGTTATACATATTAAAGAGGAGACAATCTGTGTTTGTATTTATCATTTCAAAAATCTTTAAATATTTGTATAATAATATAAATTCTATTATAACAACATTATTTGGCCTTCAAAAGGAATTTTTGTCATTTTCAATAACATGGAAGAAATTATACTAAATAAAATTTAAAAGAGACAGAAGTAAAACCATACATTCTCACTTATTCGTGGAACCTAAAACAATCAAATTCACAAAAGCAGAGAACTGAATGGTGGTTAGCAATGGCTGAAAGGCAGAAGCAACAGAGAGATGTTGGCCAAAGGAAAACAGTTACAGCTTGACAGGAGGAATAAATAAGCATTAAAGGCAATGGACATGTTAGCTAGCTTATCTAAATCATTCCACACTCGGTGCATACATCATAATATCATCATATCTTCCATAATTACATAAGTCACAAAAAATAATACAAGCTATAAAAGAGAATACAAATAATTTTTGTATTAATGGAATCCTGAAATGTGTGTTACTTTGAGATTTATGTTCACTCAAATTAATCCTCTCTTGATTCAGTCAAGCCATGGGGTTAGAATTCTAACATGTATTTTTAGGGTAACACAATTCAAATGACAACATTAATCATGGCTGCTATTTCTCTGTTATCTTAAGAAATGATACTGGACAGGTACACGAGACCAAACACAGAGAGTCTGTAAGTCATAATGAGATGATATTTTCCTAAATGGAATGGAAAACTATTAAAATAGTCTAAGAAAAGAGAGCAATAATCAGTTTTTCAATTTTCAAAACTCACTTTGGCTTTGACATATAGGAGGTAGTGAAAAGAAGCAAGATTGGAAGTAGGGGGGTAAGTTGAGTCTGTTCCAGTGGTCTGTGATGATGATGGTGGTCTAGTCAATAAAAAACAGTGGAGCTATAGAAAAGTAGATGAGTACTAATGCAACCTGTGATTGATTAGAATTGCCAAACATGCAGTCAATGATGACATCTGAATATTTGGCTTAGGTAATTATAAAGGTGTGGTTGACATAAAATTAGATGAGAAATATGGCATGAGAAAGGTCTTTCCAGGGAGAATGTTATTTTTTAACAAGTTAAATTTGAGGAAGCTCAAGGCTGCCAAGAACAAAAGCAGCATAGTGCTGTCAGCTTGCCTTGACCCTGTGGGGTTGCCTTTAGGTAACTTCACGCTGGTATCCATAGGCAATGCTTAGCTTTACAGAAGCTGGAAATAAAGAAAGAAATGAAATGAGGAATTCAGAGATTGAGGACTGGAATAAAAGTAATTGAAAGATGGATACACACACAATGTAAGCTTGCTAGAGTAAGAAATGAAGAGAAGAGAGGGATGTGTTTGTCTGGAAATTATACCATAATCCTGAGCTAGTAAATGGATTTTAATGATTAGAGAGGAAGAGACAAATATGGTAGAGGCAGGGGAACAGATATGTGAGACATGAGGAAGAATCTTAAAATTGCCTGCCCTGCCTTTGTAATGGAACCCATGTGTCATCTCCGCTATGAGATTGCAGGTGACTTCATGTCCAGGATTATCAGGTATTCTTTTCCTCTCTCTAACACACAGCCCACTAGCATGCAGCTTTGCAGCAAACAAGAATTTTATAACTAAAGCTTGCATCAATTAATGAGGAAAGTAAAATATGTTGATTAATCCCCAAAGCAGATTATAAAATTACTCAATAAAGAGGAAGGGGCAAATATTTTCAAAATAATATTACTAGTAGAAGCTCATAGAATCTCATGGATTATCTCACAGCCATAAATATTCCAAATCTTTTAAACCCCTTGCTATCATCTTGACTTGTCTATTAATCCCATCCACAGAGTTCTAGGGGAGGCATGTGCTTCTACATTGGTGTGACCACCAATCATTAAGTTCTGGAGATATGCAAGAGTCCTTACTGAAATAGCTTTCTATAAAAAAGTTCAGAATTAAGCAGTAAACATCATTAGTGCAATCCTGAGACAACTGAATTTTGAGGAAAATCTTTTATACATATTTTTATTTTCATATTGAATACAGAAAGGGCAGGTCCTTTTTCCAAAGCAGCTTCAAAGTGCAAGGCATATTGTCTTTGCTTAATTGCTTTTTTGAAAAAAAAGAGCTTTGATATTATCATGAAGACTGACTTTTTAATGGGCTTGTGAAGCATATTTACATTTTAAACTTTAGAATTTGCATTTTTGTTTCTCTCATGCTATGTTGGTCAACTATTTGGAATTTTTAATTTAATGACTCCATGGAAATCCAAAATTATTTATTCTTAAGTAATTCTTTTTCCCATGAAGGCTTATGATTTTAAAAAGTCTTAGAAGTAAAAGTTATATTTAAGAATCAATATGTTTCTAAGCATATTGATCTATGTGTGACATCCCTGCTATTTTGTTCTTGAAAGATCTTTGATAGCACAAAATAGAATAAAAAGACTAAAAAGTTAATAAGATGTCAAGTGCTTGCAAATTTAGGATATGTTCTGTATCTATACTTTCTTTTTCCACTTATTATTTTGGACAGAAGGGTGAAGTGCAACAACATTTCACTGATATCAATTTTTTAAAACAAATAAAAATCACTCATTTATTCAACAATTACCATCTATCATCAAAGGAATTCCCCAAAGTAATTCCTTTTCTGTAATTCCTGTCCAATAATGTTTTACTAGTCCTAATGGATTGGTGTGTGGATGAGCAATTGGTAAAGCCTGGTTGTGGATCTTTTTTATTTGGAAGATGTAATGAGTCCTTTTTATTTGGGGGGACACTTTGTATGCTCTGTAAGGTGAATTATAAAAATATATATATAAGAAGGTTAAATAAGTCTGGTAAAGGGAGAGAGAAATAAGGAGAGAGATTGAATTACACTTTTACTCAATTTCTTTTTTGAGTAATTTCTTTAAAAAATATTTTTATTTTTTAAAATTATTTTTCTTTTAAAATTAATTCCATGAATCTTTGTTGATACCTCTATTATTTACCAGATATTAAAAATAATGTCAAAATTTTAAAAAAAGGAATAATACCAATCACAATCTCCAAAGTTTATGGTTGCTCTTCTTGTGAAAACAACTGAATGAATCATTTAATTTGAGCTGTAGGGTACACTTTTTTATGAGTATTTATCAGTCAAAGATCTGCTAGGATTGAAGATACACAAAAACACACATGAATACACTGGCCACCATTCAGCTTGTTTTATTTCATAATCTAGAATACTTTTCTTTTGTGTAATGCAAAAATATTTAATGTTCCACTTATTTGCATAACACAGGACATTTTTTCTATGACATTTGTAGGCTTACTTTGTTATTTAACCTTCCATGGCTAAATCAAAAAATGTGATTTCAGAGCTAATTGTAACCTAAAAGCATAGAAACCAAATATTTACCAAAACTGTAGAATGCTACACCTACTCAATTTAGCTTGAAACAGTTCACATAATTTCTAGTTCAAAAGTGCTAATTACTCATGTTTAATTTGGCCTTTATTCATTGAGAAGTTGATTTTATATGTTAGTGGCATTTCTTCAAATTAACATACTTGTATGCAAGAAAATATGGGTATTTTACAGGAAGCGTTTGCTTGACATGGGTAAGCGTTTTATGTCTGCATTTTTAAGATCTTGTTGAAGAAGAAAATCCCATATCCTCTTCCTCCTTGGAATCACTGTGCCCCACGGAAGCTCTGACTTGTCCACACTTTCAGCCCATGCAGCTTGGCCCCTTTGAGCAAGCAGAAGCTATTCCATAGTTTGAGCCTTACTATGTCAGAATAAGCCCAGATTTCCTTGTCATCAATGCAGAGCATGGGGGGTGCCCAACTTCCAGTGCTGTTGGAGCAGTGGGAGTCCCCTGAACTTGGAAAGTCTATGAGTCATAACTGTGTCTGTCCAAAGGACACAGGTGAAGGCACAAGGTGTCCTGAGGAGGTGACATGAGCTGAAGGTACTAAAAAGACTTTGCAGGGTGTATACATGATGTCTACAGCATTTCCATTTTTGTTTGTTTTTTAAAGTCTTAAAATGGTGTTTATAGTGTTAAATAGTTTAAAGTGTTAAATAGTGCATTTCTACTTATCAATAAGAAAATCAAATTTCCTAATACTGATGGAAAACTTTCCCATATAATGGGACTGATTTATGAGTCAGGAACCTAAATATTTTAGGCCAAATATGTGATGTTTGCATAGCTTTGACATCAATTACATGTGTTTTCAGAGGGAAGTTTTCAGTTGCTCGTTAAGTAAATATTCATATAACCCCCAAACAAATATTCACCTTTTGTGACAGATTGCACATTCCATAATTGTCCGTCCTTCATGTTAATGTGATGTTGATAATTCTTCTATTATGCATGGTGATATGGTGAACTGGTACTCTGTCTACCCCTACTCATTACTGGACTGTAGACAGTGTGATTGCTTCAGCCAGTAGAACATAGCTGAAAGGATGCCATGAAATTTCTGAGATTTTGTCATGAAATTGCTAAACATTTTTAACTTGCTCTCTTGGGATGCTTGCTGTCAGTCACTGTGATAGGAAGAAGTACAAGTTTGGCTCCTAATTTGGCTAAAGTATTTTAGAATAGGATAAATAAGTTCATTCTACATATGATAAAATGATTAAGTCCAATTTAATAGATTACATTATTCTAAGTATACTAAAATATTTTGTATATTTTTAATTTTTTAAAAAACTTTGAACAGAACTAGGTTGGAGATGATTTGTTTTTCAGCAATACTAATTTCACATCCGTCATTAAACTATAACCTTAAATCACTACATTCTACGAAACTTTTTTATTAGTTTTTCCTAACTTAACAATATGTAATTGTGTTGTATGCTTTTGTCACCATGAAAGGTTCTAGCTGACTTCCAATGACTACACAGCAAAGAAACATCCATCTTTGAAAATTATTCATATATCTACTCAGTATTTAGTTTTACTTTAATTTTCTTTTTTTAAATTTTTTTATTAGTTGCTCAAAACATTACAATGATCTTGACATATCATACATTTGATTCAAATGGGGTACATAATCTTAATCTTATTTATTTATTTTAATTTTCTTTCTACATATTTTTTAACCTCAATATCATGAAATGGCTTGATTATATAACACACCATATGCTATAAGAAAACAATTATTATTGATATTTTTAAACTAATAGGTACAGTGCATAGCAAAAGACTGACACATGTTAAATCATAAATGATTACTTGTATGAGTAACTGTATTCATGGAGATTTTTAATCTGCTTTAGAAAAGTAGATAGAATAGTGTGAAAGTAAAGTTATATCATGCTTACATTTTTATTTCCAAATCCAGATTTGCTGTTTAGCTGGCTTCTGTTTTTATAAAATTATTTATTTAACTTCTTAAATAATTGGTGGCAAAAATGAATGGAATTGTATTAGTCCCTCATCTTAATGAAAATTATTGCTATTGACAAAAGCTATTGCTTTTGTCACCTAATAAATTACAATAATGGTGGTGATAATAATAACAGCTAATGTGTCCTGAATGCTTTCTATGTGCCAGCCATCATCCCAAATGCTGCTTGGGTACTAAATTAAACTGTTTAATCATATTAATTAAGATATAATTTACACATAATCAAATTCTTCTCCTTTAATTTTACTGCTTTGTGCAGTCTGACAAATGTGTACACCGAAGAAATCACCATAATTAAAACAGAACATTTTCATCACTGAAGAAAAATTCCTTATTCCACTTTGTGGTCAATTCTCATTCTCATATCTAGGCCTTAACAAACAACACTCTATTTTCTGTCCACACAGTTTTGCCTTTTCTGGAATATCATATAAATATTATCATATTGTATGCAGCTTTTTGAGTCTAGTTTACTCAATTAGCATAATACTCTTGTGATTCATCAATGCTTTTGCATTGATGTTTTTCTTCCATTGTATAGATGTATCATAATTAGTATATCTGTTCCCTACCAATGGACCTTTGGGTTTAGTTTTTGGTGATTGTGTATAAAACTGGTATAAACATCTGTGTGTAGATACTTGCACAAACATATGTTTTCATTTGTTTAACATCTACCTAGGATTGCTTGGTATTGTGCTAAATAGATGTTTAACTTTATAAGAAACTCAAAATGTTTTCCGTAGTTGCTGTGTCACTGTGTCATTCTGTATGACCATCAGCCTTGTATGAGAGTTCTGACCATATGCTTCCTCACCAGATCTTGATGATGCCATTTGTATTTTAAAGACATTCAAGCAGGAAATTAGTGATTCCTCATTTTGTTTTTAGTTTTCAAGCCATTAACCATTTTATATATTGATGTGTGTCATACTTCTTTTCCTCTGATATTTTGTTCACTTTTAATTGGGATATTTTAAAAACTATTTTTGAATTATGAATGCTCTTTATATATTTTCAATATAAATACTTTCCTAGATGTATGCCTTAAAATATTTTCTCCCACTCTATGGCTTGTCTTTTGATTTTCTTAACAATGTCTTTCAAATGACAGGAGGTATTTTCTTTTTGATTTTATTTTTAAGTTTTGTTGGAGATATATCTATCTAATTTTTATTTTATGGTTCTTGTTAGCCAATATTGATCCAGGCCTACCCCACATTTGTGACATTAATCTCCTCCTTTTTCTCTATATTTCCTTATAGATGTTTTACAGTTTATTTCTAGATATAATTCAAGTTGTTATTCAAGATTTATTTTTGCATGTAGATGTGCAATTTTAGTCACCTCTTCTGAAAACATTTGACTTATTTTATTTATTTCAGACTAGCTTTTCTCACTCTGAAATATAATAGTTTAATTAAAAACCCAGAGGTATGCATGGTACACATTGAATATATACATTTCTTATTTGTAGATTATAATTTGATAAAGTTGAAAGAAAAAAAAAGAAACAAAGAAGAAGAAGGCTATTGAATTGCTCTGACAGCCAACAGCTTCTAGCACATCACTGAAAGCAGTGGATGGTTATGGATTCTATGCGTGCATTGCTGTTTATGTTTCTTGATTTATATAAAATGGTTCTCTTTATTCAATGTGAATCTAACAAGCATTCTCTACTACTGATGCAGATATTTTCTAAGTCTTCAGCAGAGATCTTTAAGTCAAGAAAAGGAGCCAATATCAAGAAAATGTGTCCATTGAAGTCAAGAAGAATCTTGTCTCTTCACAAAGAAGTCCTAGGATAGCCACTTGCCTGGTCATCCACTTTGAGCTGCCTTATCAGGGACTCATGGTTGGTCTTAGATGCTAGAGTATTGGAAATGTAAGTAGAGAAACAGCTAGATCAGCCTTTCTGATTGAGATCCCATGCTGTGGCTCCAGTGCTGTCACGGTAGCTACCCTGCTCTCCAGTCTATGGTGCAGCAATGGAGTAACTGAGCACAGATGCTGGATGACGTCACTGACTGTAATTAATCCTACATTGTTGTGTGCAGCTCTCTTGGTTGGATATTCTCTAGTGAGCATTAAAATCTCATACAAAATTCTTCTTATTTTCTTCCTATGACTGTGTGTTTATCTACATTCTTCTTCTCTGGCCCCTTTTGTCCAGCTCTTCCAATCTTTTATTTTCAAGACTTTTATCAAATTCACCAAGCCATTAGCTACTGCTGAAATGTCTGTTTATACCCTCACCAGGGACCATTTCTATTTCTGTGCAAATTTCAGGCAAGGAGCATCCTTTGTGAACATAAATCTGAGCCAAAGGGGAGATGCTGGGGTGAGAGTGAAGAAAGAAATGGTGTCTATGTAAGTTAGCTTTGCCCTCTGAGACTGCTCATGATTGCTCCTGAACATAATTTCTTTCTTAAATTGCATTGTTGCTAGGCCTTCCTGTCTTTGTGGATTTGTGAATATAACATATACCATCACAAGATGCACTGTGTTGGCTACCTGCTTCTGGATGTCCTGTTGTCAGGTGTTCTGTTTCTACCAGAGCCTACTTACTTTTGGAATACAGGTGTGTCAGAGAGTTATCAGTCACATTTCCTGATGGAGAAATCAGGTAGCTAGGGGAGATTCAAGATGGCAGATTTGAGGAAGGTTGCATTTTTATTTGCTCCATTGTTCATGGGTCAAGCATTGGGGGGACTGCTTCTCAGCAAGGTAGGTGAAAAGGGGATTTCACTAAAACTCAATATTGGACAGTTAGAGTATCTTAGAGACTTAGAAATTTGGGTGGGTTGAATGCAGAACAAGAAAGAGTACAGTGGAGCCAAGCTGGTGTGGCATCAGTAGAGAGTGCAGTGCTGGTTCACCACAGAGGGCAAGGAGAGCACACAGAGGTACACACAATGGTCATATTTGGTACAGAGAACCCTATAGATCAGAAAAGCAGCCTGAACTAGCTGATTCAGAGGCTCTACAGCAATCTGGTGTTTAAAAAGTGCTCTGTATTTATCAAATGGCAAGTGGAGAGCTGAGGCAATCATCTTAAGGAGGCCATGCTACCTGCACCTTGCTCATATGGGAACCCAGGAAATCATAGCAAAACATTGTCATTCTGTCCCAGAAAGCACCCAATGTGTAGTCTCGGGTGCACTTACCAGAATGTGAGTGAAGCAAACAAACAAAAAAAGATAATATCCAGGAAGATTCAAGTCAGAAAAACAAAGGGAAGTCCAACTGGCTTGCCTTTGGGTCTGGCAGATTGTGTGACCAGAGGAAGAGGGTCGGGAATCTGAACAAGATGCTCAGGGACTAAGCCTGGGGAGCTTTGCTTGTGGACAGCACAGTGAGTACAGAATTGGTTCTCCTGACCTACAAGTAGAATTCTTGGGAGGCTCCTGAGATACAGACTCCCAGCAGGGATGTCATCTGCTGGGCCAAAGAAGTTATAACCCTCCAAAACCCCCTTAAGGCCCCATTTGAGATCTAAGTGCCAGCTTCCAGAACTGCTTTCCTAGAGCAGCAGCAACTGCACCTTGGGAGTGTTTGGAACCAGTGTGTGAAGACTGGCAGTACTTCCCATTCCATTCCTGGGTATGAATCTTGGGGAGGAAATAATTGAGAGCATTTTTATAAGGAATCTCCTAAAATATAGAACTCAGTTTTACACTGGGAATTATCTCTCTTATACACATAATTGCATGACCAAACTCCACATTTTAGGATTAACAAATAAAAATCCTCACCAATATTTGGTACATATTAATTTTTCTCCCACTTGTCAAAATTAAAGTCAAACCATATCCTTCAAGGTTGTTCAAAGAAAAAGTGTAATTTATCTTTGCAACATTGAATAATTCAATCAATAACACACAACCCAATCTTTCTTTTGTGCTTTAAACTTATTACATTTAATTACTGACCACCAATAAAAAAAAAATACTGACACAACTGCAGATTTTGCAGTATTTTCAAATAGGAACTGGAAGTGTCAGAAATAGAATTGAGGGGGCGCAAGGTCAACATATGACTTGTACTTGTAAAACTGCCTTGCCTAGGGTCCCCACTGATTCATACCTGTTACACAATAAGGGCTCTGCTCAGTTGTACTGTGGCACCAATCTCTTTTCATTAATAATGTATTTTAAAGTGACAGACAAAAAAAGAATTGTATAATAAAATATTCAGAGAACATTTAATTTAATTTTGGATACCAATATGAAGACTAAAGCAATAAAAATTTTTGGTACTTCATTTATAAGTATGTTAGGTAAGGTAATCTGAACAAAAGGTACCTCATGTGCTTAGAAATCAGTGTGAGTGTGTTTGTGTGTGTGTGTGTGTGTGTGTGTGTGTGAGAGAGAGAGAGAGAGAGAGAGAGAGAGAGAGAGAGAGAACAGAGCTAACCTTTTATATTTTCCTTGTAGAGATATCATTAGATAAGATACGTCTGAGATCATCAGTGGTCACAAAGTGAGTGTGTTAATTAACATCTATTTATATTTTCATTTGTGTCTTGTTCTTCAAATTATTTAACACAGTTCAACACTATTATGTTGTTGCTAATAAACATTGACATCTTTCAGCTTAACGGCTTCTAGGCGTATGTGTATACATGGCAGCTATTTAAAGTTCTTGGAATTTCAACTCATGAAGGTCAGTATTGACCCATTCCAACTGTCCTAAACTTATTCAATCTATGCTGGAAGAAGAGATATTTGAAAAAAATCGGACAGTTTAGTTATCTAGATTTTGTTTTAGAAATCCATCTGGTCTTTTACTGTTGATATGATAACTCTATTTTTATTTGTGCTTGTGTTTTTCCACTTATCAGTGGAGGTGATGATGTCAAAGGACAGTGGCTATCTCTATGCCCTTGCTGTTGGAGCTGTGCATGTCCTCAGTGTGAATACAATAGTGAAGACATGTTTGTGGAAACACAGGGGGAGAAAGTCTTTACCACTTCATTTTTCACAAGGGTCAAAACTTGTGGAATATCCTGAATCTGTCCAGCATCTGTAAGGGTTATCATCATTTGGTGATATTCAGCATTTATTTGGAGTCAATGGCTGTAGAAATGATACACATATTCATACAGCACTACACATAGCAGTTTAGGTTAATTATGAAGTGATGATGAGCACATGAGATTCTATGGTTCAGTTTACCATAAAATATTCAATAGAAAGGACTTCCCACCATCTGTCATGATCCAGGCCCATATGTAATGATAGTACTATTACTTCAATTGCAAAACAACTTTGCTATTCAATATTGTTTTCATATTTATTACCTGATTTGATCCACACAACAACCCAGTGAGGTAGCTAATGTTAATTTTCCTTATCTTTTATAGATGAGGAAACTGAAGGATAGTTTCTTTATATATTCTCCATATCTGGTATTCTTGGATTGCTAAGGACCTAGCACAATTCAATTGAGTCAAAAATAAAATACTTCATTCCATTGAAAGATGACAAAATAAGTAAATAAATAAGTTTAAATACTGGTAGATATTCTTATAAAAATGAAAGTTACTAAAATCAATTGTAATCACTGGGGTCCTTTCACACCGTGTGAATAAGGGAGGATGTAATGAGAGCAATTTTAACATCAATTTGGACTCAATCAATTAGAGAACACAGCAGACCTTCTAGTGCAACAGCCTTTAGAAAGTAGCCAACCAAATATACTTGAAAACCCGAGAAATATGCCAGTGTAGCTATAGTGGGCCATGTAAAAGTGGTACATAGCACGTGACCACAGGGGGACACAGGGTTAGATCCTTTCAGAGACTTTGTATGTATCTAATTGTAAATGAAATGAAAAATTATGGAATGTTTTAGGCAAGAAATTGTCATAATCCAATATTAATTTTGGAGAAATTCTGTTATCTGCTTCTGGATACTGAGATTTTGGAGTATGAAGCTAATAAGGATCTGTGTTGGTTGTCCATGTAAACATATGTTGGCTTAAACTAGGGTGTGGCAATATCAGGGGTGAGTGGTGGCTGGATGCAGGCATATTGCAATAGAAGTGCTTGGAGATTTGCCTATAGTTTAAATTGAAAATGAAAGACAAAGAAGAAAGAAGAATGGCTGCTAAGGGGTTGGAGGAAGCTGGTGGACCATGGTATCAATGATCAAGGCAGGGGTAAATGGGCGAGAAATTGATAAATATGACATGCTTATTAGAACTGAGTGAAAAACGTCACTTAGTGAAAAACATCACTTACCTTTCTGATGTGCACTTCTGTCTTTCAGGCCAGAAGAGTGAGTAGGTTGTCACTAATGTCAATCTCTTTGGTAGATTGCATTTAAAGGCATAAGAATAAATGACCTGATCCAGAAAGAAAGGGTTTAGATAATAAAGGGGAACATAGTTCAGGAACACTGCAGCATTTGGAGCTTCAGTACAAATACTTTGTAGATAAAATTATGACCCCTTCAGTTGTTTCAATTTTTGCTAATGGTTGTGTTTCCAGAATACTATATGTAACCTAAATATAATAGTACATATATCTACTAATATTTATATCTACATTTGTATTAATAAATATTAAATATTTGTATTTAGTGTAAATTTAAAAGCTACATAATATAAATGAGCTATCAATGCAGTATAATTCTTTCCTATTTCATATGTAGATACTACAAATTATTAACTTTATAATATTTTGTACTAGATGTCCTGTTCTTATCATTTAGTCCTGCCCCCTCTACCCCTTTTATTCAGGACTAGAACCCCAAATAGTGGAATTTATAATAAAATGATGCTTGGCACCAAACTTTCATTTAACTCAGATAAAACTTACTGAATTTATGTTTTCCCTAAGATGTTTCAAAATAATGTGAAAATATTTTTCTGCTATTGTTCAACAAGAAATAATTTTTTTTTTGATAAAATGGCATAACTTCCATATGAAACTCCTTGAGACAATTACTGTAACTAGGTTATCTAGCTTTGTAAATGTATGTCACTTCCAATTGTTACATTGTGTACAGTAACTGAAATATTATTTTTCAGGTTTAGAAGACATTATCCTTCAAAACAAAATAATATTGCTCTTTCTCACACAAAGAAAACTAACAGTAAGAACATACGTACTCATAAAACTTCAAACAACAAAAACACACAAAAAGAAGAGGAAACTGAACTGTTGATCAAAGGGATACAGAAGGTACCAAGCTCATGTGCTTCAAATGAATATTTAGTATGTTAAAACAACCAATGAATTAGAGTAGACCTAGAAATTTTCATCAAATGGAAAATGAATGTAGTTTTTTTTTTTTTTTTTTTGTGTGTGTGTGTGTGTGAAGATACAAATCTTTGTAGAACTTTATTTACAAACTAAGAAACATTTTAACTTGCATGTGGGACATATTTATGTGGAAAGTATTTGGTTATAATGCTCTTTGAAGATCAAGAGGCATATGAAATGGAAAAAGAGTGAGGTAGTATATGTCAAAAATTATCAAAGTAAATGTAATTCCTGAAACATTAACCTGGGATTTGAATTCCTAAACTTCAGGATGCATATTAAGTTGCACAAGGAGAGTGTGTAATACTGAAGGGGTGCATAATATATTTCAAGTTGTAGAGATCATCCCCTAATGAAAGTCTTTCTTCACCCTGTCTTACCCACACATCTAGTTCTTAAACATTTTTCATGTCCTCTAACAAAATAAGGACCAATAAATCAAGCTCCACACATGATATGAGGTAGCACAATTTTGTGTGTGTAGGTGGGGGGTGCTCTATGGCTTGGCCTTTATAGCCTGTGGGAAAAACCTCTACACTACACTCATGCCAATAATGGTCATGTTTCAGGACATAATTTATTGTGGAAACGCCAGACAGGAGCTCAGAGTAAGATCTCTTTTGCCGCAATGTGAATTTCTAACAAACTCAATAAACATTTGAAATTACAAAGCATGCAAACAAAATCCATTTTATTTGTTTCATACAATTCTGCCACAAAAGTTCAAGGTTGACTTGAAGTCAGACAAGGTTAGTCATTTTCTAAGTTTATTTGTGTTCCTTTTTTCTTAAGCACTTGCTATAGAGTGAAACTACCTCCTAGGGACAGAGTGTCCTCCATTGCAGAAGAGCCTATCTAGCTAAACAAAGACCATGTCATCAATTACCATTTGAAAATGTCTCAGCAAACCTTCTTTGAAGTAATCCTTACTCAAATCCTCTTTGAAACTGGATTTATACAATCGGGTAAGTGGGTAAACATCTTGTGAAATCAAATGGATGGAGGGGAAAACGAATTTTGTCATGCATGAAGTTGTTATCTTTAAAGGAATGCCTAAGTGGAATTATCCTGCAAAGTTCTGGGAAATCCAGATAGAGGCCTGTTAAACCAAGAAAATCTGATCCTATGGCAGGAGGTTGATGAGGGTTTGTAAGAACACAGCTTAAGGGAAAAAAGTAACAGAAACAGCTCAGTGGATACATATATACTCTCTTCACTTGCTTAATTTTACATGATTCTTATGACAACCTTCCAATACTCTTTACCTAACCCTGGCCTTGTCTTCTAATCAGTAGGACTGGACCTTCAAGTAAGGTGGAATTCTGTCAAGCAACTTGATAGACATTCAGTGTTTTTTAATGGAGAATAAATATAATTATGAATTAAATGAAAATTACTTCCAGAGTTGCACATAGCATATTCATACTATCAACAATAATAATAACAATCCACGCATTCTTACCCTATCAAATTTTTATTGACACAAGAATGATACTAAAGACCCTACTTAATAATACAAGTTATTTAAAAGACTCTTGCTCCCTTGAGTAATGTTGAGCATGAAACAGAAATTATAAAATGAAATTTACAGCACTTATAGCATTATTTGTTAGTACAGAAAATAAAGTAGATTAAGATATATTTAATAAGTCATCCTCATTGTTTTATAGTGCTTAGTATATCATAAAATATTAATAACTGATTCATATTAAGGTGTTAACAATGGACATTATAAACAACTTTACATAAGTTTATAACTTCACTTTAAGTAGATTTATAATTTCAAATGTGTGAAATATTAAATGCATACCCCATACTTAGGTGTAATGTATTAATTATAGTCTATGAAAAATTTAGAAGAGCAAATAGTGGTTGGAGTCATTAACATATTTCTCTGCTGAATCTGAGGAACATCCCAGCTTAGCTGACTTTGAACTTAGATTCCCAGACAATGGAACATTGTCCATTGATAGTATAGACACAACAACCTTTCCTGTCTTTAAATCTAGAAGGAAACTTCAAGATCCCCCTTTGCTAATTGCTTCATTGCTCTTTCCATTTCTTTCTTTCTTAAATTTATCCTTTTTTGTTTTGGGGTCATTGTGAAATTTTAAATGTGAACATATTTTAGATGATTTTTATAGGGCTGTTATTAATTTATTTGTGGGTGGGATAATGTAATTGTGGTTATGTAGAAGAATGTCTTATGCCTAGGAGATACAGCATAAAGTTTCTAGAGGCATATTTTGATGTCTACAGTGTATTTTCAAATGCTTTGAAAATTATACACCCCATCATCATATAGAGAGAAAATTTACCAAATGTGAAAAATTTAACACATTTCAAATCTAGATGGATAAAATGTGGATGTATTTTGTAAGTTACTCTCTTTTTCTGTATGCATAAAAATTTTTATTATAAAGCATTGGGGGGAAAGGCATAGGCCCTATGATGGTCAATTTGATGTCAATTTGACTAGACTCTAATATTCATTTATTTAATCAAACACTCATCTAGGTGTTGATATAAAATATTTTATAGATATTATTAGCATATATAGTCAGTTGACCTTACATTATTATTCTAGGTAGTGTGGGTGGGCCTCATCTAATCAGGTGAAAGCTTTCATACAAGAATTGAGGTTTCCCTGAACAAAACTAAAGCTTTAGTTTGTGGCCTAATGTTCCAGGGCAAGGCTGCCCTGTCGACTTTGGACTTGCTTAGTGAGCCTCCATAGTCACAGAGGCCAATCACTTGCAATGAATCCTTTCAACTGTAACTTCTACCTCTTCTAGTCCTATTGTTGGACTTTGACTGATATTTTTCTCCAGAAGTTTTGTAAATTGTTGTGGAGATGTGAAAGTAAACACACAAACACACAGACACACACACACACACACACTGCAGAAAGATAAGTTTTACATTAGAGGTCTTACAGTTTTCTACGGCAATCTTAGACTTGGGGGCAATTTCAGGGACAGCTCTGTCAATTCTTCAAGGAAGAGATGAGCAATTCACAACTTTAAAGAGATGAATAATTCGCAACCAATAAGACATTAATGGAATTTATTTTCCAATATATTTAAAACTAAATTAATTGATGAGCATAAAAAGTTCAATGTAGGTATTACATATAGAAACTGGAATTGTAATTTGAAGGCAGTTGCTTGACTTCATTGAATACAATTTTTCAAGGGGGTTTTCTTACTGTTGAACAGTGGGGATTATGTGTAGGAACTTCTCATTTACACTTTTTGTGAATGCGCTTACTGTTCAATTAAAAGCAAATACAGATGATACTTAAATATTCCATTCCCTAGCAGATGTGTAACTACTTTTCATATAAAATTATTTTTTCATGCTTCTAGAAAAATTTTAATGTTTTTAGCATGACAGATTATCTAAAAAAATCAAATTTAATCTTCTCACAAACTGTCTGTTGAGATTCCAAATCTATAAATAGGAACTAAATTGTTTAGAAATTCAAGGTACAACCATTTAAAAAATAAATTAGAAATTATATTCAGATATTTCATTTCTTACTGTACTCTGAAACAATTCAAACAGAAAGGCTGGAATAACAACAAGAAAGTGTGCACCCGAAAGAGTAGCATCACTATCAGTTTTCAAGTTTTATTTTTTTAAATTTTTTTTTTGTAGTTGTAGAGGGACACAATACCTTTATTTTATTTATTTGTTTTACAAGGTGCTGAGGATCGAACCCAGCCCCTTGCACATGCTAGGTGAGTGCTCTACCACTGACCCACGACCCCAACCCTAGTTTTCAAGCTTTAAATAAATGATTTCATTTTGACATTCTTAATTTTTGTCGTCAGAGTTGTAATATCTATCTTATTATTTCTTTTTATGGCCATTTGGGTTTTAATATATGACCTTCCACCTCTTGTTCCAAAACAACTGTTACTATAAATGTAAATTTTTAATCAATATATGCTTAGTTTGTTTTAATAATCTACTCATGAGCTGTTTATGAAGAAAGCCTGAACACTCCGATATATTTTAGTCAAGAAGCTAAAGAAAAATTCAGAAAACAATTATTGGCAAGAAATTTGTTTTGTCTGACCTATGTGCAAAGACATCCACAATTTTGTTTTTATTTGCCATTGTTCAATCACAGAAAGTTATCAAGCAACCCAGAAACTGCTGAAATATATATATATATCAGCTATACATGAATATGGAATACCCAAATAAATTAAAATGGTGTTTTAGATACTCTCGAAAAGCAGAGCAATTTCTGAAAGGAAGGTAATACAAAGAAGTATAAAATGAGAAGTGCAACCATACCAAACAGATTTATCAACTTGAGTTCAGTTCCTGGAATAAGATACTTTGGAAATCTGTTCACACTTACAGGTTAAATAAGTCCACTCTGCTTTTACAACTCCAGATGCTTACAAAAGGCATTTTTAAGGCAATACTCAAAACCTATCAAAGAACATACTCAAAATATTGCTGAATTGAATGAATGGCTAAATAATATAGTAAACTGTGCTTTCAAAACCAACAACAGCTTGAAAAATGGCCAAATCTTTCTCATAAAGACCAGGATGCATTATCTATTGGTGGGACTTTGCTTGAATAGCAGCAACAATAAACAACATTTTTGATTCAGCAATAATAAACACATGCTAATCATGTGCTTGTATTTACATATACTAAGTCTACCTATTGTTATGTACCTACACATATTTAGGTGTTTCGGTTGGCTTAATCTTGACAATCAAAACTAAACTAAACAATACTCTTATTTTTATAGTTTGTAACAATCGGATGCAGGTTTAGTTATTAAAGAATTCTAAAGAACAAGTACTTCCAAATGCTTTTGAACCCTGTCCTGTTCTTCTCCCCAAGTTGGTGGGAGGCGCACATGCAGCTTGCTGCAGACCACTACTTTATCTAAAAAGACAGGTCTTCTGGGTGTGAGGCAGAAAGAGTAAGTGTTGGTTGGGAATTGTCTGCGTTCCCACCCTTGTGATTAACTCAGACAAGAAGGGATGTGGCAAGAGCAGATCCTGGAAAAGTCAAAATTGAGATAGAAAATGTGTTCTTGTTTTTCTCAACTGATTGTGCAAGAACAGTGCCAAATGAGCCTGTGAGCTGGAAAGGCTGACCAGGAAGACGCAGCAGGAAACAGCAGTGAAAAAGAGGGAATCTCCATTTTTCAAATTCTGTTTTTTTGCTATTTAGTGCACGATTAAGCTGAAATCAAATGGAGTTTTGTTGAGGCTTTTCTATGATGAATATACGTGTCTGTTTACAATTTTATTTTACCTCGCAAGAACAAAATAATTAAAATTCACTCTATATTTCTAGTTCAAGAGAACAAAATTTAAAGGGATGCTTTTAAAGAAATCCTGAGAAGGTAAGACAGTCAGTAGGAAGTGCCAACTAGGATGGTGGCCAGCATTCTAGGCCCCTTCCCAAAAGTGCTGGTACTGCCACCTCTCTAGCTATAATCATGGAAATGCCTCTTTACAAAGGCAAATGTTCCCTAGAGGGCCAATTTTCTCTTCTGACCACCAACTGAGAACCTCTGCATTAAGGAAAGAAAGCACCTAGGCAGTGAGAATGAAAAGCAAATTAACTCAAACATAGAAAGTGATATCACTATGGAGAGACAGCATTCCGAAAGTCAATCTGAGAAGTCCATAAAGAGATGACAGATGAAAAGCAGGGCAATTATGGGTTTGGAGAGGGTAAATTCATTATTGAAGACCTCTATTTTATTTTATTTTTCTGAGAGAAGCTATTAAAAGTGAGGGAGTGGTTTGATGTTCGTAGACTTTAGGGTTTGATAAATGATATGATTAAAGTTTTGCAAAAATAACTTGCCAAGGAATAATGAGGGAGCAGCTGAGGTTGAATAATAACTTGAAGTGGTGCCAATCCGCAAGCTCATGAAGTATTCCCAAGCAATGTGCAGGCTCAGGGGAATGGATACGCAGAAAACAAATAGTGGGGCTGCGCAGGCTCTGAGGGTTCAGCAAGGCAGGTGAGATGACTCAGGAATAAGATGGAAGGAAATTAGGTACCAGAATAGAGTGGAAGTAAATGGTCGATGATTAGGTCCAGGCATGGCCATCAAGAAGTGAATCAATGAGAAAAATAAACCAGGAAAGAACAAAAAGACAAAGGAATATTAAGAAATTCAAGTTTGGATAAATTCCAAAAATATGCGGCATGTTAATAAAAAAGTGAGGCAGGTGAGAGTCTTAAAAAATGTGGTTATTCAAAAGGTGAGGTGTATGTATTGAGGAAGAGTCAGTCCTGCTAACAAATAGACATCCAAACAAGCTCAAGCATTAGGGAGATGCTATTGTTTATCCTGGATGTTTATATATCTCCCCTTACTAATCATACACATTTATATTTACATATAGTAAATCTACCTATCACTATCTACCTACTCATTATCTAGGTGTTTCAGTCAGCTTTGTATCACTATAACAAATATTTGAGATAATCAGCTTATAAAGAGGAAAGGTTTATTTGGGCTCACAGTGATGGTAGTGCAAGTCCATGATCAGTTGGTCCAGTTATTTTGGACCTGTGACAAGGTAGCACATTGTGACAGAAACATATGACAAAGCAAGGCTGCTCCCTGCATGGCCGTGGAGTAAAGAGGAGAGTGAAGAGCCCACATCCCACAATCCTTTGGGGGCATACCTTGTTTTAGTTAGCTTTTACATCATTGTGCTCAAAATACCTGACAAAACCAAGGAGAAGTTTATTTGGGATTCATGGTTTCAGAGTTCTCAGTCCACAGAGGGAGATCTCCACCACTCTGGGCCTGAGGTGATACAGCATATCATGGGCCCAGTACAGGGAAGTTGCTCAGCCCATGGCAGGGTCAGGATCACAGAGAGACAGGGAAGTGTCTTCAGGGCAGATGTACTCTTCCAGGTCCCCAGGGGCCCACCTCCTCTAGCCATGCCACCTACCTACAGTTTCCATTCAATGAAGTCATTTAAACTGGGATAGACTGAGTAGGTTACATGTCTCATCATCTATTCATTTTACCTCTGAATATTCCTGTACTAACCAGAGATTTGGGGGGACAACTCATATCCAAATCATAACACTTTCTAAAATCTAAAGACCTCTGTTTTTGGGCTGGGGATGTGGCTCAAGCGGTAGCGCGCTCGCCTGGCATGCGTGCGGCCCGGGTTCGATCCTCAGCACCACATACAAACAAAGATGTTGTGTCTGCCGAGAACTAAAAAAAATAATAAATATTAAAAAATTCTCTCTCTCTCTCTCTCTCTCTCTCTCTCTCTCTCTCTCCTCAAAAAAAAAAAAAAAAGACCTCTGTTTTTTTGTTTGTTTGTTGTTTGTTGTTTGTTTTTGTTTTTCCTACCAATGGATGAAAGCATGGTGAGGATTTCATAGTTTCTGATAGCTTTTAGATAGTATGAATTGCACACATAATCTCATTATTTCAGCAAATTAAAGTCCCCAGAGAGCAACTGGTATCTTAATCTTTATTCAAGATAGTTGGGTTTCCTATTCCTTTGCCAGGCAGGATCATCCTCCGGAGATATTTTGCCTTTCAAAAAATAAATAAATTTTAAAAAGAAAAACCAACTAGTGTCCCACTTCTTGTCTTATCAGTCAATTGTAACCCCATTGTTGGATACTACTTCTAATCCCTCATGTTTGAGAGAAGATGCAAACAGAAGCAAAAAGTGTTCCCTCCTGACCTGTACTACTGCACACAGCTTTCATGCATCCCAGCCTAGCATGTATTTAATGCTGTGGTTTCTCTTGCAGGGTATATGTGGGTTCTTGGAAGGCAACTTCTTGATTTCCATCAGTATAACTTTCATGATGTGCCTGATGCCACTAGAAATCTGCTTTAGCTTTTGCCACCAGGAGCCTATTGGAATCTTGCTATTGGAAGCTGTCTTCCGGGTGGAGATCATTTTCAAGGACCTCATGCTAATCTTCCTCTGCAGGTTATCTCACCCAGTCCCTGAGACCCATGCACTTTGACCTGCCTATTCCCAGTTTGGAGCTGAGTGACTTTCCAGCTGCAGGTTTCCAGTCCACTGCCAGGAATGCTTTCCTCAGGCATGAGTCACCTCCATGTCTCCCACTGGGAAGAATGTGTGTCAAGCTTGTTGGGTATACCTATTAAAACCCCTCTCAGGAGGCTGGGGCACGCCTTGCCTTTGCAGGGTGGGGTAGTGAGAAAGCCAGCATAGTCATCCTCCTCACAAGATCCCGACCCTTAAATTATGCCCACTCTTAAATTATGCCACTCTTTAGACACTTCATTATCTTTAATCTGAAAAAGAAAACTCTGGGTGAGGAGCCAGAGTATTATGTCATGAATTCCCAGATACTATAATTGAAAATTTAATTGCATTGTAATAAATCATAATTCCTATTTTATCAGTTCCCTCACAACTGGAA
Organism: Spermophilus citellus; assembly: GCF_964194105.1. Taxonomy (NCBI): domain Eukaryota; kingdom Metazoa; phylum Chordata; class Mammalia; order Rodentia; family Sciuridae; genus Spermophilus; species Spermophilus citellus. The sequence goes on from NC_138188.1 coordinate 149,535,951, forward strand.
GTTTCAGCTGGACATCTTGTTTGTATATAGAGGATAAAACCCGGTAGGAAGGGTTTATCTACACCCAGGACAGGATTAGTCTCTATACTTAGGGACACAGGCATCACTGCAAGGTGATACAATGACAAAGCAAAGAGATATAAATCATAAAGAAGCTAACAAAATGGTGATCTCTCAAATCCACTGCTGTAATCCAATTACCAGGAAAGAGTAGAAGGTGTTGATCCAATATTCAGGTTCTGAACGAAGCCTCTGAGTGAGGTTAGATCTTGTGGCTGCCTGAAGTATACAGACCCACTTGCAGAGACCTGGGTCATGTCTCAGGTTTTGTTGCAGAACAATCCCAGACTATTTGTCCAAGGGCTTGTTCTGGACTGAATTGTGACCCCACCTTCAGATTCACACACTGAGGCTCTAACCCCAAAGTGACAGTAATTTGACAAAGAGGCCATGAAGAGGCTGTAAATATTAACAGAAGTTATGAGTGGGGCTTTACTCTGATTGATCCTGTGTCCTAAAGAGAAAAGGAAGAAACATTGGAGATTTCTCTTTCTCTCCACATGTGCACAGAGGAAATGCCACATGTGAGACATTGTAGGAAGTCAGCCCTCAATAGACACCAACCGCAAGGGCACCTTTGTCTTGGACTTCTAATCTCCAGAGTGTGAAAAAAAAAAAAAAAAAAAAACTGTGTTGCTTAGATACCCAGTAGTGGTTTTTTTTTTTTTCTGACAGCCCTTGCAGATTAATCCACAGCTCTTACTTTTATTGTGATAATTGTTTGCTCACATAAAAAATATGACACTTGGAAGATAAGGAACTTGATACAGAAATAAAATCAACCCACCCCCAACATTCTCTTCAACTCAAATAGTATCTTAAAGGAAGATATTTTAGCTCCTATGAACTAATTGTCTAATCAACAATCTTTGAGCTGGTAATTTTCAATCATAGGACTTAACATATATGGATAGGAATAAAGTCATAGTTTTCACAGGATCTCAGGGAGTTGCCTCTTGGAACATCTATGAATTTTAATTTTAATTTCACTAGTATGGCAGTATGTAAAAAAGTGGATGTGTAACCGATGTGATTCTGCAATCTGTATACGGGGTAAAAATGGGAGTTCATAACCCACTTGAATCAAATGTATGAAATATGATATGTCAAGAATTATGTAATGTTTTGAACAACTAATAACAAATTAAAAAAAAAACAAACAAAAAAATTTTAAAATAAATAAATAAATAAATAAATAAAAGCACATACATGATGAATATATCTCTAGTCATGATGAAAGACAAAATTCACAGGGACTTGACTATATAATTGGTTTAAATCCTGTTGTATTAATGGGCATTTATCTTTCTACTCTCGTATAAATCAAGTTACTATCACCATGGAATAACAGCCTTCTCCTTCTTTAGTGTTTTTTATTGTGGATGGACATGGTATAAAATCACATTTGCTATCTCTATAGTCAAGAATATTTTAAGAGATGTACAGGACTGAAGAAATTAAGTGCCTTATTTTAAAAAATATTAAATGGGGCACACCTATTTTCTTAAACATTGGTGAAATTCAAACTTGGTAAGTGGAATGTCATTAACTGTGAATTCTTAGGGCAAACAGTATCAGCGTCAATGCTTATTAAAACCTCTCATTCTACTTGAAATACAAAATCATCTTTGTCAGACCTCAGTCAGTGCTTTCTGAAAGCTAGGCCTAATTTGTGTTTGTTTCCCAGCCATTTTAAATTCTAACTTGTATTCTAAATTAAATAAATTACATTTTTCATATTTTTTCCATGAATAATTACTGGAAAAAGCAATTGATCATAATAATTGTCTCATAAACAGGTACTAACCCACATTGTCCTTCAGGAAATATCACAAGGAAATATCACAAGGGCTTGGCATCTTTATACTTATATAAATAATAAATAAAAGACCTAATTTATTTAACTTTATATAAGAAATTAAATATTTGTAGATTTTATCCTGTTGAGGAAGTATCATATAAAGGTTATTTTAGTGTTAAATTAACCTTTCCATGTAGCTGTAATTAAGAAAGCATGCTTTAGTCTTGCTTTAAAAAATGTTTTAAAAATAATATTAGTTGATCAATGAAAATTGCACATACTTGTCTTCTACTTGTTTTAGAATATTTGTATATTATAGAATAGCTAAATCAAGATAGAGATGTGCTACCTTACTCATTTATCATTTGCTTGCAATGAGAACTCTTAAAATCTAGTTTATTAGCAATTTTTAAATAATACAACACATTATTATTAGCTGTAGTCACCATGATGTGCACCAGATCTCTTTGACCTTAATCTTCCTATTTAGCTTAGCTTTTGTATCCTTTGACCAACAAGTAGAACATTGTTAATGAAGGCATTTGAAAACATACCTCTGTTTAAATTTTACCCAATTTTTTGAATAATATTTACATTATATATAGTTAAGGTTAGATAGCAGTTAATGGTAATTACATGGTGATCATTCTTAGTGCATTGATGTGCTATTTGGATATAAAGATAAGGCATTTTTTGTTTTGAAGTCTACTTTGCCATATGTAGTTAATGCAACATTTTTTTAATTATCAATACATGAGCATGGAATACCTTTTTCCATCTAGCAATCTCCCTTTGATTATATTTAATCATTTACATTTCATAATTATTAAAATATTTAGATTGAAAGCTAAGTTTTATTATTTATATTATATATGTTTCGTGTTTTTTATAATAGTTCTCATATATCTCCTTTTTTGTAATTTGACTTTAATTTTATTTAATTTGAAATTATTATGTTTTCAACAATACCTCTGTTATGGTTATTTTTTTATTGACAGCCCTAGGGATTATAAGATACATAAACTTTTGATATCCAATTAAGAATCGAAATTTTACCACATCAAGTGGAATGTAAAATGTTTCCTGAGCTTCATGGCCCTTCACCCTCTACTTTTATGTTGTGCTATTTTATGTATTATAGTAACATATAATAAAAGTTCCATATATAATGTTACAATTTTCCTTGAAATGTCAAAGACATTTTAAAAATTCAAGAGAAAAATGCTTGTAATATAACACTTACCCAATTACTAATATTCACCACTTCTGTTACTCTATGATGCTTCAAGATTCCTTCTGATATTCTGTCATTAACAATTCCTTTAGTGGATGTCTGTTACCAGTTAGTATTTCTGTTCAGCATTTAATTTTTTTAAGAAGATAAAGTTATGTAAGGTGATAGATATGTTAATTAGTATGATTATGGTAATCATTTTACAATGTATAAATATATTAAAGCACCCTGTGGTGCATCTTACATATAAACATTTTTTATTATCAATTGTATCTCAGTAAAAATGGGACAAATATTGTATTTCCTTCTGGTTTCCATATTTTCTGATGAGAAATCTTGCCATTTCTCTTAAATGAAAATTTCCATTCAAATTCCAATTTCCATTCAAATTCCAATCCACAATGTATGAGCATATGAAGAAACAGGAAACTCAACTTGAGTGAGGAAAAAAAAGATCAACATATGCTCATGACTGTGTAAAACCTGTATAATAGTTGAATAAGAAATATTGAAAAAGAACTTAGGGTAAAAAAATGGAAAACACCTCTTTAGTTACTTCTGAGACAAATCCATACTATCAAGCAAGATAGTACAGTGTGTGAGAGGGTTTCCCATACAGTGGTAACATACTCTATCATTTGTTATAAACAGAATAACTTTCTGTTCTTGAAAAAAGTGTTTCATTCTATTAAATATATGCAAAACTTCCTAGTCCATAAAGTTTATGCTCTGATCAACTTTCATTAAAACCTGCCTTCTATACTAGTTGCTCAACTTTTATTACTAATGAGCTAGAATAATTATTACACTCATGTTCTTATTGTAAAATTTTCATTTTTCTATAGTTTTGCTTCCCATAAAAATTAATCTGTTTTTTAGAAATGAAAATTATTTCTTCTGCTATGCTAAGGCTTAAAACAACATATGAAAGGAATACCACATATATAATAGAAATAGAATTTTAATGGTAGAATTACACTAATTTAATTTTATTCATTTCTTTAGTGACAACCAGATAAAGTCTTGAGTAGATCACGTGAGTGCATGGTAAATTAATCATAGAGTTGGATTACTCCTATGGAATTCTCTAGCAGAGAATAGACAGGGTGGAGTGTTTAGAGGCTTCCAGAAAAGAAATAATGCTTTAACACACTAAACACATATTAACACTGGATGAATATCAAATTAATTTTTTAAATCACATTTATAGAAACAGTTACAGCTATTACATTTTGTTAAAACTCCACTTTAAAAGCCAAGAGAGAAATAGTATCAAGGATAAAGTATATGTTTGAGCCTCTGAGTTCAAATCACATTTCTATTTATTTTCCTTAGTAGCTAAGAATATATATATATATATATATATATATATATATATATATATATATATATATAAAATAACTAATTTTTTTCTCTGCCTTCCTTGGCTGAAATGTAATTTAATGAGAGGCCTTTGGAACTTAGTGATTTTGTAGTCACCAAGTATGAATGCAATTATTAAAACCAATAAGCACAAACAAATCAAAATAATTCATATTTTATTTAGAAATTCATAGACAACTAACTACCAACGACCATTACATTTCAGACTTTCAGCTATCCTATCGTAAAATTTAATAGGCTGGCCGGCATATCAAACACCAAGACTGATGACACAAAATGACATCGTTTCCAGGTATTATCTCCAAAGGCGTGTCTCCGTGCAGCAGGATGTGGAAATGTTTGCTTAAAGGTGAGAAGCAGGTCTTAAAACAATAAAACAGCAAGAGGAAACTCTAAAATGCCTGACGTGGCCCCTGGGAAAGGGAGGCTTAAGCCTGAAGTTGGGATGGGAAGCACCAGGTGAATTCACCCACTCAGTCCATGTGTGAGAAAGTGGGCCTCCCCATATTCTCTAGATGATTGATATATTCTGTACTAATAATGTTTTCCTGGTTTTAGGTACCACCTGTATAGAAGTCTTGTGGCTCACATGTGTGAAAGGATTATGCACTCATTCCTACACACAGCCAAGGCACATGTAGGGCTTATGCAAGATGGGACAGAAAAGGGGAAAGACAGGAGGAGGAAAGCCTCTGAGAGCAGGGTACTCAGGGTCTGGGGACAGTCAACAGGTCAGCCTATGGGCTTGAGACCTTATTCTGTCCCGGGATGAAAATAAAATTATGAACTATAGGAGAAAATGTAAAATGGTTATCAAAAGCCATTAACTTGCTTATCTGCATTAATTTTCTTGCCACATTCTAAGAGCCAGAAAATATAGCAAAAGCGTTCTGCAGTTTCCTTCTACACTTAATCGTTTCTAACAGAAGACTTGAACCTGATGTTTTCTGAAGTTCCTCTGAAATGATCAGTTCTTGTTAATTTTTTTCATGGGACTTCTGGGGCAATGAGGGGACAGGTTTGTCCTGGTCAGACCTATTGTTTAGGCTGGGATAGTCTTCTGATGCCTTCTTCGGCCAGCATTTGTTGGGTGTAGCATCTTGCTCTTAGTGTCTTCCCAGACTGTGCTTTGGCTTCTTCCTTTAGCAGAGGCCACACATACTCTGTCTAATGCAGTACCATCTCTTCACTGCCCTCAGTGCATATGGCCTGACAACAGTTACCTGGGCAGGAACAGTTCTCAGCTCCACCTACAGGCTTTTGAAGTCCTCGATAGAGTGCTGATGCTCAGGAAAGAATAACACAATCCACGTGTGCTCTTGCCCAGTACGTGGTAGCTTTATATAAAAGTACAGAAAGAAGAATACTTAAAAGAAAACTCAAACCCAACAAAAAATGTGACCTCTGGAAATAGCATAAGTCTCTTAAAATCTCTGAAAATTGTATAAGTCTCTTAAAAATTTCATTAAAATCAGGAAATATCACTGATTTTTTTTAATATCTGGGAAGAGAGCCTAACTACCCCAAGAGCGAAGTCCCTATACTCCTTTGACTCCATCCATTCCTCATTAGCCCCCTTATCAGCAGCCCCTGGACACTAAGCACCCACCTATCTAATGGAGCTCACCTTAGCAGTGCCACATCCGACCTCTTCCTGCTGTAGTTGTTAATCTTGATCTTTCTTTTTCCAAATGTCCTTCTTTCTGGAAAACAAAAATAAACAGTACTGAGTCTTAAAACTTGATTTATATTCAACTAGTGTCACAAAATTAGGTTCTTCCTCTTACTATTTCTGGTGCAATACATTGCTCCCAAATTAGGCTGCTATCTCAATTTTTGCTAAATATAGTTCATGTATCAACACTGGTTTCTCTTATTAACATTGACAGGAACTTTTTTAGTTTTAAAGAAATTAATTTTTAACTGAAACTAATCTTTATTTTGTGATATTACTGGCTTGTAAGGCATAATATAGAGAATTTATTTTTTATTTTTTTAAATACTGGGAATACTTTCTGCTTGACCACTGGGGAAGCCACATGGATGGGATTTCAGGATCCCTTAGGAAGTGATATATTCTATTACACTCATTATTATCCTCAGAAATGTTCTGTTTCCACTTCCTCTATTTCTTGTTTATTCTTCTTTCAAAATGTGATGACACACAGCCAGGTGATACAATCCAAAATCACACTGTATGAACCTATCACACAGATTATATCCCTGTACCTTTAAAATTATTCAGTTCCCTTCCAGTTAATTCTTCAAATGGACTTAAGTATTCACTCCTTTCAATTTTGATTTGCTGTACAATATGACTCTGAAGCTCTTTTCCTCAAGAAGTAGAGTCTCTCTTGCTTTTGGGCTGGTGTGATAACTTGTTTTCATCACTTAAAAGCAGCAAAAAACCTGGGATGTGCAGGTTTCAAATCAGGCCTTGAGAGGCCTTGTACCATCCCACCTACTCTCCTGGGACTTCTGTCTTCCCCACGTAAGCATGCCTGGGTAGCCCACTGCAGAATGAGATGCTGGACAGCCCAAAGGCAACGCATTCTGTTGTTACCTGGTAATTCTGCAGATGAATGAGCGAACCTATGAGCCCATAGGAAGCACCTCCTGTACATAGATAGACCTGATTGCTGACCCACAGAATCATTAAGTAAAACCATGGCATTTTAAGACTTTGGGTTTTGATTAGTTTGCTATGTTGCTGAATTTTTGTGTTCTTGAGCTGGTATATTTTAAGATAACTTAAACAATATAGCCTCTATTCCTCTTTGAATCCACAAAATAACTTTCAAATATTTTAACATTATAATTGTGCTTTTACTGTTTTCTCTAGGCCTGTATTCCTAGTCTCAATATTCTCACTTCTTTCCTTGCAATATATTTTCAATTCATATACTATGCATGTTTTTTTCTCAAATATATTTTTGTGACTGTATTTCCATATTTTGTGTGTACTGTGCCCTGATATAATACTGTCATCCATTGGTTCTTTGAGTAAACTCATAAACTTCTCTAGATCTAGTTCTATTTTTTTTTTTTTTGAGTCAATGAAGATTTTTCCCCCCAAGTCTCCCTAAGGGAGAAAACACTTCATTCTCTGTGTCCACAAGAATTTTCATGTGTCTCTGATACAGAGCATTTACCAAATGATGCCACATGTTTTACATCTCTAGCTCCTGTCCTGATGGTCAACAGGGCTGCAGTCAGCTGGATCCTCATTCAGCATAATTTGCTCCCTAATCTCTAACCTGCCTCTTAGGAGGGATATACACTTGCTTCCCACCTTAGCCAGTACCACCATGTCAGCTCTGTCCCAGGTCTTAGGAGGCACCTTGCTCCTGCTTACCATTTAAGGAGCTTCTATTTAAGGAGCTACTATGCTTTGCTTCCTATTCTGAAAATGATCCATAAGAGAGATGTTTTGCCTTTTTTTTCACCAATGCACAGAATTATATGATGCCAGGTTGTGAGTTATGAATTAAAAATGCAAATGCAAACAGAGTTGGCTTACTGCAGCAACACAAGGGAGATTTTCCGTTAGCTCTTTCCTTTTTTTAGTTGTGGTGAACATTCATTCCACACTGCAAACATCTGAGCTTACAAAACAGGGATGGAATTGGCACATTTTATGAAAATGCTGCCATCCTGCTGCATTTTTGCTAAACCTTTCTTGATGAAAATATTTTTCTTGGAGAAACAGATAGGTATGTTTCAGTGAATCACACTAACAAAAAAGAAAACATTTAAATATTTTTTCCTAGGTTCAGAAATTAGACTGTTATAAGCAAAATGTAAATTTTCATGTATATCTAAGTTTATGTGACAGCAAAAAGTCAGTACTTTGAAATATACATTTTCTGATCCACTCGAAAAAACATGAAACTTTTTTCTCCCCCTTTGGTAAGTCTGGTTTATGCCAAAGGATTTCTAACCTTCACAACCATGACACATGTCCTTTGCTACGCAAGACTAAGTGTGACTTCCGTTCTGCTTCTAAATTTGCTGAAAGTTTATTATGATCTACATGAACCATGCAGAGAACACATCCTACACCCATTTGAGCAATTCTTTCAATTCACCAATGATAGAAACAAGGAGAGATAAACATAGGGTCCTGAATATGTATCAGTACATACTGATGTAAATAAGTTAATGGATGTTAAGTAAGAGTCAACATTTTAGTTCAAAATAAAAGGAAATAGACCATCAGATGATCTCTGAAACGTAAGAATAAACTAATAATAAGAGGAGTACTCATTCAGTCATGGCTGTAAATGTGTATTTCAATACTCAGGAAGAAAGAACTAAGAAAAGTCCAGGAAAACTATTTATGGCTTCAGTTATCTGTGTACTGATGAAGAAAAAGCTCTGTAATAAGTCTAGTAAACAGGAACTTGAAATATGAAGACAATAAAAATAGTTTTATGCATTAAATTGTTACTATAAGCCAGGATACAAGTGGTATCAACCCATTTAATCTCATGTCTCTTAGCTTGGTATACTATATGCATAGTACAGAGAGGGTGCCTGGCACAAAAATCACAGAGTTGACTGGAAGCCAAGTCAGAATTCAAACCCAAGGCAACAGGCTCCTGAGTCCCTTTTCTCAACTTACCATCAGTACCAACTTACCTATTCTCGAAGGAACTGATATCTCACACAAGCACTTAGAATATTCTTGCAAGCCTGACTCAAAAAATATGTGGACTTTAGAAACTCAGTTCTGTTCACTGAGCTCAAAGATCTACTCTATCTACTTCAAATTCAGAGGCGGAAAAAACCCTAATGAAAGGTGTTAGTTGCACAGAGGGACAAACAAGCATGCAGCGATTTGTAGGGGCCTATAATTTAGAGACTGAATTCTAGGTTTGATATTTATCCAGGCAGATCTTTTTTAAACTTAAAAAATGCCATGCTTGCCTATGAAGCCACAGAGTAGCTTATAATTATGGATGCTTTCAATTTCAAAAGCTGACGAAGGAGCTTACAAATGGAATACAAAAGTGAAGGTTCACTGTATGTTCCAAAGAAACAAATCCACTTGCAATGAGGAGAGTTAAAACTATATTTTCAAAATGTGCATGACAATAAAACCTAGCATATCAGAGAAATTTATGTTAGCAAAAAAGAAGATACAAAATTGGTGTTTGGGGGGGATTTTGAAAAACAATTCTCGAATCACCTGGAACTGATATGTAGCAGTTTGGTGGAAAACTTCACCTTTCATGATCTCACTCGTGCTTATAGCAGTATTAAACCTAAGCCTCTCTTCCCTGTGTGTCACCCCCCTTGTCTCTGACCTTTATTTTTAAAGAATATATATTTTGAAATTACACATAACACAATAGCTCTTCCTCCTTCATTCTGTTGAGCTCTTCAACAGCAGTAGATGGATTAAGCTTATCACACTGTGCTAATACTTGGCACAGGGCCTGGTATGCAACCAGCAATTTCAAGAAATTATTTTTTTCTTAGTAGCAGCAGGTAGGCTGATCTGTCACATGTTGTCTAGGGCTAAAACTGTACAATTTTAGCTGCCTAGAGTATTAAAAACTCCTGTACCCCATCAATATGTCTGCATAGTATTCATTATTTTTTTTAAAAAAACTCATAATGAATTTATTTAAAAATGAATATTTAGTGCTTATAGTTTAAACAGTGTATGTCTGTCTTCTGTGGAGATAGATGGATAACAAATGGAAAGATTCTTGGTTGTTCATGATCCAATAGGCTGGAGAAGACAGATAAGCAAACATCTAGGCATCCAAGCAGAATGGGAAATACGCTAAGAAGAGCAGAAGCATCTAATTTGGAACAATCACTACTGCAGTAGCATTCAGGAAGAGCTGAGATGGAAAATATAGATAACCAAGGCTTCTTTATGAGGTAATTATATTCATCCTGGCATAATCATTTGGGTGTCTAAACAAAGAGTATAACTAAGGAGCATTCAAAGACCAAATCCTATCAATAGAGAATGCCAAAAGGATAAAAAGAAAACAAAAAACCTTGAAAAGCCATGTGACAGACAATATTTAATAATGGAATGCCCAGAGTCAAATATATATTGAGAATGCTATTTCAGGCATTTGAAGGGCAATAAATGAAATCTTGGATTCACAGTCTCAAGCAATATGAACCAAACAGGTGAAAAACCACTGTGAATGGCATGTTGCAAAAGACAGGTGTCAAAAATGAGAGTTTTATACTGAGAAAATGAATAGGGCAAAGATGTTTAGGATGGATTCAGGGAAAGCAGATGTTGTCTATGCTCAAGCCAGAGAGGAAGGTTCACTCTTGGCAAAGAGATGTAGAAGTAAGGTAGAAATCCTTGAGAATATTTGGAGGTAAGAAAAGTACATTTTATAAAGGTCATATACATATTTAGCCCAGAGGATGCTAGCATACAAATCACATGTGGTGATCTTCTTTTGCCCATAAAATGGTGTGATAATTCAGAAACAGACACAAAACCAGCCATACATCAAGGAGAAGCTTCATGAAATGGTGACAATTTAGTTAAAATGTGAAGGAAACAGAAAGAATGCAAACACTAAGAGGATATGTTGGAAGAATTTCCAAGAAGGAAGTCAAAGCATGAACCCTTGTTCTCAGATCCATAATTATCCATCCTGGATTTGGCATGAAACAGTAGGATTCAGACTGATTAAAATTAAGTGCTCATAGAGATTAGTTGTGGGAGGAAAGTTGGGGTAGATAAAAAGTTCTGAACATTAATAACATGAGAATGCTATAGTTAGACTTAAATGTAATGTGGATGGCCCTAAGGGGCTTTGTAGGCTCTGAAAAAAAAAGATATACCAAATCAGTGTTTGAGAAATATTCATGTATGCTTGGGGATGTGTAATAATGGACCACTGTGCCACATAAGGCTGGGATAAGACAATGATATTGATCTGTTTGTAAGGTTTGGAATGTCTGGACAGGAAAAATGTCCACAGGATAGATGAAAGGAAAAATTCATGGAAAACAGGCTCTTGGTGTCTCCTGAAAGAAAAGGAGAAGAATGAGCTGAAGATTAGCTGTGGTAGTGAGGGGTAGTGAAGGACAAGCAGGGGGAGCAATCTGGAAAGGAAGCTAGGTCAATGGGCACATATTCTGTTTTTGATGGTGACAGGATGTTGGAGTACTTTTATTGGAAGCAAACGAAAATATGAAAACTACCAGTTAGTGAGTAATTGGAGCTACAGAGTTACACCTCAATAATTTTGATACAAGAATGTTAAATTTATGGGAGTGATTTTTTTTAAAAGAACTGGACAAAGACTGACCTGAACAAAGAGCTGACACATAGTAGTTCATTACTAATACAGACCAAGAAGGAGGAAAGTTGATGAAAAAAAATTGATGATGGTGATGACCAGGATGCACTAACTAATATATATATATATATATATATATATATATATATATATATATATATATATATATATATATTTACAGAGTTTTTATTCTGAGCTAGGGTCTGTAAGGACAGTTTTGCATTTCATGCTTACTTCACTATCTTTGGACAAAAAAGTAAATTCTATAGATGTCAGTAACTGACAAAGCAGAGTCTCAGTTATCAAGAGATGTCAGATTTTCAGGAAGAGCATGGTTATACCTTACTAAAGCAAAAGTGAGATAAGAAGATTCTTAATGTCTGATTGAGATAGGTCCAGTAAACTGGAATGCTTCCTAAGGTGCCAGGTTTTTGTTCTCGTGACTAAAAGGCTCAAGGGTCACTCCAGTTGAACTGGGCTAACTGGGCTGCACAAAATAACCACAGTGTCTAAGAGACACAAGTACCTTTTTCTTTAGAGTCGCTGTGATGGCTCCTCTGACCTTAAGGGTCTGCAGGAAGAGAGAGAGTGAGAGCAGGTACTGATCCCTTTTATTGAGGAGAAGCTATTCAAATGAGGCCAGGGGTCAGGTTTCAGGGGGCTGAGTCTATCTTCATGATGTCCACTGTCAGCAGGTTGACTGACACCTGGGTAGGCCACACCCAAGGACACAATAAGAGAAGGGGACACACATACAAGGCACTTCCAGGGAAGATTCTATCCTAAACAGGGCAAGGGATTATATTACAAAGGAACTGGTGAACCTAGCTTCATCCTTGGGGCTGTAGCAAGACACACCCATGCACAAGACACCGACCCTTGGACCCTCGAACCCAGGAAGGGTGGGAAAGCTATGCCAAATTTCTGTGACTGAGCACCTCATCACCCAGCCGGGGAGTGTGACCCAGTCACATGCAAGGTTGGTCTCCTACACTAAAGGTAAGCAATGACTTTAAGAAAGGGCTCTGTGATGTTCAATGAGAGATGGGAAGCAAAAATGGCAAAAAAAAAAAAATTGTGTAGAAGAAAGATGCCTGTATACCAAAACAAATATGGCATCACTATGATTATTTAAAAGATAGCAGAGGATTCCCTACTTACCTGAACTCTAACAAGTGTAATTCTGTTCATTTGTTGTTCTATGGTGTCCTAACTAGAATCAATTCATTGATAATATAGCTTTTACCCAAAAATAAATAGTGCTAAAATTAAGAATTATTTTTTCATTCATTAAGACTTATAATAGCCAAGGGGCTACATTATCTTTGATACCAACAGTACTTCAACATGACATAATTTCTAAGTTAACAAAATTGGGATCTGGACCATTAAGCGATTTTCTGTAGGTGGCTTAGCCGTAGGTACCAAAAACAGGTTTCCAGAGCAGAGCTGCATGGTTTATTGGTGTTTTCCATTCCTACAACTTCTTGCAAGATTTGGTATCTACCTCTCTGCTCCTAAATATAGAAATAAAATGTTTATAATTTAAACCAACAGAGACATTGAGTATATTTCCCTTTTAACAGTTTGGTCATTAACCTGCAATGTTTAGGAACTGGTCTTAGAATGTTTGGCAACCTGAAAGTTTTACTCCCTAAAAGGTTGTTCATGTTAATAAAATTTCCAAAGACCATGATTAATACCATTCTTCTTATGAGATCTTCAATTCCATAGAAAATAAATGAGGAATGTCTCCGACATGGGTTGTGCTCTGGAAGGATAGAAAGATGTCAGTTTAAGATGAGAAGAGATGGGCCATCCTTATAATAAACCATCTGCTGACAGATGAATTGTTTTCATGTTGTTATAATGCCCACAGAATTTCCATCTGAGGTCATTTTTAATTGATACCACCCATTATCTCCCTTGATCCACCTTTTTCTCAAGGTATGCTATGCTGAGGTTTTGTTTTTGTTAACCCGCCCATGCATGGTTAGCCTATACAAACACATGCATACCCTGCCTGGGGTTTTGCCAACATAAATACCAATGATATTCACACTATGGGAAGATGAGCAGCTGAGTTAAAAGTTGATGTGAAGGTTCATTAATATCTACATGCAAGTTTCTATTACTCAGCTGAATATTAGAAAAAAATGACAATGTTTTAGATATATTGTATCTATAAGTTTAGAGTCAAATAAATGAATCTGTTTTGTCCCCCATCAAATATAATACATTCATAGGAAGCAGGGAAGGACATGGCATCATTAAGGATGGTCAGAAATCTCATAGGCCCTTTGTTAGTTTCTCTTGCACAGTGTTCACTTACTTTAAAATATTACCAAGGTATTATATTAATGTAATGAATTTTTCACACACATACATACAATAAACATACCTAATGAAAATAAATAAGTTAACTATGAGTAAATAATATCCACACAGTTATGCAACAGGGATTTTAAAATTATTATTGTCAGTTTTACTAAAAAAATTAAAAGATACATATACAAAATACTTAAGTATAAAATCTGAGTCGAACCACATAAGGAGAAGGGTGGACTTCATACTTAGGGAATATTCAAAATCAAGTACAAACCTAGGAAAAAGCCCCGGGAAATTAGAGCAGAGATAAGAGGTAGGCAAATCATACACATGGGAATGAATATGAAATATGTTCAAAAAGTATAAGCAATTATAACTACAAAGTGGCCCATAATTCACAGGCACATTTACAGGAGCCAAATACATTGAGATGCCTTCCTTCCATTTTTGCTGGATTGCTAGTGTTACCTTGTAACGTTTCCTTCAACAACCCTCCCCACCTCTGGTTACCTTTAGGTAACATTTCAATACATGCACATTTACTTCTGAATCCCTTGTCCCTTGGTCACAAGAATTTTATCTGGAGTCATTCTGTTCAAGAGTAATTAGGAAAAGGTGGAACTAGGAGATGGAGAGGGAAAGGGAGACAAAGCAGTAGGAAGAGAGATTCTGCCAAAAAGGTCACAACAGAGATAAAGATCCCTGTGCTCAGAAGCCCTTACCAGGTAAGTAGCTGAGACATTTGTGAAATGAATTGATGGTGCCAGGCCACAGCACTCTCCTTGCATGAGAAGAGAAAGTTAAATACTCCATCCTTACAAACAGCCCCCCCCCCACTAACCAATACCTCCTTTATTGTGGAAGACCAAATGGGTTAAGAATGGTTCCATGAAGCTTTTATCTATCTCAAGTTTTCAAACTGCATCATGTCTCTCGTGAAAATAAAAAAAAAAAATCAAAGTCATAATTAGAAATATACTAAATATTTGGATGGAAGATCAGACTCTAAGGAAAAGGAAGAGATTCTTAGCATTGAAAATGCAAACTAACTGCTATAGAACAGACTTCATAAACATCTCATTTCAACCACTGAAGGAAAAAATTGTCAATCACTGACTATACAAGATGCATTAAATGATGTTCATACTTTTTTTTAATATATCATCTATGTATTTTTATTTTCATAAGTACTACATATTTTAAAGCAAACCTTCATTATAGAGGTTGATATGAACCCTGTGTACCCATTACTCTTAGAGCTGTCAGACAAGGGTACCAAAACTGGCTGCCTTTTTGCCACAACCAGGGAGCTTAGTACGTGGAGTGATGTCTCTTAGCTTTACTGTGATAGAGGGCAATGGAGATTGTGATAATTTTGAAACCACATGCCCCACCCCATTGACTTTTTAAATTCAATTTTCTTAGGTCATTTAGTAAATGAAAGAAATGGGTCAGTGAGCCACAAAGAGCTTTCTGTCTTCAAAGTTTGACCTCTCAATATCTGAAGTCTCTCAACTGCATGGCATCCTACCTCAGGCACTTTCAGGATCCTTGAGGCTGGGAAAATGTTCTAAAATAAAATACTAACAAATCTAAACCTTGATTTTAAGGACATATATGATTTCCCCAACTTGAGGCTTTCAAATTTAATTTCTGTTGTTACTTCTTTTTGTGAGTACTTTTTGCTAGGGTGTATTTGAGATGTGTCGATACTCCAGGAGTTAGCTCATGACAATGACAGCCACTCTGTATGGCTTTATCAAAATGAATACAAGGGACTAGAGCTATTGCATGCTCAAGTTAAAAATATGCAAACATGTAAATGTACAAATAAAAACACAAGTAAAATTAACAAACATTCACATCTGTTTTCATACAGATACATATACATTCACATATATAATTATGCAAACACACATACACATAACAATTCACAAACACACAAACAGGCAAAACATGTATATGCACATAAATGGGCACACATACACACATACATACACATACAGGAACACTTTTGAGCCTTCTGCCCAGCTTTCTTAAAGATGTAAATGTTTCATTAAACGGGTTTTGTGCATGAAATTGTGGTCTTACATCTGTTTGAGATAATCCCAAAGGAGACAATCCTGGTAGGCCTAATCAAGCAAAGTCAAACTGAGTCTGGAGGTTAGAGAATCTTGATGGTCTTGAAGACCTAAGTCTTATGAATAACCAAACATGTATTATGTAACTACAAGGAAATTAAATTTGCCAATAATCACCTGAGCTTGGAAGCTCAGATATAAATACAGCCCCAGTGGTTGCTTGATTTCAACCTGTGAGACCCAAAGTGGTGGATCCAGTAAAACCGTGTCCAAATTCCTGACCTACTGAAACTGTAAGTCAAAATACATTTGTACTTTTAATTTGCTAAATTTGGGATAATTTGTTCTCTAGCACATGGAAATGAATATAGTTTTACTGATACAGTCATGTTAAAAATAAAATAATTCAAGATAAAAGCATTGTAAAGATCTTTGCACTGCTTATATTAATAATACTGACAGCTCAATTCTTACCATGCACATAGGAGAACTCCCAAAACATATACTTATGACAGTGTAATAGATTGATTTCTAATGTTCTCATTTTTCTCTTCTTGGTGTTCATGACAAGAAATTAAACTTATATCTCCTCCCACAGAGAGGTGAAGTATATTTGTTGTACAGGGCACATGACTTGATCTGACAAGTGGAATACAGTGGAGTTGATGGAGTGTCAGTCCTGTGTGTCTGTTTTGTCTCTTGGGACTCCACAAAAACCTGAAAAGAACCCAGACTAGCTTTCTGTGGTATAAATTATACATAAAAGTCCAACATTCTTAATTAGGAAACTCATTTTCAGTCACTCTGCCACCTTACACAGTATTTAAATAATCCAGGTTGAGGATAATTAAGACTGGCTATATCACCAGGATTATCAATCAACCCATTCATGGCAATGAATTATTTGTTTTAAGCTATTACATTGTGGGGAAAATTATTATTCATTGATATGTTGATAATAGATAACAAATGCTTATGTTAATGTGTATGACAAAAGCAAACATCATGATTCGGACATCTTTTGTTTTGAAGCTTCTCCATTTTTATATATATTGTAGATTTGGATCACAAATACACACAAAGGCTGAGCCAATACCCATTCCTGAATGTAACATACTGAGTGGGGAAGTGGCAAGGCCTGTCTGTTCAGGTGCTTCTTGCCCTTTCTATGTGGCATTCCTTCCACCTGAATTCAGGCAGGACACTTTCTGGAATGAGTGTCTTATGATCTTATGACCAAACAAGGTAGGTCAGAGACTTTCTCTAAGCTTTAACTCAGAAAGATGGGGAGGTAATATATTTCTAGATTTAGTAGCTGGGTTGCAGGGAGGTATTTTCTAATTTCTATGATCTTCCTTATGCAAGAGAAATTCTAGTTTCTCCTCTGGGGAGAAAGAGGAAAAGGAGCAGAAGATGGTCAAAGACCCTTTGATTCTTGCTCTTCAGTCTCCTCAGTTCAAAGTACTCAACATGCCAAAGTAACATATTTCAAGGTGTCATTTTCTGACTCAGAATTTCAAACAAAACAATAACAATAAAATCTATTTATATCTCATTAGGATAAATGTCAAAATAATGTGTGTGTGTGTGTGAGTGTTTTGGTATAAGAGAGACAAAGAGAGACATAAAAGTCCGGTAGTGTAGGAAAGGTGATAAAATGTTGCTAATTGGAGCTTCTAAGTCTCCTCTAAGAGACAATTTCTTTCTTTCTTTCTTTCTTTCTTTCTTTCTTTCTTTCTTTCTTTCTTTCTTTCTTCTTTCTTTCTTCTTTCTTTCTTTCTTTCTTTCTTTCTTCTTTCTTTCTTTCTTGTACTGCTTTTGCAACTTTTCTATCAAGTATTACGTTCTTGAAATCAACATGAGAGAATGGAGGTAGTAACATAAGGAGAAGCAGATGTCTACTCTTGTGTATAAAATCCATTACTTTTTACTGTAATGTATAAATACATGATTTGAAAGGTAGAAATGTTAATAAGGAAAAATCTAACAGTCAGCATATGTATTTTTGTAGCATATAGCTTTTCTCCTAGATTGTCACTGGCTTGACATTATAAAAGAGAATTATGCTGCATTTTGTTTGAGCAAGTGGATTAATTTCAATATTTATATTATTAGATATTTAAATTATCTAGTTACTACAGTAATTTTCTATTTTTCTTGTAAATAGAAAAATAATAACTTTGTGTACCCCTGTTTCCTAAACTTGAGGATACGGTGCAGAAATTTCTGCTAAGCAGATGTTTTCTTGTTTGCATGTAAAATGGGTCTGTTAACGTTTTGTAATCCTGCATTTCATGTTTTCCAAATAGACTTGTTCAAGTGATTTGACTAAAATTTGCTAATTTGCCAAGATAAATATTTTTCTGAGTGCCAAAAGTTTCAGTCTTTCTGTGACTGATTCTTGCTGTCACTCCTTCAGTTTAAGTACGAATGTCAGGGACCTGAAATGTTTGCAATGCTCCTCTTTCTCAAATGGTTCAGAATTACAGCTTTACTCTAGGGTTGAATGTGATCATTTCAATCATTTTTCCATTCCCCAAAGAGACTATTATTCTTTCATAAAGTGCCTGTTAGGGAAGACACTGGGAATTCAGAACAATTTTATTTTCTGCTTATCTTCCAAGGGCCATGAGATCAGGATCCAGATGTTCTGACTCAGCCCAGGGCAGGATTGTTCCCTGGCAAAGGAAAGTTGAAATTCTGCATGTAGGAGAGGAGGGATGGGGTTGCATTTGTCTGAAAGACAGATACACAAGCATAGCCATTTCGAACATATTTACTCAGGCAGAGAACATGAAGTAACTTTAAAAGACGTATGTCCTCTTATTCTAACCACTGTTAATGCAGTTGAAAAATAAGCAAAGATTACATCACAAAGTGAAATAAACGTACCAAGATCATTAAGAAAATAGGTTACCTTATTTCATACATTTGGGAAGGTTCCTTAGAGGAATAGCAGACTCTGGTTTTATAAGTGTCATTCTCCTTTCTATGAGTCATCCTTGGCCTCTCTTCCTTGCTCATTTTCATGTTCCTAAGGCTCCCTCTTTCTGTTTCTGTGATTTCTCCCCCACCCTGTATGCAACCAAATGAAACTGGTTGGAAACAGCCCTGTTTAATACATTTTTACTCCTTTTCTTTGTTCCTCCACACTTCTAACTACATTTGCATAAGTTGAGAAAATATTCCGAGAAGAAAATTAAAAGTCTGTTTATGTTTTAAATTTTTGAATAATTAATAAAATGATTATGAAAACATTTATCACGTTTTTCAACTAATTTCTTCATGTCTCCTTTGCTCATTCTGTCTTCTTGTATCACAGTTTGTCACACCATTCAGGATTTTCCACAAATGCCCTGTCAGGAAGTTAAGCCTGCTCAACACATTGCCCAAAGCAAACTTTGATTTCAAGTGCACTGTTTTGCCCCCAAAAATACCTCACTGTAATTTCAATCACTAATGCTGAAAATAATGTGATTTCAATGACCTTTGAGAAAAGTAATTTGACACATACATATGTAAAAGTACACTACACTATTTATGAAGCAATTTTAAATATGAGCAGTTTATATATGTAAATGAGACTGAGTAATGGACACAACAAATAATTCTACTGGTGCAATCTGCAGCCATCAACTTATTTGGACATTTGCCAGTCACCCAAGAAATGCCAAGGTTTAAAACCCCAGTTAGTGTGGGGGCACACTATGCCCTCTTGTTTATTCCAAGACAAGAAATGCCCTATTGATTCTGACCCTTCTTTCAACTGAGGGTTATTAAAATTAAAATGTCAAAACTGTAGAACATTAGGCCAGGTGGGTCAAGCTCATCTGGCTTTCACACTGGAAATTTCCACGGAAGAATGATTACCGCTATCAAAGATGTCCATGCCAGGCAGAAGAAGAACCCTGGTGATATTAACACACACACACACACACACACACACACACACACACACACACAGTATACTCTAGAGGCAATATTATCATTTATAAATAATACCAATGATGATCTATTTGACATTAAAATTAAACCTCTGGACCTTACCAAGTCATATTATTTCAGACTTTGAAAAGACTTAGTGATCATCAAGTTTCCTTACCATATACTGGGGAAGAATCTTTATGACATTTTTGGACGGTGCTCACCTTATCTATGCTTGTTCAGTCTTTAGAGTCAACTAGACTTGCCTTTACATATTTGCTGTTCTTCTCCCCACCACCCGAATCTGGGGAAAACTTCTAAACCTGTTTTACTCATCTAAATGAGGGTATTATGAACCACTTCATGAGGTGTGGGGAATTTGTATGGTAATATATAAATTTCCATTGTAGTTGCTTAATAAATACCAGTTTCTTGATTCATCCCCTCCACTTCTGGGAAGCCCATTGACGTACTAATTAGCTTGTTCTGCCATTGAACTGGAATAGTTGTTAGGACATTCTTCCTTACTTTATAAGTTGCCTTTCTGTTATTCTCATCTGTCCTTCTTAGTTGTGGCTTTGAGCTTCCCAAAAGTAGTTTCTGCCTCCTCCATAAGTCAGGAGGGGTTAACTGAAGTTGGTAGAATAACCCTGTTCTTATCCAGAATATGTATTCCTGGTTCCCTTAACAACTGTTCAATGGATATGATTTCTAAAAATTTAGCTGTTCAAACTTGCCCTACTGCACAGAACTAATGAGGGAAAGAATCAATGTCCTCCTCCTTAAACCATCCATAGTCATGACTCGGAAATCCTAGACATTATATTTCAATTCATTTATGATGCATTAGATGTTTTTGTTTAGATTATATTTTCAATTACCTAAAGCAATAATTATTTTCATTAGAGAACTCACTGGATTGCACTACGCAACTTCCTTATCACAGTCACAAAAACCCAAGCACTGGTTGTAACTCTGGCTCTGAGCGTATGCTGATGGCTCACGTAATTAACACATCTTCTGGGTCAACATTACCAAGCAAAGGAATGTGTAATTGTACACATTTTATCACAATATTCATAAAATAATTTGCATTTCATCAGATACATTTTTTAGAAAGTGATTAACTACCTTTAATTTTCTTAGGTCTACTATGAAAGGGGCAAGGTTGCTAGTTAGTCCACTAAAGGAAAAATTACATAAATAAAAGGAAGGGGACATTATGTCATTTTATGTATATTTATATAAATATAAAGTTGCTAAGTAGTAAATTCTCTGACATTACTTTCCTATTAATATCAACTGTACCTGGGTTTTGTAGAGGTTATCAGTTCTGACTAGTTTTTGGCTAAAGTAGTAAGTATGGTATTAAAAGTGGAATTAACTAAAACTCAATATGTATGCTATTATTAAAGGCAAATGGTAATAGTTCTTTTTTAAAATGAGAGCATTAAATTTCGAAGGCAATGTGTTTATATAATTAAATACAATATAAATAAAAGTTTATGGAGTACAGAGACCAGCATATATATCTTTTAAAGAACATTTTTTAATAAAAATAGCATCTCTGGAAGTTGAAATTTTTAAAAAATGGGCTTGCATTAAGTATACTTCATCTGTTCTTTACATTTGGTATCCAGGAGCTCAAGTGTGATATTTCTTAAGAGTTTGAAATAAAGATTAATGCAGGCTTGACCAAACTTGACTGTTTTAAATACATTCAAATGAAGACATCTCAAGATGAATCATACTCCAGAAACAAAACTAAACAAACCCAACGATAAGAGATTTATTTGTCTATCTGATCTTAAAATAGTTGACACATTTTATAAAAATTATAAATAACAGGCAGGGTCTGCCATGCCTTACTGCCCCATTCTTTTTTGTATCAACGTAATCCCCTGATAAACTTCACTAGAACATTTAGTGACATTCTTCTCTCTATTCCAATTCCATCTGAGAGAGGAAGTATACTGGAATATACAGTGTGTGCCCTCTGTATATTCCTACCACTGCAGTGTATATCCATATGGTTTGGATGTTGTTGGTTACACAGTCTTTTTGAGATAGTGTAGCCCTGACCTATACACATCACTACTCATCTACTTGGTCACAGCCATTGTTTCAGGAAGGACATAACACCCAACATAATGCAATGAGACTCAATTGCTAGACGTTAAGGAACAGTTGGAAAAAATACATTCACCTGTTCTAAAGAGGCAAGACATTGAAAT
This sequence comes from Spermophilus citellus, assembly GCF_964194105.1. Lineage (NCBI taxonomy): Eukaryota > Metazoa > Chordata > Mammalia > Rodentia > Sciuridae > Spermophilus > Spermophilus citellus. Next base: position 149,558,288 of record NC_138188.1, read on the forward strand.
GGTAGCCTGAAAGCTTTGGAGGCCTCTCATGATTCCAGATGTCCTGGTGAGCTCTACCTTTAGCTGTCTTGGTTTTGTTTCTTAAGATGGTTTGAGTTGAATGTTCTATAACTTGTAACAGAAGGAGGTTTGAACACATATTACTTCAACTTGGAAAACATGGGGGATTACTTGTACCAGAGATGCTAATTGAAAAATATGATAGTATGTCTCTAAATTCAACTCATGCCCAAAAGCCTGGGTCCCTGAGATACGACCCCTGTTCCTCCAGATTGGCAATTCTCTCTACGACATATTTACTTATTTGTGGGACTGGGTCTCTACACTGACCCTTCTCCTATGTGACAATTTACTCTACTTCCGTTTCTCCATTCACTTCTGTTAATATTTGCTTTATGTATTTAGGTGTCCCTTTGTTGGATTATGATTTTATGTGCTCTTGATGAGTACCCATCTATCATTACATAATGATCTTTTATCTTTCCTGACTGGTTTTAACTAAAATCTCTTTGCCTCATCATACAAGTATAACTGCCCCTACTGAAGCATCTCTTTCTCCTTCTTTATTTTCATTTGTGTGTGTGTGTGTTTTTGTGTGTGTGTGTGTGTGACCTTAAAGCAACAGTGACCTCTTGGAGGCAACATCTAGTTGAATAACTAGATGGTTTTTGTCCATTTAGCCACTCTATATATTTTTACGGGAAACTATAATCCACTTAGTTTTTTAAAAAAATATATATTTTTAGGTAAGAACATAATATTGGAATTTTGGTAATTGATTTAAGACTGCTTTATGTTTTTGTTTGGTTTTTCCATTCTTCTCTTGTGTCTTACTGTATAATTTGATGATTTGTTTTAGTGGTACATTTTGATTCCTTTCTCTTTATCTTTTGTTTGTCTACCACAAATTTCTTTTTCATTGTGGCTTCCATGAGGTTTACATAAAACATATTCACAGCAGTTACTTTAAAGTAATGATAAGTCAACTTTGACAATATGCAAAACATTTTTTGACTTGTTCCCCTAGATTTTATATGATTGATGCAATGATTTAAAACTTTATTATATTTTATATCCATTAACAAATTATAGTGGTTATAGTTACTGTAATATTTTAGCCTTTTAACTTTTATACTAGAGCTAAAAGTGATTTATGTACCACTATACAGCATTGGAATATTCTCTTCTTTACAGTGAGTTTTATACTTTCACATTTTTATATTAATATTCTTTCATTCCAACTCAGGAAACTCCCTTTAATATTTACTATATGGCTGTCCTGGAAGTGGGGAACTCCTACGGGTTTTATTTTTCTGGGAAAAAATCATTCTATATTCTTCATTTCTGAAAGAAACTTTCCCTAGTATAGTATTATTTGTTGAAAGTTTTCCTTTCGGGCTGGGGATGTGGCTCAGGTGGTAGCGCGCTCGCCTGGCATGCGTGCGGCCCGGGTTGGATCCTCAGCACCACATACCAACAAAGATGTTGTGTCCCCCGAGAACTAAGAAGTAAATATTAAAAAAAAAATTCTCTCTCTCTCCTCTCTCACTCTAAAAAAAAAAAGAAAGTTTTCCTTTCTTTCAGCACTTAGAATCTATTATTTCACTCTTTCTTGTCTATAAAATTTCTATGAAGAAACCTATCGATAATCTTATTGAGGTATCCTTACATCTGGTGAGTTCCTTTTGTCTAGCTGCTTTCAAAATTCTCTTTGTTTTTTGACAATTTGATTGTAATGTATCTCAGTGAAGATCTCTTTATGTCCAGCATATTTGCAATTATTTGGGTTTCATGGATACAGATGTCATGTTTTAGATATGAGATGTCCCTCAAAAACTTGTGTGCGGGTCAATCTAAGAATTTCAGAAGCAAAATAATCAGATGATGAGAGTTTTAATCTAATCTGTGGATTAATCCACTGATATGCATTGAGTGGGTGGTAACTGTAGGCAGGCAGGGGTGACTGCAAGAAATAGGTCACTGGGGGCCTGTTTGGGGGCTTTATAATTTGTCACTGGTCAATAGGACTCTCAGCTTCCTGGCTGTCATGTCCTGAGCTGCTTGCTCTGCCATGCCCTTCTACCTGATGTTCAGCCCCTCGGAGGCCAAAGCTATAGAATAGTCTGACCATAGTCTGAACTTCTGAAACGACAAGCCAAAATAAAGGTTTACTCCTCCAAGTTATTCTTGACAGGTCTTTTGGTCACAGCAGCCCAAGCTGACTAAAACACTAGATTTTTTTTTTCCTTCTCCAGATTTGGGAAGTTTACTGTCGTTGTTTTGGTAAATAATGTTTCTCTTTCTCTATTACTTCTGGAACTTCCATAGTACATATATTGTCAGCTTGATAGTGACTTGTAACTCTTGTAGTCTTTCGTTAGCCTTTCTCATTTTCATTTCTGTTCCTCTGGCTAGTTAACTTCACATGACATCTCTTCAAGCTCACAGATTGTCCATGGTTGATTGACTATTAAAGCTCCCTGTAGAATTTTCAGTTCAGTCCTTGTGTTCTTCAGTCCCAGAATTACTGTGCTTTGTTCTTTTTAGCATTTCTAAGTCTTTGTTACACTTTTTGTTCATATGATTCAATTTGGTTCTTTTTTCTGTCTTCTTTTGTAGTTCACTGATTAAAAAGGATGATTTTGAGTGCTTTTCTAGGCAGTTCATATATCCTTATTTCTTCAAAATCAATTATTCTTGCTTTTTTTGTTTCTTGGCTAATGATATGTTCCCTTGACTATCCTTTTTGACTTGCACTCGTGCCTATGAAGATGAATTTGAAGAATTGGGCATCTCTTCTAGTCTTTAAAGACTAACGTCTGCATGGAAAGCTCTTCACCCATCAGTCTGTCCAGAAACTCTGAGCAGACTGGTTAAGGTCTATGGATATGCTTAGGTGATTAGCAGTGTGCCTGTTTTCAAGAATATATGAAAATTTATTATATAAATTTTAATTTATTGTCTTACTGTGGTCAATAATGATAGATAATAATAATATGTGTCATATTTCCCATTGCAAGTAATCCACATATTTAAAATATCTTCCAAAGTAAAAATACTTTAAGGTTTATGGCCTTATTTTAATAACTTCATACATCTATTCATTCTTTTTTTAATAATAGATATCCAAAAGGGGTCAAGGGTTTTAGCCTTATTTTACCAAAGAGAAAATAGATACCCAAATTGCTTATGTGGCTTGCTCAAGTCCCGCAAATATGCAGAAGGTCATTGCTCTTTAAGATTTACTAAGCTGACCCAACCCTCATATGGCATTTTTCAAACTTTGATCCAAAACATTTTTGGCATGTCTTCTAAAAATAAGCTTTGGGAAAAATAAAAGTATATTGGAATAATGATATAATCAGCTTCTTCTTTTTCCAAAAAACTTAGTATATGAAGGAAATGAGTTCTAATATAGAGTCAAATGTATTTTTTATTTGAAATGCTTCAGTTTGATTATGTAGTTTATATGTTAAACCATGGTAATCGTGATAACTTACATGTAGAGATATATAACATTCAAAATTTTCTAAAGGCAGTGAAGATGGGACATTCAATAATGTATTTATGTTGTGAAACACAAACTCATGTGCACCAAATGAACAGCTGAATTTAACTCTGAATTTAACTGAATTTAACTCTGAAGAAAAAGGAGTTAGAGAAGACCTTGGCAATAGAAATATATTTCTTGGTTTACTATTCTAAATGTAATTTATAAAGCAACTTTAAAGTACATACATATTTCATAAATATATGGTAATTTTTAAATCTCTTAAAAAGTAACAATTGACAGAGTCCTTGCCAAGTGCAACTTGGAGCCAAAGGAGTTTCTTGGTTCCCTACATAGTAGATTGATAACTTTGTGAAGTAAAAGAAAATAGAGCAGTAATGTATTAAAGCTCATGTTTCAGAGTAACTGGAGATTTTGTAATGTGTGCCATTTTCTTTCTGTGTCAGGATATGAATATTTTTACATAATATTGCAATTCAGACTATCACAATATGTATTTATGATGTTTGAGCAGGATAATTAACTGGCTTTGCAAAAGCCTTGGAGTAGTTTTCCAATAACTTGTGCATAATAATAAGAGAACAGCATAATAAACAAGTAGATAGGGAGAAAAATACAAGTATAGGTTATACATGGCACAAGTGATTGAAAAATCATGAAGAACTATGTGGTGAGCAACAAATTTAACTAAATAAATTCTAAATAAATAAAACCTAGTGAACGCCTTTAAGTACTTAAAAATGTTTAAAATAAGTGAATAAAGTATAATAAAGTTGTTTCCTAGACGCTGTTGAATGAGAATAACTAACTTTTAGGGAAGGTGATTGTAAGCAATATGGATATTAATTTATGTCATATGAGGTCTTTCATATGTAAATAATGTGTTATGCTATTATGTTAATAATCCATCATTACTATGTGAAATTATCCTTTTAACGTGATATATCCTTCACTTTTTTGAAAAGACAGGTGGATATCAGGATATATTTTCTAATGTACTGACATGTTCTTTCTTCCTCTCTCAATGCAAATGGAAAAGTTTAATGAGAAGTCCTTTAGAAATATTAAGAATTTGTAGCAACTTTATTACATAAATAAAAGCCAACTTGGAGGATTTTTATTAGGTCCATTTTCCATTGAGTAAAACTTTATTTTCTGACTAAGACAACTTATTGGTCATTTTAGGTTTTAAGAAAGTGTTATATATGAGAATTCCCTCATATTTCCACTTATTGAAATTGACCATATTTTCATTGGTTACATATTATTCTCTTTCTCTATCCTTCAAAACAGGATGTGAGGGCGATCTGGCTGCGACATCTGTCACCCCATTGATTGCCAGAGTTGATTTGGCTGTTCTGGCTGGTTAGGCGGGTGTCCCCTTCCTCCCTCACCCCTCCCTATGTGTCCCTCCGAAGCTGAAGCTGTACACTCAGCTTGAAGAGGACGACCTTCCCAGATAGAGGAGGACTTTTCCTAGCTCCCCTGCTAGAAACTCCAAACAATCTCTCTATCCTTAAAAACAGCAGTACTGAAAAGACGAATGTGTAGTGCCTTGGTTTATCACCACTCAGAACTTAGCCAAATAGGCTTAGATGCTGGCTGTGTAGAACAGAGCCCTAAGCCAATGTCTTTTAAATGAGTAAGGCACACACCATTCAACGTGGGATAAAATGGCCATTTCATTTTAGGATCTCAAAGCAATTCAAAATTCTGGGTCTGCCTACAGTCACACATTTTTATGGATTTCTGTATATTCATTTACTTAATTTATTTTTATTTTTAATTGATAAATACAAACTGTATATATTTGTGTCATGCAAGATCATGCTTTAATAAGTCTAGGTTGTGAAATGACTAGATGAAGCTAGTTAATATATTTCCTTCATAGTTATCAGTTTTTTAATAATGAAAGCATTTAAGACATACTCTTAGTAATTTTCAAGTATCTGTTTTTATCAACTGTTGTCACTAATATACAACAGTGAAATAGATTTCCTGAACCTTTTTTTTCTGCCTAACTGAAAATTTTAAAATTATTGATTTCTATCTTGTTCTCTCTAATTGAAGTTAAAGAATGTTTCGTTTTTGCTTCCCCCCCCCCACCTTTGGATTTTGAATGATGGTGACATACCAATTTGAGAACCGTTTTGCAAGTTCTTGAGAACAGATTGCTCAAGAAAGCAACAATCAAGTTCCCTCGTGTCTTATGTCCTAACCAATGGAATTATGCTCTTGGGACGATGGGGAAAAGGTAAAAATTTATTTGGGTGCTTCTGATCATGCAAGTTTACTTTGTACTGGTCATTCTCTAGCCTATTAGACTGTCCATTCTTATTATGTCTTCTATATACTCAGGAAATTGTAGGAATATCAGGAAAAACATATTTTTTTTAACATCAGCAGATCATCTACTCCTCCAACAAGAATGAGAAACTTTGCACTAGAGCAAGATGAAGAAAGGAAGAAATTTGTTTTGCCATGCACTTTGGGGAGAATTGGTGGAGTGCACACGTTTGAGGGACACATGATCTTTTTCTCAGCAATCACTTGCTGAAGTTGTTGATGTCAGTTAACAAGGTCAAGTTTCCAGTTGTCTGGAAATAGTAAGAAAATGCTCTGTGAGTATCTTATGAGTGCAATGAATCAGCTTTCCCTCAAAATGCATTCTGGCTTAGCCCAGGATACATTGCTGAGTATACACATATGCATACCCACATAGAGTCTGTGGGTCTCAAAATCAGCATTGTGTTTATGTCCTTCCAGTCATCTCAGATGCACTGACTAAGACTTACATGAGCCTGATTACATACTCTAAGATTTTCCTTAACATAGGGATAAAGTACATATGCTTTTTATCTTTTTATGATAGCTTTCACTGTTAAATGATAGTTTTTTTGTTGTTGTTGTTGGGTTTTTTTTTGTTGTTGTTGTTTTGTTTTGTTTTGTTGTATTTCTCTTAACTTCACTGGGTGCTTGGTGTCCCATTATCATGTTTCATTACATAAAGCACCCACCTTCCTCCCACCTGTTTAAACCTTTCAAGTATTTATTGAATTTTCATAGTTCCATATCATGTTTGCATAGCCATGTAACATATGTAAAATTCTTTTAATCTCTCCTTATAAAATCAATCTTGCATTACCTCATTTGTTCTTAGTAATGCTCTCTGAACTTTACCAGCTTCATTTGGCAGAACTATGGGGGAAAAAAAATGTATCCAGTCTGTTGGTAACAAAGTGCTTGCCTTACCATTTCCCTTGGCAATTGCAGGCCTCCTCCAGGCAACAAAACAGTCTCTTGCGTGTTCTCTCTCCCCTGCTTTTTGCCAGCCTGCAAATTCCAGATGCTGTCAGCTGGTAAGCTTGAGCTCTAGGGACAGTGTGACACAGCTTTGGGTCTGATTCAGGGCCCATGTAATGTTGAGACAGTGCAGGTTCACAATGTACCCAACCAACACTCCTGGTTATTTTCACTTCCTGACCAAGATGTCTCAACCTAATTCTATCATCTTAACATCAATGGAGGTGGTTGGAAAAATTCTTTATCAGAGCCTTAAAAATAAAATCAGGGCCAAGATGTTTTCTTTTCCATTGTACATTTCCAGACCTTTGATTTTCCTGATGAAATGTTTCTTGCCTGTGTCATGGTCCTAGATTTACCTGGATTAAGGGAAGATGATTATTCAGGAGAGGAGAAGCCAAACTACATACTCATAGATAATTTCATGCCATGACCTTCTGGTTAATTTCCTCAAAAAAGAATAATGGATTTGAAATTAACTATCAAGTTTTTTGTGTATGTTTGGTTCATCTTTAAAAAACAAGAGGAGGCCGGGTGCAGTGGTGCATGCCTGTAATCCCAGTGACTCAGCAGGCTAAAACAGGAGCATCTCAAGTTCAAAGTCAGCCTCAGCAACAGTGAGGTGCTAAGCAACTCAGTGAGATCCTATCTCTAAATAAAATATAAAATAAATATGGGATGTGGCCCAGGGATCAAGTGCCCCTGATTTCAATCCCTGGTATTAAAAAAAAAAAAAAAAAAAAAAAAAAAAAACCTCAAGAAGAAATCATAGACTTTTTAAAATAAATACTAATTTACTTAATTTTATTATTTAGCCAAAGTATTATAATTGAAAAAAGGTGAGGGCACATGGAATCTTAAGTAGTACATATAAGATATAACAGTCATGAATCATTTAACAATGGGCACATGTTTAAAAAAATGTTATTAGGTGATTTGGTCATTGTGCAGGCTTCAAAGAGCTCACTTATGCTAAGTTGGTAATCACTGAAGAATATAATCTCATGAGATTATTGTCATATACATGGCCTGACATTGATGAAAATGTTATGCGTTACATGGCCATATTTGCTCATTTCACATTTCAGGTTTGAAAAAGAGGGCCTGATTTGTGTGCTTTGGAGATTCAGGTCATGCACCTGTTACCTTTCCATATCATTATTCCTTGGGTTGAGCTGCTAAAAAAATGTGTGTATATACACATATGTGTGTCTACATTCATCTCTCTGCCTTATTTGGTGTTTTTGTTTCATTTTATTCTGTTGTTGTTTTGTTTGTTTGTTTGTTTTAGTTCTATCGTAACACATTAGCACAGCCTTTGTGGCTTGAAGTCCAACACAAGTCTGTCTGCATAAAAATTGAGGGGTTCCTTACCTGGGCGGTGGAAAAAATACCCACTATTGGCCAATTTGCTTTCTTGTAATGTAGGTCTGGGTTTCCTTCCCTTGTTGTAAACTGGAGACTGGCCATGTCTCCAAGTCTTCTTCCCTGTTGCTTCTTGTAGCTACCTACAATTTAATCCAGGAAAGGTATGTTGAAGTTGTACCTTTCTCACACTTGGCTCTCTGACTCTCCCTCTGCTTCCTCTTTCACAACATCTATCTGATACAAGCTGGGGAAAGGCTCTGCTTTTAAGCATTCATGTGATCAGATGGAGTCTCTCAGATAATTCCAGATAATATCCCTATTTTAACTCACGGGTTCTAGGAATTAGGACATGGATATTTGGAGTCAGTTATTTTTTAGTGTGATGCAGTATTTGACATTTTCTCTCTCTTCTCTCTCTCTCTCTCTCTTTCTCTCTCTCTCTCTCTCTCTCTCTCTCTCTCATCAAGAAGTAGAAAAAAGATCAGATGTTGGGTCATGAAAACTTCACAATTTCTTCCCTTACAAGCTGTTCACTAATATAACCCCAACTGGAAATGTGATCTTGAGAATTTTCTTCATTATTCCAAAATTTTGTTTCATTTCTTCATCGTATAGTTATCTAATCAAGTAATTGTGAAATTGAATTGGTTGTGTGAATATGTCCAGTGCTAGGTCTGGTTGAATGGGAAGAGATGGTGCATTTTTAATCCAAATTTGTTTCAGAGAAACAATTGTGCATCCTGTGTCTTATCAAAACTTGCTTCATGGCAGTTACCCCAGGTCACGGAGACGAAGCCAGGGCTATCGCTCAGGGAGGGGTGTTGGGAAGAGAGATAAGAACACAGGGGAGGTACCAGCAGGGGAAGGAAGCTGGACACTGTCCTCTGTGAGCCCAGCATGTGGGAAACAGCTGGATGCATTAATTTAACCTTTATCATCCCTGGCACTGAAAAAGCACATCCAGTTTACACAGAAAGGATTCCCAAATGCTCAAAAACATTAGAATTGAAGCACAGCATTCATTATTATCCAGCTCACTCCCTCTGCTAAAAGCATTCAGCTCTCATGTACTAAATAGGAGGGTCCTAGAAATGTTAGAATCTCTTTAGGAGAAAGCAAAATAAAATGGAAAACAAAATTAACTACAACTTCTTGAAATGAAGAAACAAAGAAGTGCATTATAATAGGATAAAAATCCATTTGTCAACCCGCCAACCTACACTGGATCTAGGCCCAGGTCTAGGACCACATCTGCCAATCTACCTACATGGGAGCCCAGGCCCACATTAGGCCTGGGTTTGCCACACTGACCAGCAGACCCATCCCAGAGCTCAGACCCCAGCCTATGACAGCTCCTGCTGATCTGCAGACCTATGCACGATCCAGGCCTAGGCCTAAGACTGCCTCCACTGACCTACACAGGAACCCAGGTTCAGGGTAGGACTGGCTCCACCCCACTGACAAGCAGACCCACACCAGAGCTCATACCACAGACCAGGACCACCTCTACCATCTGTGAGGGTGCCCAGACCCAGGGAAGACCCAGGTCCAACCCCGGCCCACCTGAGAGCCCAGGCCTAACCCACCTCCATCTGCAACCATCACCATAGTTCTCCTCATGCAATAGCCTTCACCTTATGCCAACAGACAGGAGAGGCAGCTGCATCTTCATCTTGGAACAGGCATCCCAGAGCCAGTGTAGGGACCACCTTTTCAACCCCGTCTCCGAAAGAGGTTGCATCCATCTTGGGGCACCTCTGCTGCTATCTCTAGATACCTCTACTATTGCCGCCACCACCTATAGTTGCAATAGCATCCATTGCTGTACATTGGCAGGTTCTGGAAGCCCAACACCAAGGTGAGGTGCAGATACTTTGCACATTTACTACAAGATTATAGGATACAAATTGTAATACCTCAGATCCTCACTGCTAGAAAGGAAGACATATAGACAACATGAAAAAACAAGGGAAGACAGTACCCCCAAACAAACCAAGGTATTACAATAATAGAATTCATGGACAACACAGTTGATTGAACTGTCAGAGAAGGAGTTTGGAATATACATAATTAAAATAATCTGTGAATTAAAGAATGACCAAAATGAGCAAACACAGGCAAAAATTGATCACTCCAACAAAGATATAAAAGAGCAAATATAGATAGCAAAAGATCATTTTAAAAAGGGATAGAGATTCTGGGAAAAAAAAACCCAGAAATCCTTGAAATGAAGGAAACAATAAATCAAATAAATAACTCAATATAAAGCATTACTAACAGACTAGATCACTAGGAGGACAGAAAGTCAGATTATGAAGACTAAGTATACAATCTAGAAAATAAAGTTGACCACACAGTGAAGACAGTAAGAAACCATGAACAGAACATCCAATAATTATGGGACAGTATCAAAAGATCAAATCTAAGAGTTACTGTGATAGAGGAAAGCACAGAGGTTTAAGCCAAAGGAATGCCACAATCTCTTCAATGAGATAATATCAGAAAATGTCCCAAACATAAACAATGAATTGGAAAATCAAATACAAGAGGCTATCAGGACACCAATGTACAAAATTACAACAGATCTAGACCAAGGCACATTATAATGAAAATGCCTAGCATACAGAATAAGGGTAGAATCTTAAAGACCACAAGAGAGAGGAATCACACCACACATAGGGGGAGACCAGTACGTATCTCAGCAAATTTTTCAACCCAGACCCTCAAAGCTAAGAGATCCTGACACAACATATATTAAGCTCTGAAAGAAAATGAATGACAACCAAGAATCTTATATCCAGCAAAATTAAGCTTCAGATTTGATGATGAAATAATATCATTTCATAATAAGAAAAAGGTAAAAGAATTTGCAGTGAGAAATGCAGACCTACAGAGTATACTCAGCAAAATATTCCAGGAGGAGGAAATGAAAAATACCAGTGAAAATCAGCAAAGGAAGGAACTGCTTTAAAGGAAAGGCCAATCAAAGGAGAAACCAAGTCAAATTAGAAATCAAAAATAGCACAAAATGTCTGGGAATACAAACCATATTTTAATAATAACCCTGAGTGTGAATGACCTAAACTTATCAATTAAAAGATACGGACTGACAGATTGGATTAAAAAAAACAATATGTTGCCTTTAAGAGACTCATCTCACAGGAAAAGACATCCTCAGACTGAAGGTGAATGGGTGCGAAAATTGTACCATTCACATGGACCACGTAAACAAGTAGGGGTTTCCACCCTCATATCAGATAAAGTGGATCTCAAACCAAAGCTAGTAAAAGTGGTCAAGAAGGACATTTCATACTTCTTAAGGGATTCATACATCAACAAGGTTAAACAATCATAAATATCTCTGCCCCAACAATGGTGCATCTATATATGTCAAACAAACCCTTCTCAAATATAAGAACCAAATAGATCACAACACAATAATACTGGGTGACTTTAATACACCTCTCTCACCACTGGATAGATCTTCCAAACAAAAACTAAACAAAGAAATTATATAATCAATAGTTTGGACTTACCAGACATACATAGAGTACTCCATTCATCAAGAAGTGAATACACTTTCTTCTCAGCAGCACATGGATCCTTCCATAAAGTAAGTCTTAGCAAATACAAAAAAATAGAGATACTGCCTTGCATTCTATCAGACTATAATGGAATGAAATTAGAAATCAATGATAAAATTAAAAAGACAAGCTACTCTAATACCTGGAGACTAAATAATATGCTATTGAATGACACATGGATAACAGAAGGCATTAAGAAGGAGATAAAAAATTCTTAGAGACAAATGAGAACTCTGATACGACTTATCAAAATCTCTGAGACATTATGAAAACAGTTCATTGCAGGGAGTTTATTCATTAAAAGAAGAAAAAGTCAACAAATAAACTACATGATACATGATATTAGAGCTCAAAGCCCTAGAAAAAGAAGAACAAACCAACACCATAAGTAGTAGAATACAGGGAATAATTAAAATCAGGATGGAAATTAAAGAACTTGAAACTAAATAAACAATTACAGGGCTGGGAAATGTGGCTTAGTTATAGAGCACTCACCTCGCACTCACAGGGCCCTGGATTCAATCCTCAGCACCACATAATAAATAAATAAACAAACAAACAAACAAATACATAAATAAATAAATAAGGGCATGTGTCCAACTTAAAAAAAAAGATTAAAAAAAGAAACAATTCCAAAAATTGAAAAAACAAAAAGCTGTTTTTGTGAAAAATTAAATAAAATTGACAAACCCTTCGCCACTCTAAAGAAAAGAAGAAGGGAGAAAACTCAAATTACTAAAATTTGTGATGAAAAACGAAATATCATGACAGACACTATTGGAATACAGAAAACAATTAGAAATTATTTTGAGAATTTACACTCCAGTAAACTGAAAACCTGATGACACCAAAAAATTTCTAGAGGCATATGATCAACCAAAACTGAATCAAGAGGACATACATAGGATATATAAAGAACTCAAAAAACTGAACATCAAAAAATCCAATCAATAAATGGGCTAAGTGGCTGAATAGACACTTCTCAGAAGTATACATTTGATCAACAAATATATGAAAAAATGTTCAACATCTCTAGTAATTAGAGTAATGCAAATCAAAACTACTCTTAAGATTTCATCTCACACCAGTCAGAATGACAGTTATAAAGAAACAGACAACAATAAATGTGGGCAAGTATGTGGTGGAAAAGGCACACTCACACATTGCTGGTGGCACTGCAAATTGGTACAACCAATCTGGAAAGCAGTATGGAAATTCCTTAGAAAACTTGGAATGGGACCACCAATTGACCAAGCTAGCCCACTCCTTGGTCTGCCGCAGTCTGGCTGGGCACAAAATAACTGAGCCACCACACAGTCTTGTAGATTCAAACAGCAACTCTTTATTCCCAAAGTCTCACCGACACTCTACACAAACTTCCTGGGAACATCCTGCCTCTACCGGGCTCCGCCCCGCCTCTACCAGGTTCCCCGCCAATTCTCCCAGAATCCTGTGAGAACTCAACAGGAACTCCAAAGGAGTGGGCGCCTGAGGTAGCAGGATACACCCTAATCCCAGCAGGATATGCCCTAAACCTGGAGCTGCCCTATTCCCAGCAGGATCCACCCTAAACCTGGAGCCACCCTAATCCCTGAGCAGGGTCACCTTTCAACCCAAAATGCCATGCATCATTCCTACTTGGCTATGGCTTTCAGCATCTCTTCCGCAGCCCAGCTGCAGCAAAATAACTGGGGGGGGGGGGGGGTGACGAGCAACTTGTGTAGATTGATAGATTGATACAGCAGGAGTGGGAGCCGTTTATTGTAGGACAGGAGCGGTATATATACATTCCACACAGCTTATCTTAATTAACATAAACTAGATACAGCAGTCAACCAATAAGGAATCTCCACACTTAATGGCTTGCTGGCTTTACTTCATAAACCACTCCCTCTGGCAAAATGCCAGGCACCATCTTGACTTGTTTACAGACCCTAACATTGGTCTATACACAAAGGAATTCAAATCAGCATACTGATTTACACAGCCACATCAATGTTCATAGCAGCTCAATTCACAATAAACTGTGGAAGCAACTTAGACGCCCTTCAATAGATGAATGGATAAAGAAACTGTGATATATATATTTATATATACACAATGGAAAATTACTCAGCATTAAAAGAGAATAAAATCATGGCATTGGCAGGTACGTGGATGGAGTTGGAGAATATCATGCTAAGCAAAGTAAGCCAATCCCCCCCCAAAAGCAAAGGCTGAATATCCTCTCTGATAAGTGGATGCTGATCCATAAAGGGGAGGGGGAACCATGGGAATAATAGAGGAAATTTGATTGGGCAAATGGGAGGGAGGTGTGGGGAGGTTGCATGGGGGCAGGAAAGATGTTGGAATGAGATGGACATCATTATCCTAGGTACAAGTATGACTGCATATATTGTGCAACACTACATCATGTACAGCCATAGAAATGAAAAGTTGTGCTACAATTGTGTACAATGAATCACAATGCATTATGCTCCCATATATACCTAATTAAAATAAATTAATTAATTTAAAAATCCACTTGTTTTCTTCTAATATTGCTTACAGGTGAAAGAGAAAAAAAAGTATTTAAGTAAATACAGTACATTCCTTAAAATACCAGGAGAATGATGGAGATTTTTTAAAGCTGGTAGGCCACATTTTTGGTAGTTGTTATTATGAAAATTTACCCACATGGATCTGTTCCACCATCTTTTAAAACTGCAGAGTTTAGTGAATTATAAATGAACCATCATGAGTATAAAGCTCTGGTGGGGTACCCCATGGACAAGGGGACCAGATATAATTCTTGAGTTCATTTCATCTTTCTTCGGTGTCAGCCACAGATGAACACTCATTCATTTGGGAAAGCTAATCTTTCCTTTGAAAGGCATAGAAATAGCCAGTGGAGGAGGTCCTTAAGATTAGGAGTGTGCACTAATGATATTTTTCTTTCTAAAATTATGTTAGCTATTCCAAAGGAAGATTTTGGTTGTATTCCAAAAAGTTTTTAGCTTATACAAAATAGGTTTACTTTAAAATCTTAAGAACAGAAATACAACATTCAGATTACAATAAAATAAGGTATATGAAACCAATACAGCGAAACAGAAAAGCAGTGCCCTAATTACACCAGCCATTGGAAATCTGTATTTATCCCAGTCATGTGATATAAGATATTTATGTTAACTTTCAATTTTTTAAAAACAAATTTTGGCAAAGACCATTTAATTAAATACCATCTAATTAAATATTTTCTTTTGAAATATGGTATACTGAACTTATTTGTCACCATTTCTATCTAAAACTTTACAAAATAATCTGTTTTTTTCTATTTTTTTTGTGTTTGTGTGTGTGTGCATGAATAGGTATGATTACTTTCCATATTGTTTTCTTTTCATAAATATACTGAAGGCTATTTTTCTTTAATAACTGTTTTGGCCACATCGCAAAACTTTTGAAAACTAATGTATTCATCTCTAATTAATCTTTCAGTGATAGTGTTTATAGTTTAATTTTAATTTTAACATATGGGCTAATTGGAGGACCACACTATTTTCTAAAAAAATGCTTTTATTAGTGCATTCTGGCTATACATGATAGTGGCATTCATTTTGACATAATCATGAATGCATAAAATATAATTTGCTCCATTTTCCCCCCCAGTACTTCCTCTTTCCTGCCCTTTCTTCCTCCCCTATTTTCTTTACTCTACTCTACTAGGGAAGACTATATTAAAATAGATTATAAAGATAATAATTGTTTATCTATTCCTCTATCCATCCATTTATTAATGCATCCACTAACCTTCCACCAGTTCTATTTATATCAAGCAATTATACTTGTATTTTGTTGTTCACTTCTAGTTTGACTCTTTTTTATGCAGAAAATATGAAATTCAACTATGAATATCTAAGCAGTGGGCTGGGGTTGTGGCTCAGAGGTATAATGGTTGCCTAGCATGTGTGAAGCACTGGGTTTGATTCTTAGTACCACATATAAATAAATGAATAAAATGAAAGCCCATAAGTAAAAAAAAGAGGATTGTGGTGATTCTTCTATTCTCATTATGGATTTTTTAATTGAGATATTTCTAAGCTGTGTTATTGCTTGCATTCATTGTTTTGAGTGCTCCTTTTATCTTCTACATGATTTCTACAATTTATCACCATAAAATGTCATTATTCTTTCATGAAAAACTTTCATATAAATTAATTTTTATTAGATACTAATGTTGCCCAACCTTTTATATTTTTACTTACATTTGCTTTGTATAGCTGACCATTCTTTAATTTTCAAGATTTATTTTTAATAGCCTTCTAATTATCTTTCATTTTGAAGTGGATATTTTAAACCTGAGTTGAGATTTATTTACATCATGGACTCCATCACATTTTCATTAATGATGAAAATATTTGTTGGATTAATATTTCCTTTTATTTAAAATCCAAGAATACTTATGATTTTTTTCACCATTTTCTGACTTTTTATAGTAGAACTTACAAATTGTAGTCTTTTCTTCAATTACATTGGGCATTATTAGTGTTTGCATTCACAAAGTAAATTCATATTTAACTAATATTTCTTCACTAGTATTATAAAAACAAACTATTTTTATTTACTTTCTTCTCTTTTACCATCAACTGTCTATAACTATTGAAATAATTCAGATTTTCTTTATGATGCAATGATGGATCTATAAATAATGCTTTTTTCATGCTTGTACATACATATTAAAATAGAATGCTATCTTACTTATTTTGAAATTCACAGTCATTTTGATTTTATTCACCAATATTCATCCTTACTTTTTGCTAAAGAGAACTCCTTCTAAAACTAAATTTTTCTCTATTTTGAAATTTTTAAGATAATTTAATTTTCTTTTATGTGGATTAATTGTACAAGTAATATTGCAATATACTATTTTGTTTCAATTTTCTTTTCCAATAATATATATATAAATAATTTGGAAAGTTATTTTGTCAGTCAAAATAATATACTTTGCCAATGAATTCTGACTTTAACTCTGATAAGAGAAAAAAATTGCAAAGGTAATTCTCTTTCCTTATTAAATATATTGTTAAGTAATGTGCCTAGAAGCCTGATAATTATTTTTAATCTTTGGAGATCAAAACAGTTACTAGGTTATATAAAAATTATTATTATTATCAGTATTGTTATTCCAGATATTATTATTATTATTATTATTATGCTTCCATTAATTTATTTTTTTCTAAGAGCTTGGATCTGTCTTCAATTTAGGAAAATAGAGTAATAGGCCATATACTACTATATAGTTGATTGCTAGTTTTCATCACTTAGTTCATATTGCTTTTCTTGGGTCTCCTATTTTTCCATATGAAGTTTCTCACCATAAATACCAATAAGTCCTCAAGTATAAATAGTGTTGAGGTTGGCAAGAATCAATAAGTGATATGGTTTCAAATTACAAAGCTTTGCACAGCAAAATAAGAGCATGAAGAGAAAGCCTACAGAATGGGAGAAGATCTTTGCCAGCTACTCTTCCAACAGGAGATTAATAACCAGAATATGTATAAAGAACTCAAACAAATTAATACCAAAAACAAACAAAACAAATAAAAATAACCCTTTCAATAGGTAAGAAAATGAAATACACAGATATTTCTCAAATGAAGAAACCAGTATGTGTAAAATGGTGCAATATCTGTAGCAATAAGAGAAATGGAAATCAAAACTACACAGAAATTTCATCTCACTCCAGTTCAAATGGCGATCATCAAGAATACAAGTAATAAATGCTAGTGAGGATGTGGGGTAAATGGTACACTCATGTATTATAAGTAGGACTGAAAATTAGTACAACCTCTTTTGGTAAGCCGTAGAGAGACTACTTAAAAAGAATAGAAATGGAGGGCTGGGGATGTGGCTCAAGCGGTAGCGCGCTCGCCTGGCATGCGTGCGGCCCGGGTTCGATCCTCAGCACCACATACCAACAAAGATGTTGTGTCCGCCGAGAACTGAAAAATAAATGTTAAAAAAAATTCTCTCTCTCTCTCTCTCTCTCTCTCTCTCTCTCTCTCTCTCTCTCTCTCTCTTCCCTCTCTCACTCTTTCTTTAAAAAAAAAAAAAGAATAGAAATGGAACCATCATATGGCCCAACTATTCTACTCCATGGTATTTATCCAAAAGAACTAAAAACACCATACCATAGTAATGCATGTACACAAAGTTTTACAGCAGTGTAATTTACAACAGTCAAGCCAGCCTAGGTGCCTGTCAACAGATGAATGGATAAAAAATATGTGGTATATATTCACAGTGGAGTTTCACTCAGCCATGAAGAAGAGTGAAATTATGTCATTTCCTGGTAAATGGGTAAAATTGGAGAATATCATGCTAAGTGAAACAAACCAGACTAAGAAATTTAGGGTTGAATGTTTCCTCTTTCTTATATGCAGAAGCTAGAGAGAAATAAGGGATTAAAACAAGAGGAATCAGATGAAAAGAAAGGACAGAATACTACAATAGAGTAAGGAGACAGTGGGGGGTCAGAGGCAGAGAGAAGTGATGGGAAACAGGAAGGAGCTATGGAATGAAACTGACCCAATTATACTATGTGCATATGTGAACACATCACAAGAAAATTCACTTGTATATGTAACTATAATTAAAAAGCAATAAATAAATAAATAAAAGACCAATAGTCTAGAGGAAAGGAATCAGAGGGAGGAAGTTGGGGAGGAGCAGGGGAAATACTTTGGATTGCAATGGAGCAAATTATGTTACATGGATTTATGAATAGGTCAAAATGAACCCCACTATTTTGTATAACAGTAATGCACTAATAAAATCATTAAAAATAGTGCTCAGGTTGAGGAACTCTTTTTTAGATTGAAGTGGGTACACATTTTATAAGGTTATTCCTTTGTCCCAAGTATAGGTGGAAGTGATAGTGAATGCACTGAATAGTTCAAATTCATCATAGATATTAAAGAAATAACTTTAAGAGTAGCTACCAGGGCTACATCTTAATAATAACCAAAACCTTAAATAGAACCTACCACGATTTCCTATGCAGCTATAATTAAACATAAACATAAAAAATCATATTCACACATAGATAATGCATACATATTATGTATACATATATATATATATATATATATATGTATGTGTATTTTTATTTATCAATCTATACAACAATGAGTGTATGCCTTTTTAAAATAATTTCTTTAAATATTAGGCCATTTGAGGAAAATAAATCTCAAGAAACTGGAAGAAAATATTTAACTCAGGCTCCCAAATTGAATTTTTACCTTGATTATAATGACTAAATATCATGCTTCACAACTTTTCAGCACTAGTAAGAAGGATAGTTGATTCAACCTAAATTCAATGTGTTTAAATTTCTTAACACAGAGCTATGTATATTTATTCTATTTTCATCCACTGACTACTTTATATTGCATATTCTTTACTATAGAAAAATGCATGTGATGCATATGGTACATAATAGAATTGAGTCATTTCTACCACAGTCCTTGAATGAAGGCAGATTTGCCCTTATGTTTTTTTTTTTTCTGTTAGCAAATATTAGGGTCATTTGTGAAGAATGTTTGATACCTTTTACCAATTTATATTATTTTCTTCATGCATTCATTCAACAAATATTTACTGAATGCCTATGATACTTGTCAGTATAACATTTTCTAGTTCTTAATTTTCTTTAAAATACTTTAGGGGGGCTGGGGATGTGGCTCAAGCGGTAGCGCGCTCGCCTGGCATGCGTGCGGCCCGGGTTCCAACCTCAGCACCACATACAAACAATTATGTTGTGTCCGCCAAAAACTGAAAAATAAATATTAAAATTCTCTCTCTTCTCTCTTCTCTCTCTCTCTCTCTCTCTCTCTCTCTCTCTCTCTCTCTCTTAAAAAAAAATACTTTAGGGCATGTTATTTGTGTTCTTCTGTTCAGATTATATTGTATTTGTTTCAGATTGAACCTTTCATGCAAGATTTTTGACAGGGCACCAAAATCTGAACAAACAGACAAAAAGGATGCCAGACTTATGTTGCATCTGCTTGCCAATTAATGTCTGTGATATGACAGGGTTTGTTATTCGTAATATATCCACTGTAATTAGAAGTGTGTTGATGGAGGAAAACAGCTCCTGTATAGATACCTCTAGTTTCTGGAAGTTTTAGATATTTGATCAAAGAAAATAAATAAATAACCTAGCTATGTAATTTTGCCACAGCCAGAACTAGAAATGGGATTAAAACTATTCATTCAAACTGAAATTTACTAGGTAAATTCTTTCTCAGTGTATGGTATTTTATTAATAGCAGGAAGGATGTACTAAGACACTCATATTCATTTTTTTTGATAGAGAAATTTAATGAGCAGATTGTAAACTGAAGAAGCTTTTCCATTTAGAAATAAGGCCACTGTGTGTCAATAAAATGAGTTGAGCTGATTCTGACTTGAATACCTATCACTATCCCAAAGATAAAGTCAGTTACATTCTCATGGCCTTGAGGTTGACTTGCATTGCATTGCATAATTCCTAAGACCTTTGATCTTCCCCCCAAATACTCTGGGAGAAGAGAAAAACAAAGGCAAAAAACAGGTATACAATTGTACACATGTTACATATGATCTCTGATTTCCCCTTACTTTTCACATCCATTTTTTTTCCAGGCAAATCTAACAAATTTCTCGTCAAAAATAAATAAAACAGCAGTCACCAGTGCTCATTTGAATGCTGAGTATTCAAGGTAGTTGAGATTTTCTTCATCATCCAGATTCTAGTTCTAACAGGCATTTTTTAGGGAATACAAGATGATAAAATTGGAAAATCTGTTATTTGGGGAAAACAAATATGCAGAAAAAGTAAAGAGTCTCCTTTTTTTTTTTTTTTTTTCACTGAAAACAGACCAGAAACAGACAGCAAGGACTAATACATCAGAGCAAATTAACTTAAAGATAAGATATTACTGTGGTCTGGTTATATGTATGTGTGTATGCTTATATGTACATGTTTGTGTATACACACACATACGTACATATACATAGATAGTTTGTTCCAATATTGGTGATGCTTAATTTTATGTGTCCACCTTACTGGACTCAGATGTCCAGAGAGCTGTCAAAACATTATTTCTGGGTGTGTCTGTGAAGGTATTTCTGTATTGACATTTGAATCAGTGGACTCAGAAAAGAAGATGTACCTCCACCAGTGTGGGTGGGAATCATCCAGTCTATCTGAAGCCCACTTGAATAACAAAAAGGATGAGAAGAGGCAACTTTTCTCTCTTCTTGATCTGAGCTATACATCTTCAACTTTCTTTGGTTATCTGAGCTTCTGGTTCTCATCCTTCACATTCCAGGGCTTATACCAGCAGTCTCCCTGATACGTGATTTTTGTCTTGAGGTGGGAGTTATACTCTTGGCTCTCCTGGTTCTCATGCCTATGAACTTGGACTGAATGATACCACCAGCTTTTTCAGTTTTCCACCTTACAGACAAATAGATCATGGGCTTTTTGGCCTCCATAATTTTATGAGCCAATTCCAATAACAAATTTTTTCCACATTTCTCTCTCTCTATATATATATTTTTTCTATCAGATATTCTTTTATATATTTGTATTCATCCTATGAATTCTGTTTCTCCAAAGAACTGTAATAAAATGTGTTTACTGCAAGCTTGCTCCATATTTGTTCACTTTGCATTGTTCATGCTGAACAGAGTTTTTTAACTCTCATATGGAAGAATTTCAAGGAACTTAATGATTTACAAAAATGCGTTGTGCTGACATTACAGTGGCCAAAATATTACCCAGTTCTCATAGATTCAAAGCCAAGAAAATCTCACTGGTGTGATTAGAAATGAAAGGAAATTGTTAGGATCGCTGAATAGTTTAAGAACAATAGGCCTGCTGGGTTTGCATTGCCCTGATAGTCATATTTCCATAATTAGGTCAGTATGTGCTTTTAAAAAAATGTAGGAAAGTCAAACAAAATAAAGCAAAATAGAGGCTAGAAGGGAGCCGGCTTGTGCACAGCACCAGCTCACATCACTTTCATGCTCTTTCTATAAAGTAAGTCAGTGTTTGAACAGGCTGGAGGAAATACAGTCAAGTAGGCGCTCTAAAACAGGGAATCGAGACATTCAGTTGTTTATGCCGTCTTTGAAGGGATTCATCTGGAATCCCTGTCTGAAGACACACAGAAAAGTGAAAAACTTAGAATTTCTCAAGAATCAAATCCACAAAATGGAAAAATACAGTTTTAACTTGCCTTACTGCTTGTTTGCAAGCAACTCACACTTAATGACGAAGGAGAACAAAGTGCAAAACACAGAGATTCCACACAGTGACAGGAATATAATAAGGCATCAGCAACTACCTAGAATCCATGAGCTTCTCTCTCTGCATCTTCTACCTCTCCTTTCTGTCTGTACTTTGTTTTCTCTGTGGAAAAAAAACTCCTTTTCTCTCCATAACTTGGAAAACATAATTTCCAACTTTGATTACCTTTGTATATTTATGTTCCAACATTCATTGCCTTTTGTTCTTTCTAAAATAAAAGAATAATCTTGTTCCTATTTCAGGGCCACCTTCCTCCTTACTTAGTTCCTTCCATCTAAGATCCTCTATTTAAAAACTTTACTTCTGCAATGAACTCTTCTTATTCTTCCAGAATCTGGTCTTTTTTAAAATTTGGATCATTTCTAACATCAAAAAAATAATATTTAATCTTCTGTATATTCAAAATAATAACAATAAAAAAGATAAAAACAAAACAAATTCCCTTGGTTCCACACCAGTCTCCATCTACTACCTCACACTAATCTTTAAAGCAAACACATAAAAAATAAAAAACAATATTTAACTGCCTCCACTTCAATTTTTACTTAAATTTTCTAGCTAAGATTTTATATGCCACTGAAAATGCTATTTTCAAAATTTTCACGAATCCTAATCTTAACAACACCAAACTTTTAATCCTTGTGTTGGTTTAGATGTTAGGTGTCCCCCAAAATTCAGGAGTGAGACAATGCAAGAAAGTTTAGAAATGAAATGATTGGGTTATGAGAGTTGGACCTAATCAGTGTATTAATCCCCTGATAAGGATTAACTAGGTGGTAACTGTAGGCGGGTAGATGGTGGCTGGAGGAAGTAGGTCAATGGGGGGGGGGGTGCCCTTTGAGTTCTTACTTTATCCAGGTGAAGGGAGGTCTCTCTGCTTCCTGGTGCCATGTTCTTGGCTGCTTTCCTCCCCCACACTCTCCCACCATGATGCCCTGCCTCATTTCCGGTTCAGAGCAACGGAGCTGGCCATATAAGGACTGAGATCTCTGAAACTATGAGCACCAAATAAACTTTTTCTCCTTCAAAATTGTTCTTGTCAGGTATTTTGGTTGCAGCAGTGAAAAAGTCGACAAAACAATCCCCATTTCATCAAAATTCCCAAACGAATTTTTTAGCGAATTTTTTGCTACCTTCTTCTTGAAAACCTTTTGTATTTGGCTTTCAGCAAATCTCAGTCTCCAGGCTTTCCTCTGACCAAACTTGCTTCTCTTTCTCAGGCTTCTTAGCAAGGTTCTCTTCGCTTTTGTGATCCCCCAAAATGGGGTGCCTTAGCACACACAACTGGGCTTTTTTTTTTTCTTCA
The DNA here is from genome assembly GCF_964194105.1 of Spermophilus citellus. Lineage (NCBI taxonomy): Eukaryota > Metazoa > Chordata > Mammalia > Rodentia > Sciuridae > Spermophilus > Spermophilus citellus. The sequence goes on from NC_138188.1 coordinate 149,581,696, forward strand.
TCTGAAAAGAGTTCTTATTTAATTTTGTAGATATTTCTAGTTTTAAATCTGGGGAAACATAAAACCCAAAATTTAAAACCTGAAAAACATTTATACTTTGGAAAACACAAAACTCATCATTTCATCTGTCTATTTTACAATGTGCTGATATGTATAATTGACATTTTAACCTTAACATGTTTCACAAATAATGTCTCACTTCCTTTCCCAAAACTGCTGTGTTCTCCTTCTTTCCCATGTCAGCGAAAAGCTTTCCTAGTTCCTAAGTTACTGAAGCCATATAATTCTGTTCAAGCTTTTTCTGGCTCCACTCATCCAACCCATCACCCATGTCTTATTGTACTATCTTCAAAATATAACAAACTTCCACCATTCACATCTTTATCAGCCATCTGCTTAGTTTTAGTGGCCAGCATCTTTTACCTGGATAATTGCAACAACTCTCTATATGATTTGACTCTTAACTTTCTATTGTTTACACAGCAACATGAACCAATGTTATAAAATTGCACTTCACCTCACATAAATCTAAAGTTTGAAAACTGTACCATCTTCTTCCCCTGGTTATTCACTATCTTATCACCCTCCTTCATTCCTCCATAGTTCTCATCTCACTCACTGCCTGCTTTTTGTTTGTTTGACTCCTCCTTCCCCATATCTTTCATAACTCTGTAAACTCCTTGAGGCCAAGGGATTGCCTTCTATGAGAGTTTCTAAATTTAATATAAAATGGATAATTAGAAAAATATTTAAATGATAGGTAAAAAGAAGGAAAAAAATAGAGAATAACCTATTTTGAATGTTTATGTTTGAATGTTTATAAACAATTTTTAATTGCTTATAATTTAAACAATGTTTAAAAGTGAATTTGAATTTTGAAAAAGCAAGAACTAAGCACACTATGTCATCATGTTACTGGATAGCTAGAAGATCAAGATGATAAGTGACATGATTATATTGAGATTAATAGGGTTTTGAAGAAAAGTGTATTCAAAATTATTATGAATGAAAGTCTATTTCAGCAATAATTTCATACAGAAAAATGATTTGAGAATAAATGCTTATATAGACATCAAGGTAATATAATGAAAGTAATTTGACTGGTTACTCTTAGTTCTTGGAAGATGCTTGAAAAATTTTACCTGCAATTATAAAGTATTCAGTACTTGATTAGGAATGAAATGACCATGACCAACTACAGTAGTCCCCTGTATTTATCCAGAAGAATTGTGCTTATAGTAGCACAATTCACAATAACCAAGTTATGGAACCAGTCTTAGTGTTCATCAACAGATGAATGGATAAAGAAAATGTGGTATATGTTCAACATGGAATTTTTTTCAACCATAAAAAAGAAAAAAAAAGGCACTTGAGGAAAATGGATGAAACTTGAATGCTTTGTGTTAAGTGAAATAAGCAGGACTCAAAAAGTCAAGAGTTTTGTTTGTTTGTTTGTTTGTTTTGTGTATGTGAAAGTTAGAGTGGGAAAAGGAAAAACAAGAGGTGGGGGAATCTTATGAAATTAGAAGGCAGATTAGTAGAACAGAGGAAGAGGAACAGGAAGATGAAAGAGGGGAGGGGAACAGGAGCAACTAGGAAATGAAATCAACCAAATTATGTTATGGGCATGTATGAATATGTTACAATAAATGAATTATTATAATGCACCTATAAAAGCAGGAAGGAACAAAAGCTTCTTTATAGTATAACTTCTCACAATAAAAAAGAAAGAATGCATTTCCTCTCTTCTTTTTTCAATTTTCCTATTCTGTTTTCATTGTATTTCAGTTAAGTTGTGAACTTAATTACTTTCTTCAAACACATACTTTGCATGGTCATGAATTACACCAGAGTTTCCAAATTCAATGACTCCTTTTCCAAGCAGTGATTTTGGAAGAATTAATCACCTCTTAGAAGAAATCACCAATTTCAAATTATTTAAAAGTTTTTACACTGACAAATCCCATATGTATTCCCCCAGTTTCTGTTTTTACCATGACTGTAAGAATCAATGCCTCTGATGTTATTTCACTCAGATATTTCATAATCATTACAATCTAGTCCATCTAAATCCAATTCTTGATTTTAGCAATCACCAGAAAGAAAATTAGAATAAAAATAAGCAGATAAAATGCTATATCATTTTAGTATTCTTGCAACAATCAGTGTTATCCTGAGAAACAGAATCAATAGAATAGAGGGATGGATAGACTTGATAGATGATAGATGGATAGATAGACAGATATTATCAAAAATTAACTCAGATGATTATGGACTCTAAGAAGTTTCGATCTGCAAGCAATAAGTGGAGGTCTATAAGTGCCAATGGCATAGGTACAGCCTGAGTTCAAAGGCCCAAGTATCAGGAGAGTGGTATTAATGCCAGTTTGAAAGTCAACAGACTCTAGGCCCAACAAAAGCCAATTTTTCAATTTGAATCATGAGGAAAAACAGAACAAAACAATAATTTTCCAGATGTAGTAGTCAGAAAATAAAACTTATGGAAACTTTCTGTTTTTCTATTTACATTTTCAATTAATTGATTGAGGTATATTCATTTTAGGTAGGGAGAACAATCTGCTTTACACATTTTAATATTACTCCAATTCAAATGCTAACTCAGAGATAGATACCCTCTTAGACAAACAAGGTCAGAAAAGCATTTGGCCAAATGTCTAGTCACCCAAGGCTAGACTCATACAATTTACCATCACAGTTCTGTACCATTGAAAATGGCACTACTAAGGTCCAATATTTCAAATCAAAATTCTTAAAGTTATTCTTAACTTTTTTCTCTTTTTATACTCTATGAGAAATTCCAGTCTCTATTTTCAGAATATTTTCGGAATCCAGTCACTTTTATCCATCTCCATCGTTATTATATCATTCCAGACAATGACTGACTTCCATTTTGGCTGCAAGAGAGTAGCTTTCAAATTTGGCTTTCTGCTTCACTTTGTGTCCCACTGACATTTTTTTTTCTATACAAACTAGAAAGAGTTTTTCTAAAATATAAATTGAATAATTCCACTTCCCTTTATAACCTTTCATTGACCTTACATAATATTAGGAAGAAAATCTAAAACACTTTTGTTAATTTACAAGATTCTCTAAGATCCAACCCCTGGCTTCCCCTCTGATCTCATTTCTCTCCTTTGTTTCCTCTGCTCACTATACTGTAACTGGATTATTCTCAGTTTTGTGATCAAGCCTTTCCCTGACATAATTTTCATGGACTCATTCAAACAGCAGGATCTTTTTGCACATCTTTTCCGGTGTCTATTCAAATGTCACATCTTCTAAAAGACCTTCCCTGACCATCTAATTAAATTATACCCCCATCATTCCCCATTTTTATATTTATTCATATTACTAAATAATACTTGTCATAACAGAATTATCAGTTGTTATTGACTGTGAAGCTCAACTATTAGAATGTAAGCACAAAAACCAAAACTTTTACCAATGCTTAGAATTTGGGTGCTTGTGTGTGCACGCGCCCATGTGTGTGTTAACTGACTTTCATTATTTGTCTTTCGTTTTATTTGGCCTATATCTAAACTACTCTAGTAATATTCATAAGATTCATAACTGGAAACACAGAAGGAAACTCACTCCACTATATCCCAGATGATTCCTTGAGACTTACAGAATTTTAACAGTGAATCTACGGAAACACTTTAGGTATGTATACATAAGAATACGCAGATAACACTATTCCACCTGCACTGAAACCATTCCTTAGTATCTATCTTGTCATTCATTTTCAGGAATTTAGAAAAAATATTTTTTTTGTAATAAATGGTTATGAAGTGACCATTTGAGTGACTTTTCCAAAATAGAAAAGTACTGCAAGATGTCAATGTGTCTACCAGTAGACATGAACTATTAGTAACTTCAAATGATATAACTTTATTTAAAAATAAGAAAGTAAAAGCACTCTTTTCTCCCATCCAAACTTTTGAAAAATCCTACTCTACTCAGCCCCAAATACACCCAACAGTCTCTGAACCTTAATAATTACATTTCCCCAAGTACCATTTCATAGCATTCCAATGACAGCATCAGCCCGGGAGCCCTAGTCAGAGTACAGTTTCAGACTTTGAATGACTGTACATACTATGTCAGTAGTCACATGATTCTACTGCATACGCAGACCCCAGCACAATATTTGCATATGGTGGGTGCTCAAAAGTCAGAGTCTTCTTACCACTCACATTTTCTTCAGGTGCATTGGAAACCTCTTAGTTTTTCTTCTGACCAGAACATATTTGCTGAGCAATAACTTTCTAACCCAGAAGCCTGAGGGTTAAAAGGAGCTAATACTTGTGGGGATAAAAATGTAGAACTCTGAAGGCTGTAGCTTTATTAGTGTCAGCATTGTAACATGCTGCTATATGTTTGTCAGAGACAAGCAATAAAAAACATATTCATTAAACATCACCTAGCAGCCTGCATATCACAAGCCTCATGATTATGCCTATTAATTTCTAAGGCTGATTTTGTTACTCTAATTCCAGGGGGAGAGGGCATTTTAAATTGGAGCAAAAGCCCAAGGATAAAACCCACAATTCTTTACCATTAGGAATAATACAAAGCCAAGCATGAGAAGGAAAGATCAGGGTATTTGAAATAGTTCCCCACCCACCTTTTTATTACAGGATATAATAAACAAAGAAAATGTTGTTATTTTTATGCAATTATAGCATTGTAATGCATTGCAAATATTTCCTAATTTCACTGTTTAGTACATTTTCCATCCCCTGTGTTTCCTAAATTCCAGTCACACCAGATATTGCCTGTATCCCCACCCTTTGCCCTAGGCATGAAGGTCACAGAAGAGTAAGGGGTAAAAGCTAATACAGAGGAAACCTTCAGCCACTTCCTATCTAACCATTCAAATAGCAAAGGAACCGCAGCTTTAACGTCACCACTTGTGCCTTGACCCAGTAACTGCCCATTAAGCAGAGGAAGGGCACAGTCTATCAGTAGCTTAGCAACTAGCACATTTTCCTTCCCACTGAGGTTGAGCATCTATTTAACAGCACTTCCGGCCCCATTGACGTCCATCTGGCTGAGCAGTTTCCTTCCTCTGCTGAAATAGGAAGATCCTACAATTATGTGTTTACCCACGGTCTAGAAGTCAGGGATTAGTCTCTTAAAAGCAGAATTGTGTCCAATTGGGTGAATTTCAAGAATGAGGCCTAATTCCTGAATTAGAAAGCCATAAAATGTTAAGTGTTCATTATTCTGCTTTCTCTATGATGCTTATAGCCTGCTGGCCTCTTTTCCTAAAAGGTCCCTCTGCTTAACTCTCCGACAAAAACCAAGCAGGAAGATGAAAGGGAAGACATAAAAATGAATGAATTTAATTTCACAAAATTGGATGTTTTGTCCTTCAGAGCAGAAGTGATATTCTGCAGGATAATCTTTTCTTTAAAATACAATGGGTGCAAAAAATTTCAAGGTGACATTTGAGCGCAAATGAACCATTTCAAATGATCTATTGATGACTTTAATCATAGAAAATGTTTAAAATAACATAGGTTTTGAAGAAGTCCTGAGCAAGTTAAGTCAAGTTAAACTCATTTTTATGTTGCTGAAAACATACATGTTTTAAGAAACATAATGTAATTTGGTTCTAGAAAATGCTGTAATGTGCTTGAGATTTGTTTTTTCTTTTGGACAGCAAAGTTCTGCTCCCTGTAAAATGATGGAAATAGACTTTTAATCATACATTCAAAATTAACACTGTTTACAAAATTGTGCTGTAATTTTGAATATATTCTATACTTAGGTAAAAATAAAAAATGATTTGTTTCAGTCACTATTTATAAAAATGATTTCTGCTGGATACTTATTTGCATGCATGCAAATGGAGGTAAATTTGACAGAATTTGTAGGCATACTGTGCCAAAATTTTCTAAAATATTCAACTTTCCCACGTGTAGGAAGTTAACCCTTTGTTTGCAAATAGGATAATGAGGGTATATAAGTGGTAACTAACTGTTGTTTGTGAGTTGTTCAAAGAGTGAAACTTAGAAGTAAGTTAATTTTAAAATATTTATTAAAGTTTCCATCAAAATTGAAATTCTTTAATGTTGATGTTTTGTTCTTTATTTTTCTGGAGATGGTATCTTAATTTATTTAATTGTTTTCCCACATGAAGCATAGCCAGTGTTTAGTACAGACTATGATTGTTTGACCACAACTCTTGAGTCTCTGCTTTTTGCTAAGATCCCTCCCCCTCCCCCAAAAAATTAGGAGATGGAGAAAAGTGGAACCAGGGATGAGATACAAGCTGGTCATAAATTTGAACATAATCCAATAAGTTTTCTTGAGGAAAGAGGAAAGGAAAGGAGAAGAGGCCCTTTTATCAACTATCTTTCCTGTGCATTGATCAAGAAGAGCCCCAAGGAATCACATTTTGGCTAGGTTAGACTCCTGTGCCAATACATTCTCCCCATTGCAATGGAAAGGTCTGGGAAAGAGGCCAAGAGAGAAGACCTGAAGCAAAATGTAGCTAAGGTCACCTCTGTGCAGCTATTGCTACAGCTAGAGCAGAATTAAGAGGACTATAGAGTCAAACCCTTTTGCACTCAGCCATGATCTTTCTGAGCTCCATTAAGTCAAATCCATCACAAAATATTTGAAGACACAGACCAGCTGCAATCTGTTCTAAAATCTTAACACTGAAGATTTAGTGAAATAAATTTTAGTCTCCCATATAGCAACTGGTACTGAAAATTATTTCCATGATCTTCTTTCTCCACTGCCCCTTCAAAAGCTGCCTCACCCTTAGGGATAGCACTTTGGGATTTCTGGGTTGTGTTCTTAGTTAGATAATACAAGTCTTCTTCCCCATATGACCTAGGAATTTGGATGCTTTATGGCTGTTGAGCTGTTCCCTCCTCTCTTACAATTAGCACTGGGAAGTAGAAGCAGCATAAGACTCCCTAGTGAAAGCCTAGGGTTCAGAACATTGTCCTTCATACCCTCCTATGTAGCAGCCACCCTAGCTCCTTGTGGTATTCAGGATGCTTTATCCTTCCAACGGAATGGCAACTTTTCTCTTTGCCTGTTACCCACGGGCATGAGTGACAAGCTTATACCTTTTGCTTCAGTGGATCACTCTCAGTGTAGAACCAGGGCTTCTAAACAGGACATGTTGGTACTTTTACTGCAGAACGTGGGGAGACTGTGATCTCATTATACAACTCAATACTAATCTAAGGGGTCAGAGAAGATATCTTATATCTATGATTAAAGTCTATACTTACTCAAATTTGAGTAAGGGGGAATGACCCCAGATAATTCAGATGGACCTGAGTCCATCAGATGAAGGGTCTTCAGAGGAAAGCTGAAGTGCCCCTGAAGCTGAAGCAATTCTGCTTTATGCAACAGCTTCACACTGTGCCTGATAGTTGGGGTCCACCTTTCCTGATGGCCAGCCATATGGATTTTGGACATCTGGACATTCCCAGTCAGTTCCTATAATCCTACAACACACAAGTTAAACCCTTGGGGAAAAAATACTCCTACTGTCTCTGTCTCAGTCTGTTTGTTTCTGTCTGTGCCTCTCCCTCCTCTTTTCACTCTCTCTCTCTGTCCCTCCTTCCCCAACTGGTTCTGTTTCTTTGGTTAAATCATTCTTACTGAGGCAGCGTCTATCTCCCTGTTTCTGAGTTACTCACAGCTGGTTATACTGTTTTAAGAGTGTCAGGGTTCATCATGTTTGTGATTTGTCACAATTTGTACTTAGAGCTCTTTCACATGCATTGTACAAACCATCAACATTTATTTCCTTCTATCCCACACTTTTTGACCTATAATGTAACATATTTACATAAATTCTTGCTAAGATATCAGCTTGACATGTAACAGATACAAAGTTAACTGGAAGAACTTCAAGTGCAACCAAGAAACTTTAACGGAACAAGAACCAAGTTTCTAAGGAATGCAAATAAAATGGTAGAATGACAGGTGGCAGGTTTGATTTTTTTTTATACTAAGCATTTATTTTGCATAGATGCAATATGGAATTGATCAAAAATTCCTTTGTGATCAAAGCCATTATGTTGAGTAATGGCAATTGAAACTACAGATGAATATTTTAAAATTGAAATAACCCATGAGGTAAACATTCTATAATGAATATGATGAACTGCTACTTTGAAACCCTAGTGATTTTTCTACCAAGACCCATAACTAAATAATAGATCTCAAACTAATGGTATTAAAATAAGCAAACAATGTATTTGAAAATTCTATGTGTATTTAATTCACTGATAGAAGATAAACTATCTTAAATTCAGCTAATTTTTTAACATGACCAAGTTATTTGTACATTAAAAGCAAAACTAATGAATATCTTCTATTTAGATCTGATATTACTTTCATGTATTAAATATAAATTAAATGATTTATATATTTATAAATATATATCATTTATATGTAGCTATAACATAAATATGTGTTCATATAATATACCTTATACATATTTACTGACAAATTATGCATCTATATATCTGTATCTCCCATGATCTTAAATTATTCTCAGAGAACTGACACATTATATGTGTATAAATATCCTGTGTTCTATAGTAACAGTTTCCCCTATGTTAGTTGTTTAACAAAAATAAGTTAGTGTTTTTCTCATACTTTATAATCTATGATATTAGTAGTTGGCTTTAACCACACAAGGCCTAACTGATGAGACTTCACTGTCTGACCATGTGGCCTCATTGTAGCTTACCATCTTGTAACTTTTCTTTTTTAAGTGCATCATATTCAACTTACAACCTTTCAATAACCTCAATAGGGTAAGAGTGAATATGAATAATTGTGTATAAACTTTTTATTACCTCACCTCTAATGTGGTACACATCACTCCTTCACATTTCATTACCAGAAAAAAAAAAAAAAAGAAAAAAACTTGTGACCTTATTCAAGACAAATATTGTCAAGCATTTGGAGGAGTGGTTGAACACTATTACCTTTATTGCAGTGCACTCTTCCTCATATAATAGGTGTTATCTCACATCATCATAAGAAGGTTAAGCACAATATAATAAAATGCTTTGAAAAAGATCACATTCTCATAACTTTTGTTGGAGTATATTATTAAAATTGTTCTATTATATTATTAGCTATTGTTCTTAATCTTTTAGTCACCTTTATTTATAGGTTAAATTTTATCATATGTAGGTATGTGTAGAATAAAACATTACAAATATAAAATTTGAAATATCCACTGGGATATTGGAATGTATTCTTCTCAGATAAAGGATAAGGACGGACTAGTGTAAGAAGTTTCTCCATATTCCTTAGCATTTAGAATTAGAAGATGAGAATGCAAGATGATGTAGGACTTACATATTTTGATTTTACTTTCTTTTACCACATTGACCTTTCTGGAATGAAGAATATCTAACATGTTAGAATATTTTATAGTACTTGTGTTTTACTTATTTATATTATTTAATTTTCTCCATAGAGACAGAAACAACACCATGGATTGATGGATTGATGGATGGATGAATGGATGGATAGATAGATAGATAGATAGATATGAAAGGAAGATTTGTTAGGAGAATTGGTTAACATTTTTATGGAAGCTGAGAAGACCCATGATATGCTGGCTGCAAGTTGGAAAGCCAGGGAAGCTGGTAACTGACTCAGTCCAAATCAGAAGGCCCGAGAACCAAAGAAGCTTATGGTGTACTGCAGTCTGAGACTGAAGGCCCTGAGAGCCTGGGGTAGCACAATCAAGCTGCTCAAAAGCACAAAGATCTAGAGCTCTAATGTCTCAGGGCAGAAGAGGGAGTGTAGGTCTGTAATACAGAGTGCAAGAATGCATCTTGGTCTTCAGCCAGTTGGATGTTTCCACCCTCCAATGGAAGTGAAAGTTTCCCACTCAGCCAACAAACTCACACAAAGATGATCTCTGAAAACACCCTTGCAGACACACCCCGAAGTAATGCTCTAACAACCCCCTAGGCATTCCTCAATCCAGTCAAGTTAACACCTAAATTAATCATTGCAAAATCTCAACAACTAAAATGGAATAGATGACTAAATCAACTATTGTTTCTTACATACTTGATGAAATGCATAAACTGCTCAACAAGATAAGCAATGAGTAATATTCTAAATTAGCAACATAATAAAATTAACATTGATGTATTTTGTTACTCTTATAAGCCCTCCTTAGCAACAGTGCTATACAATGGAAAAAGCAAGTAACAGTTGCTTTAAATTTTTTTAAGAATTAAAAATGGGGGGCTGGGGTTGTGGCTCAAGCGGTAGCGCGCTCGCCTGGCATGCTTGCGGCCCGGGTTCGATCCTCAGCACCACATACCAACAAAGATGTGTGTCCGCCGAGAACTAAAAAATAAATATTAAAAATTCTCTCTCTCTCTCTCTCTCTCTCTCTCTCTCTCTTTCCTCTCTCACTCTCTCTTTAAAAAAAATGGTTAAGTTGATCTTTCAATAAATCAAAAATCATCAGTTCACTGGAACAATTAGAGATAATGAAAATGCAAGCTATGTTGATATTTTCTAGGTATTAAATATCAGTAAATATAGATTATGAGAAATGTTGTCTGAATCATTTCTTAATTAAGTGGACTCAATGAGTATCATCAAAAATAAGTATGAAGGACCCAAATTTTCTATGTGAAATTACCTTTGAAAAATGACCTTGGTAGAATTAGAACTAAAGACTAGACCTGAATGTACCATATTCATATTAAGCTGTGCTAATTCCTCAGTATCTTTTCATCTCTACATTGAATTTCTCAAAAAATTAAATTTATTTAATGTGATCAGTGGTTTTTCTGATGATATAACTGAGAAATTAGAACCTTTATTAAATATGTGGGATTAAAACTTAGAGAACGTCCTGTGGGACTCAGTTGACTTTAAATCCATTACTGACTAAGGGTACTAGCCTACTTACACATGATTAGCATTGCCAATGGTTAAAATAATGTAAATACAATCTACATTCCATGACACAATTAAGCCTCAAATTGCAATTCTCTAAGGAGTAAACATTTACTTGGTTTTCTCCTGTATGGGCAACAAAATTTGAAATTTAGTAATTCAGTAGGTCTTGTTAAATTCTTCTATGACTTCATACACTTACCTTGATCAGGGGCAAAATGCTTATTAAATTGGAAATTTGTGATCATGTTTTACTGTATCTGAGAAATATCAATTCCTCAATTCATTAGAAACAAATAAGCAAGCAAACGAAAATGCTAGGTAGACATATAATTGTTGAGAGCCATGGCTGGTCAGAATGATGCCTGGCATTTGCAAGAGGGAATGTTTGAAAGGTGACACCAGCGAACCATTGAGATGATGATTTGGGTTAAGTTTTATATAATTGCTGTGATGCTGGATTGATTGTATTGTATATTTGACCTTTACTGTCCCGCAATGGGGCGGCTCTTGCTGCCTTGGGCGCTGGCTACTTTGGAGTTCTTGTGGGGATTCCCAGAGAGTTCCCATTGGTTGGGAAAGTGCTGGAGGAGGGATTTCCCCTGTGGGGGTTTTCTGGAAGCACCGTGTGGGTGGCGTTGGCAGAAAAGAGCGCGTGCAGTGCCAGTGAGAGTTGAAATAAAGTAGTTGCTGTTTGAACCTACAAGGCTTTGTGGCGGCTTGGTTATTCGTGCCCAGCCAGACTGCACCATATAATATTTGATATAGATAGATATTCACACATATATGTACATATGTACATTTATATATAGACACATATAGAGGCATACATATACACACAGATTTATACATATGCATATTTAAAAAATTTTTGCAGCATAATTTCTTACGCTGCCAAAGTATCTGACAAAAGAAAGTGTACACATCTAGTTGTTCAACTGATTGAGCTCTTCCATGCCTTTAATTTTGCATTTTTCTCATTAGATCTAGTCCACAGTATATGCTATGATTGCACCATTTTCCCCTTTTTCCACCATTCTGTTATTCCCTTTCCTTCCCTTCCCTATCTCTCCTTCATCCATCTCCTTCATCCACCCTCCCTCATTTTCTTCCCTTTCTTCTCATCTCTCCTGCTCTCCTCCCCTTCTTCCCTTTCCTTCTATCACTTTCCCTCGCCTCTTCCTCTTTCTTCACAGTCTTATCACTAAGACAAAATCATAGCATGTACATTAGCCATTTTTACATCACTGTGAAAAATTAACTTAAGAAAACAACATGAAGAAAGAAGTATTGACTTTGGCTCATAGACTTAGAAAACCTACTTCCTTCACATAGGTACTATCTTTTACAGGTTCCATTACTTCACTATAGTCCATTCAAATTTTAATCTATAAATGAATTAATCCATGAAGGAGGTGAAAGTCCTCTTGAGCCAATCACTTCCCAATCCCCACCTCTGATCATTGTTGCATGGGGGACCATGTTTTGAACATTTGGAACTCTAGGGGTATTCTAAATTCAGACCATAACACCTTTTATGGTTCGAATATTGATATCCCCCCAAAGCTCATGTGAGAGACAATACAAGAAGATTTAGAGAAGAAATGATTGGGTTATGGGAGCCTTAGAACAATCAGTGAATTAATCTCCAGATGGGGTTAACTGGAAGTGGTAACTAAAAGTAGGTAGAGTGTGGTTGGAGGAGGTGGGTCACTGGGGTATACTTTTTTTTTTATTTGGCAAGTGGAGTCTTTCATTCATTCACTCTGCTTCCTGATAATCAAGTGAGCTACTTCCTTCCACCACGCTCTTCCATCTATGTTCTGTCTCACCTCCAGCCCAGAGGAATGGAACCGTCTATGATTTGAAACCTCTGAAACTCTGAGTCCCCACATAAACTTTTCCTCCTCTAAAATAGTTCTAGTCTAGTCTTTAAGTCACAGCATTGAAAAAAGCTGACTAAAACAACATTCTACCCCTGGCCCCCAATGTTTCATCCAGTCTCACAATGTATAATGCATTCAATCCATCTCTGAGAGTTCCCATGGTCTTAACAGTTTCAACATTGCTCTAAGTCCCAAGTCTTCTCTGAAACTTTAAAGCAAACCCTTAGCTGTGAAAACCTATACAAAAATAAACTTCCAACACCTAATGGTGAAAATGGCACAGGGTACACATACCCATTCTGAAAAGGAGGAATGGGGCCATAGAAAGGAGGGATGGGAATAAGGCAAGATGGAACCCATGAAGGCAAGCATTAAATCCTACAGCTGTACACCTGGTATCTGTGGCATATGGAGGCAAAATATGATCTTCAAAGGATCTCTACTCCATGCCTTTCCTGGTTGCAGCCTAAATGGCCACTTTGGGGACTGGCTTTGGACACTGCCTGCTGCTTTTCTTGGCAGCCATTCCATGTTCTTGGCATCTTCAATTTCCTGGGGTTTCCATTTAAACATTGGCTTCATTCTGAAGCTTTACCTATCACCCTCTCAAGCGCTGCCCTCAGGGACTACAACCCTGCCACACACTATGAGGTCTCTCAGGCCTTCCTTTGAAATCTCAGTGGAAACCTCTATGACCCCAAAACTTTTGCATTCTGCATTCCTACAAAATCAGCACCATATGGGTAAAGCCACCAACTCCCCTCAGTGAGAACAACAGCGGAGCACACTTGGACCATGGCTGCAACAGCCTCTGGGTACCTGGATGGCTGAACATGGTGGAATGATTCCTAGGAACACATACCAAATGTAAGTCCCATTAGTATGTAGTTTTTTTTTTTTTTTTCTCAGCAGGAAGTATCCATTCTTCACAAAACTGAATCCATAAGCCCTACCAAATCTGGCTGTAGCACAATTCCACTCACAATACTGCAGAAAATATCGGAGTTTTCCTTCTGCTCTAAATGGTGCTCTATACTCTGACAGTTTATGTATCTGCCCCTCTTTTGCAAAGCATCTAATTAGAAAAACTACTTCCCACATGTAAGACAAATCTCTTACTATTTACTTGGGCCCTTGTAAGTTTTCTTTATTTAACATCACAATTAATATTTATTCTTTTTTTTTTATTTTGTGGTGCTGGGGATTGAACCCAGGGCTGTGCATGTGAGGCAAGCACTCTACCAACTGAGCTATATTCCCAGCCCACAATTCGTATTTATTCTACTTATTTGCTTCTGTGGGTTTAGTATATTTATCCATTAGAATTTAAATTTCAAGTTCAATTTAAGTTTCCTTTGCCACACTATTGTCCCCACAACTAACACTATTGAACACACAAAATGGTAGGGCAATAAATCATCTGTTGATTAATTCATTTGTATCACTGCTTATGTAATGTTATACAAGGCTACTCAAGCCATGCCTCATCTTCTGTGGGACTGTGGTAGAATATAACACACAGTGAAGTTTTCAAGGTAACAGGGATTTTGGATAATTGTATCAGTCAGTCAATGGTGACTCCAGCAGGGGCCAGCACAGCCTCCTGGGGAATAGCTATAATACAAAGGCAATTTTCTGAAGTCTAGGCATACTGTAAACTCTTATCAGCACTTAAACAGTGGCTGGACCAGGAAAAGGGATCTGGGAAATGAAGCAATCAACACTGATGACCATCTATTCAGCTGAACCAATTTATTTAATTGAAAACAGAAATATCATTTAACAAATTCTCATTAATTATTTTTCTTCAGGGTAATTTTGAGACTATAATTAAAACTTACAGAAGTTTTAATTAAAGTGACTGGTAGACATTAAATTAGAAGAAATAATGTTCTAACTTTAATAAAAATTAATTTTGTTTTATTTTAATAATAATTTTACCAACCACTCGGAGAAAAAAAGTCTATTAGTCAAGAATATAATTCTGAACTCTTGAAAGTATAACCAAAAGTGCTCAGATATTCTTAAGAAGTGATTTTTCTGTCGGATATTCAGGATGTGACACTTGGTGCATTCTAGTTTGCCAAAGGACAAGGGACACTCTTCTTTGATCAAGTAATTTAGATCTGGATATTGTCACCAAGGAATAAAAACTGTTCTTTCCAACTTCACTAAGAAAAAGCCAGTGTTCTGGATAAGACACTTCCTTCTTTTTAAGAAACATAGTTTAAATACTGGAAAAGAAACTGATGCTCCAGATTTGTTTGAAAAATGCTTATAGCACTTTATTGAAAATATTTTCTATAATTTTAGAAAGCTAAGATTCTACTTTTAAAAGTAGAGTAAATATCAGATAAAGTACTCTAATAACCTCCTGGTTCAGAATTTCCTTTTAAGCTAAATTTTCTTTCAGAATAAGAGATATTTATGTCATTTTTTCTGAAGTCCACTTTGCAGTTTCAGAATTTCTAAAACTCAAAAGTTGACAAGCAGCACATTCCATTACCAGCCAACTGAGGACACTGTCACGTCATGCCACCTATGGAACACTCTACAGAGCAGAAGACACAGAATGACTTTACATTTAATAAGACAACTGTTTTGTCTTATGGAACCAGTTAAAAACCTAGGGGCACATATTAATTTGGAAAAGATATCCTTAGCAAATCAAGACAGGAATTGGGAGTTGTTCAAGATGATATTCTTCACTTCAAATAGCTACAATGTTCCTGTAGTCATTATAGAACACACTGAAGACTCATAACTTAACAAATCACTTAATAATAGTTTGATGCAGTATTATAATCAATGTACTTATTTACCTGTCCCCAATATTAATATTTTAATATATACTTTGGCTAAATTATTTCTGTAATTATTTAAAGTAAATGCCCAATTTAATTAAAGTCCAGTTCCTTATAGATGGATAATTATATAAGCTAATTCATACTAATTAATACAAAATATGAATTCTAGGCAATACATTTAGATACCTTCTGTTTGAATCTGTTATGTTGAAACACATGATACACACTTTTCAAAGGCTCTCATATTTAGGGAAAGTAGGTGAGACATGTATAACTATGACGCAAGACAGACTACCTCTCTTCAATACACGTCTGCTTATACTATCAGAAGAACTTCTTGGAAGGACTGAGCTTTTGAATGTGAATGATGGTAAACATAAAAGAAAGTAGTCACAATTTAACAGTTCCTGTAAGTGATTTGCATTCTAATTAATGACCTAATGATTCAAACTTTTATTTACATCCTAAAATACTCATTTGTAAAATAAAAATTTTTAAACAGACAATAATTTTCTATTGAAATTTGTTGTCTTTTTATCTCTAGATGGCTTGCTAATTACAGGAAAATGTGTATAGTTGTTTTACAATGTCTTTTCCTAAGGTATAAGAGGCTGATTCATTTTAGGGCTGGAACTGAAAGTCTGAATTCAGACAATGCTCATTCTTAAATAGTATAATACTCAGCAAATTCAGATGATAGGAAATAAACCACTGTTATTTTGGCAGAGAGTTCAAAGGATATTTATTTAAGCCACACCAAAAAACATTTCAGTAAGTAGTTTCTGAAGAAACTCATCATGAGAAGAAGTACCTGGCATTTCTAACAGAAGTGTAAGTTAAGGTAGTCCTTCAAGTTCTTTGGAAAGACTATTAAAGATTAACTTCATTCACAACTGGATTCAAATGATTAGAATTTGTAAGCCTAATAAATTTCTAAATTTTAGAATTTTTGTTTTGTTTTAAATATAATCAATTTAAAGTTAGGAAATCACCTCAAAAATCTATATTCTTTGATATATCTTTACTGATTAAATCAATATAAATTTATAGAAAAAGTAATATAGTTGAATCTCTAATAAAACATGACATTATAATTATTTTGAAAGAAATTTAACACATACTATTCTCCTAAGATATTTATAATGAATACCAGTGGATATCTAGATTGCAATTATGTATTTGGAGCTTGCAAATGTCTCTATTACATTTTTTCACTGAGCTTCATAGTCTTATTGATATATAGGTATTATTATTCGCCCTATTTTAATTCAGAATAGGTTTAGCCTCAGGAAAATTGAGTAACTTGCCATAGGTCCCAGAGAGGTAGATCCCAAGTTCCTAATCCTATTAAGTGTAAACACCTCCATCATATCATAACTTTATCTATCTATCTATTTATTTATTTATTTATTTATTGGTATGGTGACCTATATACTATCCTCTCTTATTTTCTTTTCTTCTTGAGATATCAGAGATGAAATTTTGTTTAATTTCATTAATAGCTTTATTAAGCCTGAAACATAAGCAGTCAAAGAGAAAGATCTCACTCTCTCTCTCCCCTGGAAGTCTATTGTTTACTTTCTGGTGAATGAAATATATCATTGTGTGGTAAATACGTTAATACATAAGAATATATCACAAGTTTAAATTATAAATTTTGTAAAGAAGTAAGATCAGATACATTCATATTACAAAAAATAAATATATATAAAATCAACCACAGTGAATTCTTGATCATAGGATAAAAGTAGGCTTGCAATTTCAGCCAAGAGACCACACCCTTATATCACACCAAAGCTTCCTGGATGAACTAGGAGTACCTCTCATCCCCAGGTGAAAACCTGTCTGAGCTAGCTTGAGATTGTAACCATTCAAGAAAATTTCATTTGGAAGTGAGACTGAGTAGATAGTTCTGAGATATCCATAATAAGCTATCTTTCAGAGTAGATGACTTCCAAAACCTGATTTAGTGCTCTAAAAGATAGCTATGTTTTTATCACTTTAAGTCACATGAAATTATCACTATTTATAGGTCAACATCAGTTTGAAAATTTGACATGATTCAAATTTGACTTTATTTGTATAAGAACAGTTGAAGATCTTCACTAAGAGCTTCAACTTTAGAATCCAAAGATTTTCATTCAACTATATAAAAATAGTCATGTTAATTAAGGAAAGTTATTATGAATTCTTAAATGGACATGAATATAGTAGAGATAGGCCCCTCAGATTCACTGTGAGTGTTAATTAAAACTATGAATACAATAAGTCTAGCACAATATTAACAGAATTCAAATAGTAGATATTGAGTGGATAATATTGTTGCTGAAGTCCTGTATCTCAACTTTGAACCCTACCTATCTGTCTCACCGAGAAAGACTTCCTAGTTACTTCCGATAAACCAGATCTGCAGCTCCAGTTCAGAATTGATCTCTGTCGCGGTTATCCGCAGAACCTCTTCCAAATAAACTTGTGTGAGGTAATGTAACTGAAGGAGTCTTCTAAGACCTAATATTAGAATTGGCTATTAAGCATGTATTTGTTAATGCCAAGAAATACCTTTCCCAGCTGTGACTTAGAGGATGATACACCTCTAGCCCTTGAATGCATACATGCAAATTTATGAATTATTCATAAATAATTTAACATTCAGTACAAGTATAGAAAATGTTTTCAATACTCTATGATACATTCAGCTGTAAAAATTCAGTAAGTGGGGTTCCCCATATCTATTTACTCTGAGCTATGGGCATTCAAGACTATACCCATTCCTATCCCAGCCTTTCATTCATTTGACACTTTCTTTCAAACTCACAAGCAATTCCTAAGTGTCTCAGTCATTGATTTTTTTACACCTTTGCTCTAAGTGATCATGGTGCCTTATAGATTGTAAATTTCTTGAGATTAAACACTGTATTATTCACTTTGGCATGTGATTAGCATGTAGTCATATATTACAGGAATCCTAATAATATATGTTAAACAGAATCTATTTGAAAATCTAAATAATAAGTAGATAACTATGAAAATGTGTTTGCAAAGTTATACTTGAGACTTTGAATATTTAGGAAATGGTTTTATTTGTTTCAATATTGAACCATATGTTGGAAAAGATTTAAGACTTGCAAACCAATAATAACTACCTATGGACCTATACTTCAGTAGAAATAGTAGTATTTGAAAAACAAAATTCTACCTCTACATAGAATGTCAACTCAGTCCTACCGATGCCCAAATCTCTTGTTTCTAAGTCATAATCCTTCAGATGTGTGAGGATATGAATGACTGCTTGCATTGCTGAGAAATTTCTGAAGGCCATGGTGACTTGATGGCACCCAGGGAAGACATTGGCTGAAGCAGAAATCTGGATGTTTTGATGTCTATGTTTGTATTCATAAGGGGTGTACAATATGGTAGCCAACAACCACAAACAGCCATTACATTAAAATTTCAATTAAAATAATTAAAATTAAAAATTCAGATATTTGTTCATACTAAACATATTTCCACCTCTCAAAATTTTCAGTTTTATTTTTCAGAGAAAGCTCATACTTATCAAATTACATAACATAGAGGCAAAATATTTTTTTTAATCGAAGAAAGTTCTAATGAACGGCAGCAATCCAAACAGTTGATGGTAGATCATGGAAGTGTAGAGGTACAAGGAGTAGTTTATGGCTCATGTTATCAGAGTATCAATATAGGACTGTCATGACTTCAGAAATGCCCTGGCAATTTTCAGGTGCTGAAGGAATTAACACATCTCTCCACTTGTAACTATAAATATGGTGTTCTCTATTTGATATATATATACATATATATATATGTATATATATAACATATATATGTTTAATTTATTATGACAGATACATATATTATATATGTAATTTGTAAATATATATAAAATATATAATATAAATACATAATTTATTTACCTTAACAAGAAAATATTGTTTACAAAATTGAACATTTTTAAAAAAGATTCTCATGTGTTTTTTCTTTACATTCACACTCCAATTCCCTGTTGAACAAATTATAGAATTTTCATCACATACAAAAGTTTGCTTTTCATTTTATCAATCAACCATCTAAAAATCCAAAATAATTCTGACAACCAATTAAAAATCCTGAACAGAATTATAAAACAAATTTCAGATCTTTAAATGATGCTTTTATTTAAAAGGCAGTTCAATCTGGTTAAATAATACATAATTTATTATTGAGTTGGCTTTCCAATATGGAAGTATAACATTTGACTTATGGAAAATTTTGTTGCTGTTGTTAGGAAGACCTCCCTGAGGAAAAATAATCTGACAATTGAAAATTCTGAAATCACAAAAATACAAAGTTCACTACCAAAAAGAGATAGCCAATATTGATTTCACCTTTTCAAGGAAGTCATTTCCTGAGATTTAAAACCCTCACTGTAACACATTTGAAAATCAGGAGAATAAAGAAGCACTACTTGCAACTTTAATTGGCTGATATTTTTCATTGGAATATAGAAACTTTCTAACAAGAGGAAATTGTGTCCGATGGGTGACCTTAGTGTTGGACAGTTAGTCTCTTTCTATGTGAACTCTAAAACATGCATATGATTAGGAATGTGCATGAGCTTGTGAAGATATTACTGGCACTCTGCATTCTTCATATAAAGTTATGTGTGCCTAAGGCTGAATGCCGAACTGCTTTTCATACTACAGCTAATAGAATTTCATGAAATATTTAGACTTTCATAATATGACTTTTAAGTAAATTCTCAAGACAGTAGGGATTTATTGGCCATTCAAATATTTTTACCTGAAACAGAGCAACCATCTGGCATTCAGTTTGGAATGTGAATCCTGTCTGGGTCCGTAACTCTCTCCAGTGGCTACCATTCCTGGTTGATCAGAGTGCATCTCTCTGATCTGTCACAGGATAGCAACCATGCTTAGAACTCTCATTTCTCACATTTTGAATCAATTGCATATTAAAAAAATACTCATAAAGTGATATATAACTCGATTGACACTTTAGTCATCAGGAATATAGCAAAAACAAATAACAAATAAGTAAATCAAAGTCTCATTTTCCAGCTTGTTTTCGATGGTGATAATGTTGGTGGTATTGATAAGTGAAGGAACTCAACAAATGGGATATGTGTATACTGCATAGCTTAAAAATTCACTTATTCTTAGCATTTCTTCTGTTTAATTCAACTACTTAAGACTTTTATAAATATTCGTATTTACTGTACAGAGAATTACCTGTATTGGAATTACCTAGATATTCAGAAGAGGGTAAAAAATATTTTTCTTTGACTATAAAAAATAAAGTTATCCAGGCTTTTAGAATAGCACTAAATTAAAGATATATTATATTATTATATTCATTTTCCAAGAGATGGTACACACTTTTTGTCTTAACCCACCCAGAAAACCTTCCATTCCTGACAGGTAGACAGAATCTTGACACCTGAATGAATGAACTGGGTCACTAAAATCTCCACAATTTACAAAGCATTGCCTTTCTTTTGTCTATTTTTTCTTCCCACCCTCTTCTTTTTGTCTCTCACAGACTAAATAAAAGCAATTTGAAACCTACTTTATTTGCCTCATATAAAATCAACCATATATATATATGTATATTATCCATTTATATTCTTAAATCATTCTTCTGAAGCTAAATATGCTTCTTGTTCCATGTGACTATACTTCAAATGTTTATCTGCTTACTTGTTTAAAATGCAGTATTTTATATATATTATATTAATATTATACCTTATTATATTTTACATATATACATGTTCCTCCTCTCTTTTTAAATATTGCTCATCATCTTAGAAAATTATTTCAAAACATCAACACCAACTTGACAGGGGTTGAGGCTGTGGCTCAGTGGCAGAGTATTTGCCTAACATGCATGAGGCACTGGGTTAGATCCTTAGCACCACATAAAAATAAAAATAAAGATATTGTGTCCACCTAAAACTAAAAAATAAATATTAAAAAAGCAACATTGTCCCATATGCACTACAGGCAAGGAGTTTGTCATGCTTAAATATTAATTTGAACAAATATTAAATTTAATCAAAACTGTACCTATAAAGTTTCAAGCCACAAGTTAGAGTTTCAAGAGATACTCCTTATATATATCGCTTAAGTTCTAAATTTTCTCAACCTTATAGGAATCAAGTAAACCTTCTCTTGGAAACTGAACTGAATTTGCATAATTACTTTTAGTTTTAGAGCAACACTTATCTCATAACTCTATTATCAAGGAATGTAACAAACAATGGGTAAAGCACTTATCACATTACTTGGTATATGGTAATAGTTGGTAACTGATAGTTGGAACTACAATTATTATTACTTTCTTTGATGTTATACTATATATAAGTTTAAGTCTTCTGGAGTAAGTAGAACTGCTGACAACTTCTAATTTATTCATGTGTCTTAATTGTATATGATCATGACTCTTGTTTTCTGTATTTATTCTTGGCTACTGTTAAATAAGATATGAATAGATATGTGGCCATTTCAAAGTAGAGAGAAAAATGTTGAAACTTCATGTCTGGACAGTGGATGAATCAGCAGGTTGCTGTCATTGCGAACAACCAGACCTGAGAACACCAGACCCTCTTGTTTTAGCACATGGATGAATCCGCATATGGCTGGAAATAATATTCACACTGTTCTTGAAACCATTTTATCACCACAAAATACCATTATCCATTAGGCAATGTAACCCTTCTGGACATGTGTGCATTGGCTAGCACTGTGGGAAAAATGATATAAAACCTAACAAATCATAATATTAAACCAAAGGAGCAGTCACAGAATTGCTTTTCATGATTTTATCTCATTAATACTGAGCACTGGCATGGTCTTTATTCCTTTTTAAAGACAGGTTATTTCTTGAACTTATATTAACCATAAATTTTAAAATAGGTAGGCCATTAATTTATAGTGTGGAAACATTGGAGACTCAATATTAACTATGGATGCATGTGAACAATATTGCATACATGTACAAGGGCAGTTTTTAAGAAAATAGCAGCACGTATGTTTTAAAATTAGGAAATAACTTAAGCCTCTACCTCTTTACAAATTAGCTTATTCAAAATATCATAATAGTAGCTAATAAAAAATATACTAATAGTCAGTATTGACTGAACATTCCCTACATGTCAGGCCATGTGGCAAGTGCTTTTGTGTTAATTATTTTGTATATCCCTGAAAATATCTTGTAAATACTATTGATGTCGACAGTGCTTTGTAAAATTTATCTCGTTATTTAGGAGTATCATTCTCTTTACTGATGATCTCACAGTTATGGAAGATAGGATTTAAACAAAATATAAACTCAGCTATTTAAAACCCTATCATATATATATATATATATATATATATATATATATATATTGAATTTTCTGTACAGTATTCTCAGTATAATTCAAAGTTAGTATTCAGCAACAGAAACTCAGTGTCTGGGTGTGGCCTATTCTACTTCAAAATAGGTCTAGCTGATAGAAAGCTCTACCTTCAATTGTGTGCCAAAATCTACCTCTCCTTGGTTTACCCAAGTTGTCTGTTTTCTAGTTGCAGGACAAAACAAATTAGATGATTTATTAGAATCATGAAGTGTTCCCTGTCTCCCTAAGACTTTTCTTTTCCAGCCAAGTCTTCACAGTTTCCTGTAATTGTTCTGCATATGATCTATGCCAAGTTTCATGACTCTGTGAGCTGACTGTGGATTACTTCTCTGATATGTGGAGTTGCCTGGTGATGAACCACATAGAAAAAATTAGTCTACTACTTAATTTTTATTTTCTCTTTTAACCCTCTGGGAGTTGAACAACTTACTTGAATTTTACAAAAGGATGATTATAAAAATCTCCTCCTGATAGATTTTATTTTTATGTTTCATTGAGATAATCTGTGTAATGACTCTAGCATAATTCTTGGTACATTGAACATACTCAAAATATCTTATATTACCATTTATATTTTTAATATGAGAATGCCATCATAAGTATTATTTTAAAGGTTCGATTTTCCCATAATACAGTGATAATGTTATTATAACTCCTCTAATCTTTCTAAGATTGTTAGTTTTTTACAATATAACAGTGGAGACTGAAATTATATAAATATATATGTAGTACATATGTGTAAAACTTCTATATATATAATTATGTATGATATATACCATATTTAACATGATATAATCATATATAATATATAATCTAACATATAAAACTTAACCACATATATGTATAATGTCTTTATGCACACAAAAATTCATGCATATGGTTAAATACATCTGTATGTATTCACATATATGTATAATGTTTATGTGTGGATATATATATATATATATATATATATATATATATATATATATTACATGCATTTATAATTTATCTCCAACTACCCCATACATCAATAGTTAAGAAACCATTTTCAAATCTGTTACATAGTAGGTCCCCATACCTGGAAGTTTTCTAATAGGATTACAAATTAACTTACATAGGTTATATTTCTTGAAGGAATTATTTGTAAAGCAAAGTGTTTGTCCAGTCAGAAAGTATTCTCCATGCTATTCGTTCTGTCAAATTGACAAGTCATCTGGAATTCAGGTCCTCAAAGTCTCCTGAACTGATTTTTGCCTTTATTTCACCACAACTGCTGTGAGCTTAGTTTTCACTGTATCTTACTTTTAATCTGGCAAAGCCTGAGTATGAATCTTTCTGCTCTTTTCACCTCAGTTTGTTTCCAGGACATCCTCTGCTACTGCAATTATCTTTCCTAGATGCAAATTGGATGATGTGCCACTCCCCATATAGAGAGCCTGCATGGAACCAGTATGCCAGCAGGTTGCCCCAACATGGCCTTCTGCAGACAGTCCAACCTCTCTCTCCAGTGTCTGCCTTGCTCTCTCTTTCTGTGTTATGTGCAGATTAGACAACACATTCCCCACATCACTCTTTAAATGTTATGGTTACTTCATGTCCTCACCAAATTTTTATTTGGTGACATCAGCCAGCATTTCCCTCCCACCTCATCTTCATTCATGGCAGTCTGTCCCACTCATTTCTCAAATGCCACTTCATCCATAAAGTCTTTCTGGCCTCCCATTCAACACAGTCACTTGAGACATTGAAACCCAATTCACTTTGTTTGAATTTGTCTTAGCACACTTATCTAACACAACCTTGTGCTGCTGTCATTTTGGTATTTGCTTTATATTACTATCACATTGTAAGTCCCTTGATCATAGACACTGTCTTCTATTTTGTTGTTGTTGTTGAAACTCCTCACTATGTGTAGCCACATTCTTTGAAAATTATAAGAATGCAATAAGTGTTTAGAAAATTAGAAGCTTTAGACCTTAAAATAGGAATGTGTGTTGAATTTTTTAAACTCATTTTGTCAAACAAATTAGATATTACTATTGTTTCCTTATTATAAAGACAGACCAAGGTACTCTTAAACATTGGACATCTTGCAAGTATAACCTAATTTTGTAATATAAATCATCCTGAAACTTTCTACCTTTTATGTCATTGGTATATGGAAATATTTAAAACATCATTTATTCCATTTGCTTCAATAGAGATCCACAAAATATAAGAAAACTCGGATTTAAAAAAAAGTATCAGAATTATGGTCCTGTTTGGAAATATTAATTTGCTTGAAGATCCAGTGAAGTTTTACCTGGTTTTTACTCAAAGTGAGTGTTGCCAAATGCAAAACTATATACTTAACACACATTAAAAGATACATCTAACTAGTGAATAATGAGGAATCTTGGGACTTGCACACAGATGATCATATTATTACAATTAGGTCAGCTGACCAGAGATCTGGCCACAGTGGATAGCCGTTTTTTATCCAATACTCCCACATCAACTGACCTTCCAAACAAAGACCCACCTGTGAATTTAGGTTCAGGAAGAAAACAGAGAAATTGTGATTTTGTTAAATGCTTTAGGAAACCCTGTAGTTGTCTATTCCTCTTGCTTAATAAAGAGCACTTGACTTACTGAGATGAGGTTAAATGCCAAAAAAATAGTGTTCTCCAAAAAAAAAAAAATGTTTTTGTCCAATGCAAAAGGTAGAGTATCAAGAATGTGCTCTATGGTGAAAAAAAAAAAAGATTTGTAATTGCATCATTAATATTTATATCTTTTTTGTTGTTCATGTCAGTCAGGTATAATCTTTATTTGTTTATGTTGGTATAGGTTGGTAACTTAACATACAAATTTTGTAATATGCATCAGGTAGCCCCTGACACCACTTATTTGTTCAGATAGCTATAGAGCAGTCAGTCAGTGGCTCCCAAGGGGAAATCTGTATACCAATCCCCTCCTCCTTCAACACTGAGACACAGGAGACATTTGACAACATCTGAAGATGCGTTTGGTTGTTATAACGAGGGCAACACAGACTTCCTAGTCCAAAAGCAATCAAGTCCTAAATGTATCAACAGTGCCACATTAATTTATGGTAAATTGCAAAGATTTTTAAAATCAGAGAGTTTAAAAGCTTCCCAAATAACCTCCAGTTGTACCTCATTACATCTGTGCAACTTTGGAAAATTTATTTAACCTCCCAAAATTTCATTTGCACCATCGAGAAAATGAGGGTTATGATATCCAGAAGCCTCTCTGATAAGTAAATTCAATATAATTAATGTAGTATTGAAAACATTTAGTATAATTTTTAGAACATAGTAAATGATCACCCATGTCACTTTAAAGTTTTTATGTGTTATGGTCTGAATGTTTGTCTTTCTCCAAAATTCATATGTTGAAATCCTAACTCCCATAATAATGGTATTATAAGATGGGTCCTTCTGGAGGTATTATCTAATCCCTTCTACACGGAGGTAGTTTTCTTATAAAGAAGGCCTCAGAGGGACTGTTCATTTCTCTAGTGTGTGAATACATACCAAGAAAGAACCTCCCTATAAATCAGAAAGTAGGTCTTTACCAGGTAATGAATCTACCAGTGCCTTCATCTTGAACCTCCCAGCTTCCAGAATCAAAAATGAATTTTTATGACTTATTAGCTACTCATTCAGCAGTCACAATATACTAAGTCATTATGTTTTTAGATGATTTTAATATTTATAGTAAAAACTCTGGTTTATCTTCAGATTATAAATCTCTTACCTTTTACTAAAATTTTTTATTGAGAGCTGGGGGAAGTGGTTCATGCTCATAATCCCAGCTACTCCAAAAGCTGAGGAAGGAGGACTATGAGTCGGAGGCCAGCCTTGGCTACTTGGAGGCCAGCGATGGCAACTTAGCAAAACCCCATCTCAAAATAAAAAGAGCTGGTTGGGGCTAGGGTTGTGTTTCAGAAATAGAGCGCTCGCCTAGCACATGTGAGACGCTGGGTTCGATCCTCAGCACCACATAAAAATAAATAAAAATAAAGGTATTGTGTCCAACTACAGCTTAAAACATATTTAAAAATAAATAGATAAAAATAAAAAGAGTTCGTTATGTAGCTATGTAGTAATGCATTCCTGAGTTCATCCTAACATATTTTTTTTAAATGTAGATTTCCCAGGCTGAGGTTGTGACTCAGTAGTAGAGCGCTTGCCTAGCATGTATGAAGCACTGGGTTCAATCCTCAGCAACACATAAAAATAAAATAATGATATTGTGTCCACCTAAAATAAATAATAAAAATCTCAAAAATAAGTTTAAGAAGTGTAGATTTCCTATAAATGCCCAGATTAGTATTACATTTCCTGAACTATATATAAGATCAAAATCAGAGTACTGCTATTAACCTACTAGTAAAAAATTTTCTTGGGCACTGAAAATCATCTATCAGAAAAGAAATGTGGCTTCTCTCCTTGAACTATTTGTGATGGTTAAATCTGGATGGTCAACTAGAAGTAAGAGACTTTTGGATGTTTCTGTGAGTTTGTTTCAAGCAATGACTGGTACATGGGACAGCAAACCAAGGAGGGAGGCCTGTCCTGAATGTGACTGTGCTGTAGAACAGGCTGGAGGTCCAGATGGAGCAAAAGGAAGAGGAGGAATCATGGTGAGGGTACGCTTGATTCTTCCTGAGCAGGCACAGGTGCTGCCGCCATCACTCAAGGACAATGGACACCAGCTCTTCCACTCTTCCCATGTGGATGCTCACAATCATTTCTCCAGGGTACTTCTAAGCATGCAATCTTGGACTAGGGCAGCGTCTTGGGTCCTTCTTGTCCTCAGCCTCCAGCTTCTTGGATGACTGGTTCCTCTGGCTCTCTGGTGTGCAGATGGCCATTGTGGAACTCTTCAGCTTCCAGTCACGTAAGTCAATTGAATAAAGTCCCTTTTAAAATCCCACATATACATATCCTCTGTTCCTTTGGAGAACCTTGACTAATATACTATTCAATGGCGTGACAGGGTTTAGTCTTTGTCATCAGTTGATTTCTGATAAACTTTGTGACTGATGAAATCATAAGAATTGAACATCACCAATGTTGAAAGGGAGAGAACCAATGTAAAACTACATTTGCTTGATCTTCAGTATAGGCTTTTATAATAAGCTTAGATTTTCCATTCTTGAAATCAAATTTTCCTTTCTAACCTTAAACTCAAGGAATATTGGTTTTGGAATTATCCCAGATATTGTATATCACTACTTTAAACATGGAAGTCTTAGTTTTAATTTAGTCCACTCTGATGAACATGCTATCCAGTTCTTGATTTTTACAAGATAATTTTTAAAAATTTGAAGATACCTTCTTCATTCTTTTAAGTAATCCATAACTCTGCCTAGGACCCACCTCCCAGTAGTTCATTCAGTTTTCAATAGATTAATTTAGAAAATGAATTAATCCACTTGGGAGCTGAGAGACTCAATCATTGCCTAAAAGTCCCACCTCTGAACGTTGCTGCATTGGGAATTATGCTTCCAACACATGAGATTTTTGAGAACATTCCAGATCCAAATCATAATATTCAGAATTTCTGAAGTAAAACCTGATATATGAAGAATTTCTGAAGTTAAACCTCCAGATCTCAAGAGCTGAAATAGTTGTTAGTGTTTCCATGAAACGATTATACTTTATGTACAAAGGGAAAGAAGAGGAAGCAACTTGAAATATTTTGGAGCCTTCAAAAAAAATGAAGGAAACATTGAGTACATCTTGGTTCTACATCATTGTAGAAGGAGCTGAAGCACCAGACTCATACATAGGTGAGATGTGGAAGAAAGAAAAGAAGCACTCCAAGAAAACTCTTAAAGGGTACTTCTGGGTTGGTGGTAAGAACACATTTCAAAATATTTTTTCTAATATCCGAACAGCCAATTCTACTCTTTTTCAATTCAATTGATTTTTGTGAGTGAGTCTGATCCTGGAAATTCAGTTCACATTAACTCATCTCACAGTTTCCCGGACTGAGCATGGGCTGTGACCAATAGCCAGCTTTCATACCTCGAATGCTGCACACTCCCCCTTCATTTAATAGGAAGTCTGACTATGTGAGAGGACTTTTAGGGACGTGGGATGCATGGATTCAGGTGTGAGCAAAGCTGAAACACAACACAAGGACAATCATGTTGATTTTACAAAACCTGTATGCTGGTGGGAGGCAGTCACAACCAACTAAAGCCCCCCCCCCAAAAAAAAGTAAATTCTATAGTAACATAAAAAATGGAAAAATAGAGATGACAAAAGAGAATGGGCTAAAGGGGCTGAGGGGAGGGCTGATGATTTCAAATGGAGTGTTCCTGGCAGATCTTACAGACCTTTGAGCAAGACCCAACAAATATTATAGACTGTGAAATATACATTTAGCTGCTGGGATATATGGTAAAGAAAAAAGACTAAGAAAACTTATATATTTATTTTAGTCAAAGGGGACAGGCCATGGTAATACAGAACTATGTAATGAGTTAGGTGCTGGGGTGTCAAGGGGCAACCGGATGATCAGAATGGGGTGCTCTGGAGGATAAAATGAACTGTGAAGCTTTTTTATAAGGTGGTATTTGAGCAACAGGACCTAATTCCTTAGTATGGGACCCACAAAAAGTAGACGACTCAGCAACTTTTATGTTCTAACACTTCATTACAGAGTCATCCCAAGGAAGGTGGTTGAAAGGGAAGGAGAGTGAGGCAAGAAAGGAGGGCAAGGGAATAAAAAGGTTGTTTTTGGTCTGGCTGCCACTTGTGATCAGACCCATCAGCAGGCTCTGCCTGTCAGGACTATATTCCAAGAGGATGATCTAGTGTAACTTTCCTGGGCCTTCACCTGGGGAAAGGGGAAAGCATATACTTGCCAACACAGCAACCATGCCCCTTTTGAAAACTGCACACTACAGTGCATTAATTTCCCAGCATTTCTAGGTTGCTCTTGTCCAGGTACTAAGCTGGCCCAAAGCCTTTGCTGTACCAGAGAAGCTGAAGGTAAGAAAGAGGAGTCCAGCACAAGGACACAAGGGAATTCACTGTGTGCTGCACCCTGGGGAAGCTGAGACTTAGACCCTTAGCAAAGGTCATGGAAACCTGTGAAATTTAGAGAAATTGATGCAGTGCACAAGAGGGGAATGCTTTACAGATTCTAACACAGATGACAGTCTACTGCTATAAGAATATTTCTATCTCCATTTAAAACAGATGCCAGAAAGCATGGAGACCTTCAGGCATGGACCTGGAGTCATATAAACTGTGAATGCCAAGACTGCAAAGGGGCCTATTAAGTCCGGAAATATGTTCTTCTCCAAGTGGGTTTTAATCTCAGTCCAGAGGCAAAGATGATTTTTAATTATGGTGGAAATTTTTCTTAAATTCTTTAATAGTTATTCCTATAAATTTTTATTTCCATTATTGCTCCTCAGTCAATCCTAACTAAATTCCAAACTTATAGTTTTTAATATGTATAGAAAATCATTGGGAAAATGGTGTAAAGAGTGGAAGAGAAAAAAAGGGTATAAATGAGAAGATCTAGGAGGAAATATACTTTTATACTTTTATATATTATTTGGAAAAAAAAAGAAAATTTTCATCTAAATATATTTTTCTATACATTATTTTGGCTCCAGTCAATGAAAGAGACTGAATGTAAAAGTTTGAATTATTAAAATGGCATTTCTTTACTTTATTTAGACTATCAATTGCAACCTACCGTTAACATAAAAGAAAGTCATGGATTCAAGAATACTTCCTATCTACTGGATGTTATGAACAATGTGAACTCTATCTACTTTGTTCCAGTTTCAAGCAACAGTTATCTGAGTCATGATAGATAGAAGAGACTCATTCAACACATCAGTATGAAGTTTTGCAGACCTACTAGAGAGAGTATCCCATTTAGCATATGGGATATTGCCAATTTAATTGAAATCATCCCAAACACTGAGAAGTAAACGTGTCTAATTTTACTCATTTTAAGGTTTAACTCATTAACATTTCATATATATATATATATATATATATATATATATGTGTGTGTGTGTGTGTGTGTACTACAGATAAGTGTGTGTGTGTGTGTGTGTGTGTGTGAGAGAGAGAGAGAGAGAGAGAGAGAGAGAGAGAGAGGACCATTAACTCAAAATTTTGTAGATAACTTGAGTTTCTCTCCCAATATTACTGTGCTCTTCTGAGTGAGCCAATTTCTTCTCTTGAGATTGAGAAATCATATTTTTAAATGTTTCTTTATGATGGAGAAATAGACTAGACAAAATAATTGCAAGCCAGATTTTCCATTTTTCTTGATGTCTGTGAGAATACTAGCTAATTTTTTTCTTTTTGATTCAATCTTTTATTTTTTCCTCTTGTTTTCACTCAGCACTTTATCCAATGTGAAATCAGCACATTTTCAAAAGGGACACAGGCAAAGGGGTCATTACATCATTTTGACCTCCATTGTTGTTAGGGATTAATATAGTTAGTATTTTCTTCCTACTTAAGAACACCTAAATTCTGTCTCTGAGAGAACAGAAGCAAGCATCTTTCTGTGCAATATCATTTTTTTCAACCAATACACATTATTTATACTGTCTATTTCATCCAGGGAAACCAGAAAGAAAATACCCATTGAAAGGCTCTGATTTTTATCTAACAAAAATACCATCGAAAGCCTCTGATTTTTATCTAACAGAACAGGGTAGATATGTAGCCGATAAAGATTTTTTCAAAATAGCTTTTACAGGAGCAGATTTCCTGAAGGTGTTTATTTGCCTTTGCTTTTAAAATTGTTAGCTAAAGGCAACCATATTAAAAGTTATCTACCTACTTCAATAAAAGAGAGCAGTATCATGGAAATATTGATTTTAGTTACACAATCAGCAATTTTTGCAACATAAAAAAATAGAAAAAATAGAGTGATTCTTTGAGTAAATAAATTTTAGTTTACTTCTTGCTTTTGCACTAAGAGTACTATGCAATAAAACTCAGCAAGTTATCAGTCATGTAATTAAAAAGTACTTCAGAGTCATAACAGTATTTGAAGATTAATTTAGAAGTTCTAAACACTAAATTCTTTCTGATTTTAAGGTTGATTAAAAGCATTTGGACCTCAAGAATTGTTAAGAAAGAATTTCAGGCTTTACTTTAGCAATTATTATCATCTTGTCATGAAAATGTTGACATAATTTACACTTGCTGTATACTTTACAGGAATAGTAGTTGTATCTGGTAGATTGTTTCACAAGTATTTCACAATGTTGTCCTTCTTCCTTCTTAGGACACTCCCTTCAAACAATTTATGATCATCTACTTTCCATCAACTCTCAGAGCCTCATAATAGATCATCTATCTATCTTCCACACCACTGCCAAGGTTGATCTGTTTAGAAATACATGTGCTAATTTCCATAGTCCTCAGTGCCACGGAGCAGAGGCCAGCAGGCCTACAAGGCCTTCTGTGTACCTTAGCTGCCCGGTTTCTACCTGCTGTCCAGCTGCATGTTTCCTGCATGGCCCCTCCTCCTTGTCCTCTGAGCCTGAATCCTAATCTCCCTTCTGTTGGGCCTGCTCTTTCCTCACTTTCTCTGTCTCCAGTTTTTCTTATCTTCCATGACTTCTGTGAATGTTTTTGGTTCTCCCTAATGTATCAGTCATACACATCCACGTGCTTCTGTGGATTCTGTTCTACTCCTCAGTGGTGTGGGGGTTATGAGGTTGTTAGAGACTCATTCATTCACTCAGGTCATAATTAACAACAACCCATTTTTTTCCACTCTACCTCATGCTGAGTATGCAGTGGATACAGTAAACACAGTCTCTCCATAACTGAGGACTGGAAGACCTCCAGCCTCAATATGCAGATTGACCACTAGGGAGACTTTACAAAAATGCAGATTTTGGAGATACACCATTAGATGTGGAGTTTAGACTACCACAGAAGAATGTGCTTATTGTTAACAACTCTAAAATGATGCTGATCCATGTGGTTCATTTATACAAGGCAAGAGATAGTCAGGTAGACTTTATGGTCTTTTAGGCATAATAAATGCCTTTTTCTATTGTGATCTATTTATTACTTATTTTTTTTAACTCCTGTATTCCCAGGAAGTGCACCAGTGTATGGTGCTTTATATGTGCTCAATAAATATTGTTTAATGAATGAAATCTGTTAGGCAATTGCAATAAAATGAAGAATGAAGATTACACAGACAATAACACTACACACCAGGGTCAAGAAATGAGGGAGCTATCTTAGAAGAGAATATTGAACTGAAGTTGTTCACTCCAAAATGTAAGTTACCAGGCAAAGTGGTTGATGAGAAACTGTCAAAGAAAACTGCCTGCTCAATACTTGGGGGTTAAGGAGAGCATGGCTTACTGTCAGGAAATAGATATGTAGCAAGTAATACATCACAAATGTGTGCTGAATGAGCAAATAAACTGTATACTTTTAAACAATGTACTTGATAGTAGCACAATTGCTGACTTATTAGAAAAGCTAAAAGGAGTTAAGTATTTATTGAACAAATAAATGTAGTTGTCTGTTCATGTTATGGTTTGGGTGTGAGGTATTCCCAAATATCTTATGTGTGAGACAATGCGAGAGGGTTCAAAGGGGACATGATGTGTTGTGAGAGCCTTAATGCAGTCAGTGGACTAATTCCCTGATGAGATTAATTGAGTGGTGATTGAAGGCAGGGAAGGTATGACTGGAAGAGGAGGGAGATTGGGGGCATGAGTTAGGGGTATATATTTGTATTTGGCAATTGGAGATCTCTCTGTGCTTTCTGATCATTATGTGAGCTGCTTCCTTCTGCCAAACTCTTTTGCCATGATGTTCTGCCTCAGCTCAGGCTCTGAGGAATGGAGCTGGCCTTCTATGGAATCTCTGAAACTGTGAGCCCTCAAATAAACTTTTCCTCCTCTAAAATAGTTCTGGTTGGTCTTTGAGTCACAACAGCAAAGCAGCTGACTCAAACACTTAGTCACTATATTTTAAATTGGATTGTGATTCCCATTTAGAAACAGGGTACACTCCATATTTACTTATGCATACATGAATGCCTTCAAGACCACAGTCATTTCTATAAAGCAGTTTTACCATTAAAAAATACATATTTTAAATCCTCACAACTTATTTTTGTCATTTTATAGAGACAAATTTTTTTTTTACTATTAGTCCTTCACAATACCCTGCTGTAATTTAATGTGTTTAATAGGAAAAGATAGATGTTAATCATTTTTTATGAATTAAATAGATGAGAGATGACAATACTTTTATTCCTTTAACATGCTATGGGGAACATATTAACTGCTTTTGGTCAAATTCAATTATTTTAAAGTATGTAATCATGCACATTGACTTAGTTACCAAATTATAAATCCAGAATCCAATTCCAAGAGCTTCCGAACATTCTACTAGGCAGAAATAATATTAACACTGATTTTTTTTTTTTCTCATGAGTCAGTTCCTGTGTGGCTGCCCAGCAATGCAAAGCACTTACTTCCTCTAGTGGCTGATCCTGTTGATTACAAAAGAAGGGTTTGTTTTTCTTCCAGATTATATTACCTAAGACAGGATTTATTTTTATATATATATATATATATATATATATATATATATATATATATATGATTTATATTCTAATTATTAAAGGAATCTCTTAAATCAGTGAAGGATTCTTAAAAGTATAAAAGAGAAGTTGTTATTGGTTTTGTTGAAAGGAATATAAGATACTAGAGCTTACCATGTGTGTAAAATTCATGAGCCAAAGCCTTACTTTGTTCTACAAAATCTTTGATGCATAGTAGGCATATATAGTTTATCCTCTAAGAGTTTGAGAAGAATTAGGTTTCAAATATCTGTTGGAACTGTATTTGTTAAAGAGTAATTATCTTAACTATATTCAATCATAATAATTAATGCAATGTGGTACAAAGACACAAAAGACAAATAGCTCAAAATAATTCAAGTAAGACTTCAGAAAGTACAGCTGCATATATCATAATTAATGAATTACCAACATGGCATTTCAAAAATGAGGGAAGCCTGGCTTGTTCAACAAATGGGGTGATGAAAGTCAACCACACACTTGAGAGGAGGTGACAGGGAAGATATATCCCTGTTTCAAAACTTTCACAAAAAATAAATTCCAATTTGATTAAGGATCTAAGCATAAAATAACTGAAACCATATGCAAACTAGCAAGTTTTGCCTAATATGATAACAAAGCCTGAACTGAGAAAGGATTCATAGGCCAAAAGATTTGAATATTTAAAACCTTCTGCCTGTCATAGCTCACCAAATCAGGAAAGAAGATGGAAGTAAAAAATGGAAAATGTTTTGAAAGGCATACAAATAAATTGTTAGTGTCTTTATTATATACAAAACATGTTATGAATTATTAAGTGAAAATGTTTCAATAAAATAGCTAAAGAACCCAAATCAATAAATTAAAGTGGATGAAATAGAAATAGTCACTATGTTTGTATAAGTTATCAATATTGCTAACAATTCTGGTATTTCATATCAAATATATATATATATTGATAATGAATCATCATATATATTATATATATATGCCTATCATATATATACATATACATATACATGTATATATATAATAATAAACACACATAAACACACTCATATATGAGTTATCTTCAACACTGAGGTCACCAGAGATTAAAACAAACATCATTTGCTATTTTTATTAAAAGTGAGAACAAGGTGTACTCCAGGGTAACTTAAGTTAAAGAGGGGATAAACCATTTTAACTTTCAAGTTAACTGGGAAATAAATTGCTTTAACATTCCTAAATCACATAACATTGTGGTCAGCAAAATAATTTTAAAGATAAAGACACAAAATACTCTTCCATATATATATCTCACATTAAAGCAAGTAGAGTATAACAGTATAGTCACCCTCATATAACTATTATTCTAATTTGTTCCATGCTTCTGTAATAGACTGGTAATTTAGAGAGAATGTGTTCATTTTCTCACAGCTATGGATGCTGAGAAGTCCAGGATCGGGATGCTGGAAGGTTCCAGTATCTGATGACAATATCGTTTCTGCTCCCAAGAGGATCCCCTAGGTGTCAGGTGCTCTGGAGGGGAGGAACATTGTATCTTTACAAGGCAGGAGGTGGAAGAAAAACAGGCATCTCCTGTGCCAAGCCCTTTTCTACTGTCATTAATGTTTCCCTGAGGGCAGGAAATAACCCTCTCTCAAAAAACCACCCCCAAAGCTATTGTAAAAGGTGTTAAGTTTCCAACACATGAATTTCAGGGACACATAGACCATAGCAATCATATAGTCTATTTATAACTTATACAGAGCTACATAGTAACAGAAGGCAATACAGAGATATAGTTCAGGGTCCTTCATATGGGACCATATAAGCTATGTACATATATGAACACATATGCTGGTGTTGACATACATGTTCATAAGTGTTAAGTGTATAGATAGCCTCCATTTTTCCAGAGTCTCACCAATCTAAATAAATTTTGTCACTATTTTATGACCAAAAAGTCATCTCACAAGTGCCTCAAAGGAGCCACCCTCACTAAGGGGTTCCCCTGATCATTCTCAAGAGTTCTCTTTAAGTTCTTTGGAAGTGACTAATGTGTGGTGACATCATCTGAGGAGAGGTTATGTCTTTCACAGAACATAGATAAGGCTCAGGTGTGAAGTATGTGTCATAACAGGGTGATTACAATTTACTTTAGAAGAGGCGATTGCTTTGGACACCAGAAACAAAGCAGAAGACAGCTGCCGGCCTCACCACAATTAGGAAGGTTTCATGTGGTTGGGAGTTTTGTTCTCTGCCAGTGGGAATCAGCAGAAGTTACCACACAGGGAACTCTAGGCCTGGGTGCTTTTCCAGCTCCAGAAAAAGGTAACATCCTTGCACCTTGTTCAAGTGCTAAGTAAGAGTAAATTATCTTCTCCTTGCACATAAAACCTTGATCCTCACATAAAGATGAATTCTTTCCCATGGTTTCAATAATAATGAAAATAGACTATAATATTTTTATTTAGTCTTAAGTGGTACTACATGTGGGACAATACTTATATTTTAAAGATTAAACTGCATATAGATCAATCCTACTCCTTTCTCTACTTGTATGTACCTGAAGGGTGATTATGTAGAAAAAAACAGAGAAAACATGTGAGATACACTGATTACTCTCTCCTTTGAACTTTTTAACTTCTTGACTAATGTTTCATCTTAGGCTGTATTATATGTATTTTAATTACCTAAAATACCTAGTTATTTCCAAATCATAAAAATATTACATGTATTTAATAGAGAAAAGAAAAAAATCATATGAAAACTTCAATTCCAGTCTATAATGGGCCTTAATTACATGTGTGATGACTTAATACTTTGTAATTTAACAGATATATTTTTCTGATATTTTCTTTAACCCTTCAATTCTATACCGTCAGACAGCTAAACTATATGTTATTCAATGAATCAAGGGAGCCTTTAGCAATAGAAGCCTAGAAAGGGTGTTTCTCTTGAAACTCAAACTTCACTCAGCATGAATGGTTGTCCTATCTTAGTGACAAAAGTTACAGAGACTTGTGCCTCCTTTAATAAAGTACTGGGGAAGAAATAGTGTGACCCAAATTGTATATCTGGTCAGAGAAGGCCTGAGACGTGGGACTTTCCAGAACCACATTGTGAACGTGGGTGGTAGAAACAGAGGATCATGAAACAAAGACAAGTATGGGATGGATAAATGAGGATGAATGGGATGGCAGAGGTTCCATCACATGCCAGAATGTGGACATGACCCTTGAGATGCCCAGCTTTCCCACACCTGGATGCTACACAGCACCAACAACTTAGATGAAACCAGAGGGAAGGAGAAACACAGACATAAGTTTATTCAAATTAATCTTTCCTCATTTCCAACATAATGTAGCTTAAATTTTATATTACATAATAATATAAACTAAAGAAATAATGCTTCTTGCATATGTGACATGGCCTAAGACTTGACATCAATTTATTATTTTTAATTTAGAAGATGACTTCTGATACAAGACAGAAAATTGAAAAAGTGTATTTATCCATCTGAACAAAAATCATTAAAGTTACAGTAAAATGCATGAATGACTAAGTTTATGCAGTCATACATACATACAAGTAAAGAAACACAAGTATACACAGACACACATATATAGACATATTTATAATGATGTTGAATATAAGAATGCATGATTTTTAAAAGCCAACAATAAAATATTGAAATATTTTTGAAACATTATAAAGTAATATTTAAAACACAACTGGCAGTATGGAGATTCCTTGGAAAACTTGGAATGGAAACACCATTTGACTTAGCTATCCTATTCCTTGGTTTATACCCAAATGACTTAAAGAACAGCATACTACAGTGACACAGCCACATCAATGATTATAGGAGCACAATTCACAATAGCTAAATTGTGGAACCAAACTAGATGCCCTTCAATAGATGAATGGATAAAAAAAGTGTGGTATATATACACAATGGAATATTACTCAAAATTAAAAGAGAACAAAATCATAGCATTTACAGGTAAATGGGTGGAATTGGAGAATATAATGCTAAGTGAAGTAAGCCAACCCCCCAAAACCAAAGGCTGAATGCTTTCTCTACTATGTGGATGCTAATCCAATAGTGTGACTTTACTTTGTTTATAACCGGATAAATTAAAAATTATGCTGTATATGTTTTCTATGAATTAAAATGAATTCTACTGTCATGTATAACAAATTAGAATTAAAAATAAAACAACTGTGTTGCTTTTATAGAGCATTTCCTCAAAAACCTCTAAGATCATTATGAGTAAATATGAAATGCAGATTCAAAGGATTCTGTAAGTAGACACATTTATTTATTTATGTAGACTAAATAGACCCATACAAATAAAACAACCTTGTAGTACTGGAAACATCCATCAGCAGAGCTGTTCATTCATATTTAGAAACCGTCGCTGAAGTATAATTAGTCATTACAAGAAAACCAACATTAAAAAAGAAACAGCAAGAACAAACAGTAAATTACTATAAAACTACATAATAATTTTATACACTGAAGCATAAATCCAAGCACATCATCCACTATAACAGAGTTTGAGTGATGGATATATGATTTAAAAATTCTTAACATATAGTTTTGTCCAGTAGAAGAAACAAAAAGCATGGAAAGAGAGGAAATGTGTAAAACATGATGAGACATTAAACAACTAATTTCCAATTATGTGAAGAGTTGGATCTCCATTGAAAAGAGAACACCATGCATTAAACACAAGTGGAAAACATGTGTTCCACAAAGCTAAATAAAAGTTGCTCTAATTGCTGAGATTCTCTGGTTTGTAGAAAATTATTATTATTTCTTAATCAATAAAGCCAAAGCTCCATTGATCTGGTCAATCAATTCAGGAAGAAAAAAAGAGTCAATTAAGTCTTTTTAAGTTTAGACACAGCATAGATTACAGATGGGATAAGATTTTCCTAGAGTACCTGATCACATTAAATATCTAGCAGTTGTTCTATAAATCAATTTTCATATAAACAAGTGAATGAAGCAGGGTAACCATAATCATACAAACAGTCAACTGTGGGTGAACATTGAAGGCACAGTTTTATTTTATTTATTCATACGTTTACTTCTTGTAATTTTTATATATGAAATAAATCAGTTTATAATTTTAAATTTTACCCACATTATACAAATTGGACTTAAGATAATTTCCCAAAAAGACATCAGTTAGTTTTTTCAAAAGGTAAAATGTGTGAGGATGAAAACAAACAGAGGAAGAACTCATAGGAATGTATACATAACTGATAAAGTTGTAAAAGGACAACTTATATTTCATTTACTAGCCAGGATGCTCTATGCTGAGTCCATCATGAACAAGACACAGGCACTGGTCTACAGGTCTTGAAATGCAGAATGGCAGATGTTAAATGACTACAACACATTCAATTACTTGTGTACAACACGATATAATTCTATACTATTATGTACAGTACATTATTGGTACCCAAAAGGGAGAACTGAAAATTTTAATTTTGGGATACTTAACCAAAGATTTTTGGAGATGGAGTAAAAAATTGCTGTGATCTTAAAAGTTGTGTGATTGTTTGCATTTTATAGAGTCAAAGTTCTGGCACTAACAGGAAGAGAAGTGGGAAAAGGAGAGTTAGTGAGGGATTGGATTAGGTACAGGGAAATATTGAAAAGATTAGGGGCATTACGCTAAGTGAAACTACCCAACCACAGAGGGATAAATACTGCATGATCTCATTTATTTGTGGAATCTAAAAATGTGAAACTCGCAAAATCAGAGGGTAAAATGGGGTTTGTAAGTAGCTAAGGGTGGTGGTGGAAAAGAAGATGTTATTTAAAGAGGAAAAAAATTCAGTTATGCAGAATAAATAAGTTTTGGAGATTTAATGTTCAACATGGTGATTGTAGCTAATAATATTGTGCTGTCTTCTTTAGATTTGTGGGAGAGTAGATAAATGGTTTCATTACATACAGGCAAAATGGCAACTATATAAGGTGATGGATATTTTAATTAGCTGATTGAGGTAAAGATATTAAAATCTGTCAAAATATTATGTTGTATACCTGAAATGCATGTGATTTTTATTTATCATTTAGGACTCAATAAAAGTTGGGACAATGATTGGGGAGTTGAATAGCACGGTTAGGGCAGATAAACAAAGGGCACTGATGAAGAAAATTGGGATGATGTATTAGTCCAACAGTCTTTATTAGTAAACCAAATATACCCTTGAGTTCAATCCAGGGTACCACAAAAGAAAGAAGCAGAAATGCTCATTAGAAATCAAGAGCAGACCAGCATAAAAGTAATAAGTCTGCAATTCATTGTATGAAATTTTTTCCATAAGTAATTAGTAAGAAGTTTCTTCTCGATAACTGTGCCTCTGTTGAAGAAATACTAACTAAAATGAACTACTTGACATTATGCATATTATAAACCTAATTTTCACATTATTTCAATTAGTTAGTCAGATTTATAGATATACCTTCCAAAAGACAAAGAGGGGAATGTAACAATCTTTAGTATTCTCCTGTCAAATATAAGTGCTTAAATTTTAGTCATTATTCCCTGCATTTCTGGGTTTAAATTGCTGAGTCCATTCATATACTTTTTTGCAAGACTATAGTTGATTTTGGCACATTTTTCTCAAATGTGTTTTTTTTCAAATGTCTGCAAAAACATCTGGAAAACTAGAAAACCCACAGACATGTGGGGACTTTTTGGTTTATGAAATTAGGAATGTCCACAATAAAAAAAAAAAAAATTAAGTCAATGTTATGAGTCAAAAATTCAGTTCCTTGCCAATTTATTTAATTTTTACTTTTTATTCACTTGCAAAACAATTCTTCATTAAATTATTATATTTAGTGTTCATTCCAATTGCCTAGATGTATGAGAGTAATTGACCGAGCATACCAAAATAAATAATAAATGTGTACATAAATTATTAACATAATTAGTTAATATGATTTTTAATTTCTTCATAGAAAAACTTCGCACAGGTACCAACACCATTATATATTTTTTAAACATGTCAAAATTGAATTTCTTATCTCTTCACCTACTCAATTGCTTCCTCTTATGTTCCTAATTTTATTCTATTCTCAAAAGATCATGTGACTTTTACCTTTTATTTCCTTCTTCCCTTGTTCTCTAAATCTAATCTGTAATCTGTAATCAAGTGAGCAGATTATCGTATTTCTCCTCTTGTCCCCTTCTGATCATGTATATGTATGGAAGAGGCTCCATCACTTCTCCTAAAACACATACCTATGCCTTAAATTCTTACCTTTTTTTTTTCTGTTCCTAGCATCCTAGCTTTCTAATTTCATTATTCTACATATAACTTTTCCTCCCAACCCCTAACTCCCTTAAGGGCACTCAGGATCCACATGACACTCAGGATCCAATGACAGCACTTTTGGCTGTAACCCATGTATTACATAAAATTAGAGAGATATCTGGGGGCAGCCTAAGGTACAAAAATCAACACTCAAACTTCATTGAGACAGATTAGTTCATTTTCTTGGTATCAATCACCAAATACCCACTACCATGTCATTTTTCTCTCTTGAGTGGAGATTGGGTGTTACCACCAGATTTATCTCAGATTTACATACAGAGATTTTGGAAATATGTGTGGGCCTATGTCTCACTTTTGAACATTGTAAATTTGTTATTCATAGGGGGGCCCAGATTTGAACCTTTCTTATAAAACATGATGTATTTCTTTGTTTTCCTCTGATCACCAAATTTTCTAATCCTACTATATATCAAGCCATGTCCCCCAAACTAAGCACGGTGATGTCCATGAAGTCTTCATTTTAAGTATCCTCCTACCACTCACCACCTCAATTTTGAAAGACTCTCTTGGTCTTCTGAAATACCACAGTACTTAATAGATAGTGTACATCTCTTACAAACAATATTTTCAGGCAAATGCTCTATCTCCTTTTCTCACTGTTTTAAAGAAAAACTCTGTTGTGCTTTATCTTCACATTGTCTAAAACCTTTTGCACTTTAAAGATACTAGATAATTATTTTATAAGATAAATTTCAACCACAAAAGGCAATGGATTGTTGACAAAAAAATTTCTCAAGCTGAGATAAATAATGAGGTATAGACTCAATTAATTAATTTCAGGTTTACTGAGTGATAAATTAAGTGCCCATAAATTCCCAATGATGCTAATACTTCAGCCAGATGTCAACCAGAATATTAGATAGTCAGTCACTCCTCTCCTTTGAGAGGGCCACCTCATTTGGGTGAGGCAGTTTTCTATCTGTGTGGTCTCCCTGCACCACATCCCACCCAATTCCTTGAAAATGCAGTAAAAAACAACTATCTTTGCTACTGACTTATTTAGAAGCAAAAAATATTCAAGCAACACTACTTTAGAAAACTTATACTATGTTCAGATAAGAAAAGATAAATTCCAAAGTAGAGTATCAGTCCCAGCATGAAGAGGGGTCAGCAGGTCCGTTGTAGCTACCAGGCTTCTGGACACTGAGGATTTCATCTTTCCATTAGAGCCAATGAAGCAGTTGTAAGTTCTCAGTTCCTGAGTTTTCAGCTTCTCAAGTGAGAACTGGACTCCTCGTTGAGTGGGTAAGGCAATGCTAAGGGCAATTGTTTCTTTTCAAACATTCTGAAAATATAAGATATCAGTTATTGTTGCTCAATCATATCACTCTCTTTATAGTCGGAAACATTTTTTTAAATTTTTAAATTATAATTAGTTAACAAGACTGTTCAATGCATTTTGACATATCATACATTAATCAAGTATAACTTCTTATTTTTCTGGTTATATATGATGTAGAGTTAAAATTGGTTGTAAATTATATTTGCACATAGGGTAATAATGTCCAATTCATTCTATTTATCTTTGCTAATCCCAAACCCCCTCCCTTCCCTTCACTCCCTTCTGTCTAATCCAAAGTACCTTTTTCAAGTAAAAACTACACTGAGATTCCATCTCACTCCAATCAGAATGGCTATTATCAAGAATATAAACAACAATAAATGTTGGTGAGGATGCAGGGGAAAAGGTACATTCAATACAGTTGGTGGGTCTGCAAATGTGTAAAACCACTATGGAAAGCAGTTTGGAGATTCCTCAGAAATCTGGAAATGGGACCACCATTTCACCCAGTTATCCAATTCCTCCGTTAATACCAAAAGGATCAACATAC
The DNA here is from genome assembly GCF_964194105.1 of Spermophilus citellus. NCBI lineage: Eukaryota > Metazoa > Chordata > Mammalia > Rodentia > Sciuridae > Spermophilus > Spermophilus citellus. The sequence goes on from NC_138188.1 coordinate 149,625,524, forward strand.
TACTGTGACACAGCTACATCAATGTTTATAGCACCTCAATTCACAATAGTTAAACTATGGAGCCAAATTTGGTGCCCTTAAAGAGATGAATGCATAAAGAAATTGTGGCATATATACACAATGGAATACCACTCAACCTTAAAGAGAATGAAATTATGGCATTTGCTGGTAACTGGATTGAAGTGGAGAATATCATGCTAAGTAAAATAAGCCAATCCGCCCAAACCAAAGGCCAAATATTTTCTCTGATATGTGAGTGCTAATTCAGAAACATCTTTTAAATGACTACCTTTATGTCTCTGCCTCCTGAGTTTGAATAATCAGTAATAATCAGTAGAAGGTTTTTCTACATTGCAATAATTCAAGGATTTTGGAGAAATACACCATTTCCCATACAACTCTGTATTTAAAAACATTTCCACTTAAAAAAGATATTATTATATTATTATTTCACCTACCATCATATCATCTACTAAGAGGTAAAATGATGGCATGGGAAAGGGTTTAAATAAACATCCTATGGGCAGTCTTGGTGGGGGCATGGGAAAGCTCCATTTCTTAGCTGTTGGAGTCAATCTGAGCACCTGCTCCCCACAGCTTGGGTGGGGTAATGTTGTTTAATGTACAAGAAAAGCTATTGCCATGTTAGACCTAACCCCCAACGCCATGAAACTAAGCTCCTGGCTTTGTGGTCCCAAAGAATGTTTGCTAATTCAACACGGAAAATTTATGGAATATTAAATAAGCTCATTCAAAGCTTCTAAGCATAAATATGTGTTCTCTCAGTATTTTGACATAAAATGAATGAAATGTGAAAGCATTCCACTCACACATAAAGCACAACAAAAAGCACCTCTATCTGATTTTTAGTAGTTAACATCTTCAAAATTATCTTCCCCAAAATAGCATTCAGAGTTTTAAAAATCAGGATTATATCATGTATCTGTGCTTTAATGATATCTATTTGAATATAACCTTCAATATTTCACTTGAAGATAGAGAAATAATTCATTTCATGAAGCAAAAGTTGTTTTAAAGATGACAGCAACATAATTTTGACTTACTTGGAACAGACTTCATTGACTGCCTCAATTCATGAATATTATGAAACAAAATAAATAAATCAAAAACAATTGGATCTATTATCTCTCTGAAAATCTTTTGGGGTCTAGTTACATAACCAAACAATCTCCAGAAAACAAATAGGTGGAACACTCAGGGCATGCCCACTCTTTCTGGATATTTACAGGTTTTCTAAGATGGCTTAATATAACTATTCCTCTAAAAAGTAAGCACAATGTAGTGTAAAGAGTTCTTCTTTTGTGGGGATAGTGTTTTAATTAATGGAGTGTTTCCATCCCTTTAAATTCATTTATTTAAATTCTAACCCCCAAGGTCATGATATTTAGAGATGAGGCCTTTGGAAAGGTGATTAGCTCACAAGATTGAGTTCTCATGAAAGGGATTATTCCCACCCCCATTTTTTTATTATGCATTATATTATGCATATCAGTGATGAGATTCCTTACGACATATTATTACACCCAATTGACATAATTTGATTATTCTTATTCCCCAGTACTTCCCCAAGCCTGTCCCCTCCTCCCTGGCTCTCTCTCCTCTCCCTCTTCTTTTATTGTATTAGATTCCTTTCAATAAGAGACAGGAGAAGATGCTTTCTCATTGCTCTTTCCCTGTGAGGATATAACAAGCTATCTATAAACCCAGTCCTACCCTAAGAACATGAAAATGGTGGCACCCTGACAGACCTTGGACTTTCAGTTTTCAGAACTGTGACAAATAAATGTATGTTGCTTAAGCCACCCAGTTATGACATTCTAAAACGGCAACCCATTATTTTCTCTACTAAAGTGTTGCATTTTATATTCCTTACTGATGACAATTCATTATATTTTAAATGATAAAAAATCTAATTCAGGACTTAAATAAGTGAATTGAGGTATTCATAAATCTCTAGATTCTTATTCATTTTATACATTCCAGTCTATCTAATTGGGCAGATTCCTGTGTAACTTACTTCAAAAGAGGAGGGATATGATATAAGAAGGTGAGGGATAGAAAGTTCTAACTTCCCAGGCATACTTTAAACTGGACACTGATACTGCATGCACAAGGTACCCAAATGCTCAATCTCTGCTAGAAATTTCCAACAATTGTCTAGTGTTTTAATCAGCTTTTTTGTTGTTGTTTTTGAAACCAAAATCCCTGAAAAGAACAATTTTAGAGGAGGAAAAGTTTGCTCGTGACTAATGGTTTCCGCTCATAGATGGTCAACTCCTTTGCTCTAAAGCCCAAAGTGAGATATAACATTATAGTGGAAGGATGTGGTGAAGGAAATTGGCTCAGAACATGAGAATTAGGAAGTAGAGGGAGAGAGAGAGAACTCTAATAACTAGGGACAAAATATATGCACACCAAAGGCATGCCCCCGGAGAACCAGCTCTTCCTGCCTATAGTTACCACCAAGGTAATCTTTATCAGTGGATTAATGAACTGATTATGTTAAGGATCTCATAATCTGATCATTTCACCTCTGAATATTCTAGTATTATCTCACACATGAGTTTTTGGAGACAATCTCATATATATATATGTTTTTTTTTTTCTTTTTTTGAGGGGGAGGGTATTGGGGATTGAACTCAGGAGCACACTCAACCACTGAGCCATATCGCCAGCACTATTTTGTATTTTATTTAGAGACAGAGTCTCACTGAGTTGGTTAGTGCCTTGAAGTTGCTGAGGCTGGCTTTGAACTCCTGATCCTCCTGCCTCTGCCTCCCAGCAGCTGGGATTACAGGCATGCACCACTGTGGGTAGGTAATGTCATCTTCAAGTCACCAATGGATCTCCACTTTAGTTTATACATTTGACATTTTACCTCAACATGCTTCATGCACAGGTAACCTATGGTTAGAACCATTATTTCATGAGGTTTGCATTACAATCACTCTCATAACAGAATCATTTCACCTCTAAGTTTTCTTGCATTGTCTCACACATGAACTTTGGGGGGATACCTCACATTCAAATGAAATAAGAGCAATTCTCATTGTTTTCTTAAAAGCAGTAATATCTAGAATGACTTGTCTATTTCATTGTTAACCAATAATCTGTCCTCAAACTGACTTTTTTTCAAAATTGTGTTTTTATTGTCCTTAATACTTATTTAATATTTGTTTTTAGGTTGGTCAATTCCTTTCTTCTGATTTGTTTTTACCCTTGAAGATTTGTTTAGTCAAAGAGTTTGCTACTCTTTCTTACATAAAAAGAATGGATACTTAAAGTACAAATTCAGTATTGAGTATATTTAGAGGTATGGATTTTACTTTTAATTCACTTTGGGCTCTCCCTGTAGGTTTTGATTACAAACATTGAATTTTGTGATAAACTTTGAATACCTATTAAAACCACAAATGTTTATTAAATCACAGCTATATATACAATGTCTGTGGTTTTGTACTAGTACTAAAATTGTGAACAAATCAGATGTGATCTCCATATTCTTTGTGGTAAACAGAGTCGGGGAAGCAGACAACACACAAAAACTGTTATAACTATTAGTTTTGAAAAAAGCAACAACAGAAACAGAAACAAGCCTGTGCTAGTTTATGTCAGATATATAGAATTTGACTTTAGTCAAGGTCCTCTAGAACGAATCTGGGGGACAGTATTTCAGTAGATGCCTAAAAAGAAGGGGTCCAGTGGCAGGCTCACTGTGGTAGGTGTTCGTTATTGAAATAGCTATAATTACTGGCTTCACCATTAACTTGATCAGGAGATTAGAAATGGCGAAATTTGGACTGCCAAGGATATAACTATCAGAGAATGTAAATATTTGAAAATGCTCAAGATAAAACACATAACAATAAATTGTCCAGGAACCCATTCTAAAGCAATCAACATGTATCGGACTAGGATGAAGTACATGAATATCTAGAATCTTTTGATTATGTCACAATATAAACTACCATATACAATATAGTAGGGTACCCCCAAAACATACAAAAAATCACTTTCTGAATGCTTTTTTTCAAACACAGATTCTTTAAAATAGCTTTAAAACTTAAGCAATATCAAAATTACTGAGGGCTTATTAAAATATATGTTCCTAGATCTCACTCCCAAGTTTCTGATTCAGTAGGTACAGTCATTCACACATATACAGGTTTTACTAGTGCCTTTAAGGGAATTCTTAAAGTTTTCCTGTGATTCAGCCAGGCATTGAATGAAGTTCTGCTATTCAACAGAGCTGGCATTGTTTGGGGCTCCCACCCTATATCTGGGGTGTAGTGACACCCCAGATCCATCCATACACAAAAAAACAATTGCTTACCTGAGAGCACACAGTCTTTCTCTTCCTTTCTCACCATTAAATTGGAATTGAGCACCAATTAGTAGCACAGTAATTTTCAGTGAAGAGATACAGAACCTATGTTTTATAGCATGGGTGGGAAAAAATGGGCTTTATTTACAGAGAAATTAACAAAGAATCACCACCAAAATATACTGAGTATGTGTGTCTGTGTGTGTGTGTATGTGTGCATGCCCGTGCTTGCATGCATGTATGGATGGGCATGTGCATTAAACCTCACTATAGGAAAACGTATTTTCCCATTCATAGGATGTATGTACCTAGATTGAAAATCCAATTTTAAAGTTAGTACTCATAAAGGAAGTTGGCTTAGTGACTTATTAATCTACTTTGGAAATCTCAATTGAGCATTCAACTGTGACTTGGAAAAAGAATAGAATGTACTCATGCTTATTTTCATTATAAGACCTTCAGGTTCTGAATTTTAAACTAGTCCTTTTTCCATCAGTTACTGTTTTCATGTATATCTTCCTTAATCAGCTATATAGTATTGCCAAGTTCCCATTCAGCTAAGTATGACTTGAAATCTGTCACAGATGTGTCAGAATGCAAAAAAGAAAAAAAAAAAAAAGCACTACTGTTTGACTTTTAACTCATATAATCTGTGACTAAAGCAGAGTTTTCAAATATTTTGGAAGATGGTTTCTTTTTTTTTTTTTTTTAAAGAGAGAGTGAGAGAGAGAGGGGGACAGAGAGAGAGAGAGAGAGAATTTTAATATTTATTTATTTTTTCTTAGTTATTGGCGGACACAACATCTTTGTTGGTATGTGGTGCTGAGGATCGAACCCGGGCCGCACGCATGCCAGGCGAGCGCGCTACCGCTTGAGCCACATCCCCAGACCCGGAAGATGGTTTCTATGCATTATTTCCTGAACAGATATATGTGGTATTTTATTTCCTGATGTTTATAAGCAGCTTTTTTGTTATATTTCCTCTAAGGCCATATTTAGTAGCTAAGTGATTGCTAGATTGTAGTTAGAGTAGCATTACTGAAAAAGAAAAGAAAAAGCCAAAGGATTTTAACTTAATTCATATAAATTCCAACAGAAAAATTAATGTCCTCTTATCAACTCTTTCAATTTATGCTGTTGAAGTTCTTCAAAGATCCTCCTCCCTCAGGAGGACACTCTTAAATTCCTGATAAAAGCTAATAACTAGGAAGATACACTGGCATAAATAAATATTCATAACAGAGAAATATTCTCACTAAATGATCATGATTTCAGAATTGAACTCTGCTTTAATTCTTCCAGTGAGCAATACTCAGGCCTTACTAAAAGAAAAAAAAAGGGATTTACATTTGTGAGCAGCAGGATTAGTACAAAATTATTATGTACAATTATATACATATTTTATTTTCAGTATGCCCAATAAATAATAAATATCATATATACATCAGATATTTTTCAATATACATAAATATACATTTGAGAAAATATGCAAAATTTTACAGGAAACAAATAGTCACCATAATCTAAACCACAATTGAATGTTAAATGATATTACACATATTTAACTGTTCCACACTTAAAAGTAAGCATATCTAAGAAGTAAGTAAATAAAATGTAATTTTAAAATGACTTTTTCAGAGTACTTTAAGTATATTTCACTTGCCATATATATAAAGCCATTTAACTTTTTTTTTCTTATCTAATATTATTGTTGGCAAAAAAACTGTTGAATTACTTTATTTTTGTACAGTGAAGTTTTGATGTCTTGATGATATATTCTGTTTTTAAGTTGTTATATGCTTCATTTACCTTGCTGTAAATATGTTACATATGACAATAAAAGAACAACTGTTACTTCTCTTCTTCTCTAAAAAGGAAAAAAAAAGAACTATTTTTCTCTTACTAATAAACAAAGCATCCTATTTCTATGTCTGTAACTCTGTTTCAGCACCATAAATTGAAAGCTGAAGAATGTAACTAGGCATTTTGATATTGGATGTAATATGCAATCCTAAAATATTTTTTTATCTTCTTCTTTATTGGTATGTTGATATAAAAGTTTTACCAATTCAAATTTCATAATCATTTAGTTATTTAGCATGCCATGTTTGTACATTTATCTTGTGAGTGTGTGTGTTTTCATGCATGTACACATCCCTGATCAATAGGGCTGCATTTCTTCTTATTTACAGTTTTATAATTTTATAAAATTAATTATGCACATTGTTTTTACAATCAGCATTGATTCCATACTACTTTTTAAAAAATATTTTGTTTTAGTTTTAATTGGACAAAATACCTTTATTTTATTTTTATGTGGTCCTGAGGATCAAACCCAGCACCCCGCATGTGCTAAGTGAGGGCTCTACTGCTGAGCCATAATCCAAGCCCCTCCACACCACTGTTAGGAATACATTTTATATTACAAATGTCTTATTTAATTTAATGAATGCAGCTTTTTACTTTATATATTTGGTCTTATTTTTGAAGTGCCCTAATGAGCAACAAAATGTCCTCATTATGCATCCAGAATTAGAATTTTTAGAATTTCAAACTAGACTATTGTTCAGTGAATATTCCTCCTAAATGTATGAATTTCTATTACTATGGCCTATTTATAAGTTCTCATTTTCTCCTGTCTCCTCACAGTCTATGATGTTAACAGATAGCGGTAATTTTGCAAAAGAAAACAGTAAAGCAGATCAATATACTGTAATTACTTGGGACTATGATTAGAATATACTTCATTTAAAAAAATAAAAAGCAACTGTTAAATTATAATGATCAATGTGACCTGATTGAAATATAAACATATATGGTAACAAATTACAGAATTTAATATGATGGACATCTAATAACTAGAATCATTTAGAATCATTATCTCAGAAGTACAAGAGGTTTATACTTTTATTTTGATTCTTTGTATTACTTAAATTTGATAAATACGACATTTTCTTTGAAAAATTTTTAAACACATCAATTATTTTAAGCATTGTCTTTTTTAGCTCTTCAGTGACTTTGCCAGTACAATTATAATTTATATAACAGTGTGTCATGCCATTTTAACTTACATTTGAATATTTATTAACACTGGCCTTACTTTGGGTATAAATCATCAGCTAATATATAAAAATAAACATGGGGGTGTGCTTTCAAAGTGTCTAGAGGCATCCAGAATTCATCTCCGCCTCCACAAAGGGGAACAGAAGCAACTGATGGCATCTTTATATTGAGGTGAGTGACTGTGGAAGAACACTAGAACTCAAAAGGAGGAAAAAAATAAACCTTGTAAGATCCAGAGACCTAGGACCATAGCTTAGTAAGAAAAACAAAATGCCCTGTCACCTGTCACCCTGGCTCTGCAACTAGTAGAGGGAGAGTCATACTTTGCAGGGGTCAAGGTGAAGGAGTCTCAGCAAACTTTTATCAGTGTGGATACTGGCAATCCTGATTATTTTACAGCCTCACAATTTTTGCAAGCTTGTAGCCTAAATAGAAAATAAACCTGAAATCTTCATAGCATTGGAAAAGGAATTTGCATCATCTTCTAGCAAACAACTGGGGTGCTGTAGCCAGAAGCCATTTTGAGAAGGGGCCTATTGTCTTCTTTTAGACTGTTCTACAGTTTAGAAACCACTGCGTGTCCTCATCCCTTGAGCATACAGACATTCCACAGCACTGGCTTAGCTTCATGATCCAAACTTGGCTCAGTACAATGACTCTGATTCAAATCTGACAGCTGGACATTGTAGGGAATGGGTGCTGTGACAGAAAGAGGAATGGAGGTCACCTTGAGCTTGACTAACTGTATTACTCAGTCTTATATCCCTGTGACCAAAATACATGACAAAAGCCAAGGAGGAAAAATTCATTTTGTGCTCATGGTTTCATAGACCTCAGTCCGTGGTTGGTCATCTTCATTGCTCTGGGTTCAAAGTTGAGTCAGAACATGGTGACAGGAGGGTGTGGTGAAGGAAAGCTGCTCAGCTCATGAAATCCAGGAGGAAGCAGCCAGGGCAAGAGAGAATGGGGATCCAGAGACAGGTCGAGTCTAAGGGCATGTCCCTAGTGAACTACTTTGGACAGCCGTGTCCCACAGCTTATACTGATTACCTAACAGTTCATTCAAATTATTAATCCCAAATGAATTAATGCACTAGTGAGATTATAGCTCTCATAATATAATCATTTCACCTCTAAACATTCTTGCATTGCCTAACATATAAGCTTTTGGGGGAGACAATAAAGATCCAAACAGTAACATTCTACCCCTGAGCCTCCAAAACTCACATTCAATCCACAATTTAAAATTCATTCAGTCATTTTTCAGGAGTCCCTATAGTCTTAAAATTTCTAGCATTGCTCACATGTTTTACATCCAAAGTTTCCTTCAAGACTCAAGGTGAACTCTCGGCTATGAGACACTATAAAAATCGAAAGCAAGTTATATACATTCAGTATAAAGTGGTGCAGAGTAAGTAAACATTTCTTTCCAAAAGGGAGAATACAGGCATGGAAAAAAGGAATAGAACTAAAATGAGACTGAAGTCCATCTTTTGTTGGTCTCTAGGTCCTGTAGTTCAACATTCAGATCTGTATCACAGAGTTGCTGTCCTGATCTCAAAGGAGTTGGGCAGCCTCCCACCTGTGTCCTAACTAGCTCCAACACACATGGCCTCTCTCTTTGCCTGGTTCTGCTCCCTGCTTGCAGTGTTCCTCAGCTGATGGTTCACATTCCTGCCATCTCTTGAATCGTGGGGTGTCCATTGCAGTTTAAGTTTCACTCACAACTTCACACATCACCCTCTCATGGGGTGCCCATGGGGATTCTGATCCTGTTACACTCTGCATTCGTGAGCTTTCAGTCACTGTGGACAAAATACCTGGCAAGAACAATGTAGAGGAGAAGTTCATTTGGGGATCATGGTTTCAGAGGACGGTCTCAGTTTGTGGTCATTCAACTCCACTGCTCTGGGCCCAAGATGATACAGAACATCATGGTTGAAGGTCATGGTGGAGGAAAATTTCTCAGTTTATGGCAGCCAGAAGGTGGGGCAGCCAGAGGAGAGAGGGAGAAAGAGAGAGAGATAAATAGAGAGACAGAGAACGAAGAGTCAAGGACAGGAATAATAAAAGTATAGACACCCAGTGACCAATTTCCTCCAGCTATGCCCCACTTGCCTATCGTTACTGCCCACTAATTTATTCAAATTGTTAATCCATCAAATGAATTAATCCTCTGATGAGGTTATAGCTCTCATAATCCAAAAAAAAATTCACTCTAAATATTCCTCATTGCCTAATACGTGAGCTTTTGGGGGGACATTAAGGATCCAAACCACAGCAATAGCCAAAATACAAAGAGAGAAGTTCTAAATAAATAAAATCAGAGATGAAAGAGGAAACATTATACCCAATACCACAAAAACATATTAGGGATTCTTTTTGGGAAAAAAAACCCTACATACCAACTAGTTGGAAAATTGAAAAAAAAATAGACATATTTCTACACACACACATGATGTACCAGAATTGAACAAAGAGGTCATAAAAACTTAGGCTAATAATGGGTAATGAGATTGAATCAGTAATAAAAAGTCTCTCAAAAAATAAAAGCTCAAGTATGGATGGATTCACTGCTGAATTTTGCCAAACTTTTAAATAAGAACTAATACTAAAGATTCTCAAACTATTCCATAGAATTGAAAGGGAGGGAACCCTTCCAAAGTCATTCTATGAGGCCAGAGTTACTGTTACCCAAACCTGACAAAGACATAACAAACGAAGAAAATTATAGACCAAGATTCTTGATGAACATGGACACAAAATACTAACAAATCTAATTCAACAGCACACCAAAAAATCATAAGCCATAATCAAGTTCTTTTCATTCAAGGGATGAAAAGATGGTTCAACATAAGCAATACAGAAATGTGATACATCACATAAACAGAATGAAAAATAAAAACCATATTATCATCTCAATAGATGCAGACAAACCTTTTGATAAAATTCAGCATCATTTCATGGTAAAATTTCTGTATAAATTATATATAGAAGGTCACCACATGTCAATATAATAAAGACCACATGTGAAAATACTCATAACCAGCATCATACTGAATTGGAAAAAAATAAAATAATTTCCTCCAAGATAAGGTCTAAGATAAGAGTACCTACTCTCACCACTCTTACTCAATATAATACTAGAAATTTTAATCAGAAAATTTAGTCACAAGAAAGAAATACATAAAAATTGGAAAGGACATAGTGAAATTATCTCTGTTTGCAGATGATAGGATTCTTACATAGGAACATGTGAAAACTCCACAAAAAAAGAGTTGGAACTGATAATGGAACTTCGTTTAAATGACAGGATACAAAATCAACCTTAAAAAGGCAATAGCTTTTCTATACATCAATAATAAATTTACTAAAAAAGAAATCATGAGCATAATACCATTCATAATAACCACAAATAAAATAAAACAAGATAAAACTTGTAGGAATAAATCTGAGAAGACCTTTTCAATGAAAATAACAAAATACTGGTGAATGAAATTGAAAGCAAAAAATGAAAGACTTTCCATGTTGATGGATTAGAATAATTAAAATTGTTAAAATGCTTATATTACACAATGCAATCTATAGATTTAATGCAGTTGTCATCAAAATACCAACAACATTCTTCACAGAACCAGAAAAAAAAATACCTTACAATTAATAAGAAAGCACAAAAGACACTGAATAGCCAAAGCAATCTTGAGCAAAAAAGCAAAATTGGAGACATCAAAGTACCTGATTGTGAGACACACTAGAGAGCAATAGTGACCAAAAGCAGCATTGTAGTACTGGCATAAAAGGAGGCACAGAGCACAATGGAACAGAATAGAAATCCCAGAAATAAACGCATGCATCAGAATCAACGGATTCTTGACAAAAGATATAAAAAGGTACGTGGGGAAAGGACACCCTCTCCAACACATGTTGCTGGAATTAAATGGATAACCACATGTAGGGGACTAGAACTTGACCCTGTCTCTCTGTACAAATATGAACTAAAAATACATTGGAGACTTTAATGTAAGATCTGAAACTCAGAAACTACTAAAGGAAAACATAGGGGGAAGTCTTTTAAGATACTGGTACAGGCAATGATTTTCTGAATAGGATCACAAAACAAAGGTAACAAAAGCAGTGTTGACTAATAGGATTATGTTAATCTAAAAGTTTCTGCAGAGCCCACAGTCAATGGGAGAAGAGACTTTTCACAGGATGATAGAAAATCTTTGTCAGCTAGTCTTCTGACAGATGGTTAATATCAAGCATCTATAAAAAATTCAAAAATCTTAACAACAAAAAAATAAGAAGTTGTATTAAAATGTGGAAATGATCTGAATACATTTTTCTCCTAAGAAGAAATGCAAAGGGCCAATCTATTGCTCAATATCATTAGCCATCAGGTAAATACAAATCAAAACTAGAGTATGATATCATTCTAGTTAGAATGGTTATTATAAAAATAAATAAATAAATAAATAAAAATTAGCAAATGCTGATAAGAATATGGAGAAAAAGAAACTTTTATACACTTTTGGTGGGGATGTAAATTAGTACAGCCAATTTAGAAAACAGTATGGAGTTTCTTCAAAAAGTTAAAAATAGTACTACCATAAGACTTAGAAATCCCACTTGTAAGTATCTATCCAAAAAAAAATCAAATCAGTATAAAAAAGGGATAACTTCATGCTTTTGTTTATTGTGGCACTATTTATAATAGCTGAAATATGGAATCAGCTTAGATGTCCATCACAGATGAATGGATAAAGAAAATATGGTATATATGCACAATGGAGTATTATTCAGCTACAAAATAAATCTTGTCATTTGTGGAAAAATGGATGGAATGATAAGACATCATGTTAAGCAAATTATGTGAGACACAGAAAGGCAAGTACTGTAAGTTCTAAGAGTGTACTTAGATACAAAGAGAGAACAACTATTTCCAGAAATATTGTCATTTTCATTGTCACTGTTTGTTTGGTAACTACTCCAATTTCATTGTTCATATAATATTTTCATGTCTGAAAGTTGTTCAAAAGGGAGTTTAAATCTCTCTACTATCAATATATGCAATATATGCACTAATTATTGGCAATGATTTTTATTTTTTTTTATTTTTTTTTTTTTATTGGTTGTTCATAACATTACAAAGCTCTTGACATATGATATTTCATACATTAGATTGAAGTGGGTTATGAACCCCCAATTTTACCCCAAATGCAGATAGCAGAATCACGTCGGTTACACATCCACAATTTTACATAATTCCCTAATAGTAATTGTTGTATTCTGCTACCTTTCCTATCCCCTACTATCCCCCCTCCCCTCCCCTCCCAACTTCTCTCTCTATCCCATCTACTGTAATTCATTTCTCTCTTTGTTTATTTTCCCATTCCCCTCACAACCTCTTATGTGTAATTTTGTTTAGCAATGAGGGTCTCCCTTCATTTCCATGCAATTTCCCTTTTCTCTCCCTTTCCCTCCCATCTCAAGTCTCTGTTTAATGTTAATTTTTTCTTCCTACTCTTCCTCACTGCTCTGTTCTTAGTTGCTCTCATTATATCAAAGAAGACATTTGGTATTTGTTTTTTAGTGTTTGGCTAGCTTCACTAAGCATAATCTGCTCTAGTACCAACCATTTCCCTGAAAATTCTATGATTTTGTCATTTTTTATTGCTGCATAGTACTCCATTGTGTATAGATGCCACATTTTTTTTATCCATTCATCTATTGAAGGGCATCTGGGTTGGTTCCACAGTCTAGCTATTGTGAATTGTGCTGCTATGAACATTGATGTGGCAGTATCCCTGTAGCATGCTTTTTTGAGGTCTTCAGGGAATAGTCCGAGAAGGGCAATAGCAGGGTCAAATGGTGGTTCCATTCCCAGCTTTCCCAGGAATCTCCAAACTGCTTTCCAAATTGGCCGCACCAATTTGCAGTCCCACCAGCAATGTACAAGTGTACCCTTTTCTCCACATCCTCGCCAGCACTTGTTGTTGTTTGACTTCATAGTGGCTGCCAATCTTACTGGAGTGAGATGGTATCTTAGGGTGGTTTTGATTTGCATTTCTCTGACTGCTAGAGATGGAGAGCATTTTTTCATGTACTTGTTGATTGATTGTATATCCTCCTCTGAGAAGTGTCTGTTCAGGTCCTTGGCCCATTTGTTGATTGGGTTATTTGTTATCTTATTGTCTAATTTTTTGAGTTCTTTGTATACTCTGGATATTAGGGCTCTATCTGAAGTGTGAGGCGTAAAAATTTGTTCCCAGGATGTAGGCTCCCTATTTACCTCTCTTATTGTTTCTTTTGCTGAGAAAAAACTTTTAAGTTTAATTAAGTCCCATTTGTTGATTCTAGTTGTTAACTCTTGTGCTATGGGTGTCCTATTAAGGAATTTGGGGCCCGACCCCACAATCTGTAGATCGTAGCCAACTTTATCTTCTATCAGACGCAGAGTTTCTGATTTGATATCAAGCTCCTTGATCCATTTTGAGTTAACTTTTGTGCATGGCGAGAGAAAGGGATTCAGTTTCATTTTGTTGCATATGGATTTCCAGTTTTCCCAACACCATTTGTTGAAGATGCTATCCTTCCTCCATTGCATGCTTATAGCCCCTTTATCAAATATAAGATAGTTGTAACTTTGTGGATTAGTCTCTGTGTCCTCTATTTTATACCATTGGTCCACCCGCCTGTTTTGGTACCAGTACCATGCTGTTTTTGTCACTATTGCTCTGTAATATAGTTTGAAATCTGGTATCGCTATACCGCCTGATTCACACTTTCTGCTTAGAATTGCTTTTGCTATTCTGGGTCTTTTATTTTTCCATATGAATTTCATGATTGCTTTATCTATTTCTACAAGAAATGCCGTTGGGATTTTGATTGGCATTGCATTAAACCTATAGAGAACTTTTGGTAATATCGCCATTTTGATGATGTTAGTTCTGCCTATCCATGAACAAGGTATATTTTTCCATCTTCTAAGATCCTCTTCTATTTCTCTCTTTAGGGTTCTGTAGTTTTCATTGTATAGGTCTTTCACCTCTTTTGTTAGGTTGATTCCCAAGTATTTTATTTTTTTTGCGGATATTGTGAATGGAGTGTTTTTCCTCATTTCCATTTCAGAAGTTTTGTCGCTGATATACAGAAATGCCTTTGATTTATGCGTGTTGATTTTATATCCTGCCACTTTGCTGAATTCATTTATTAGTTCTAGTAGTTTTTTTGTAGACCCTTTTGGGTCTTCTAGGTATAGAATCATGTCATCTGCAAATAGTGATAATTTAAGTTCTTCTTTTCCAATTTTTATGCCTTTAATTTCTTTCGTCTGTCTAATTGCTCTGGCCAGTGTTTCGAGAACTATATTGAATAGAAGTGGAGATAGAGGGCATCCCTGTCTTGTTCCGGATTTTAGAGGGAATGCCTTCAACTTTTGTCCATTGAGAATGATGCTAGCCTGAGGCTTAGCGTAGATAGCTTTTACAATGTCAAGGTAAGTTCCTGTTATCCCTAGTTTTTCTAATGTTTTGAACATAAAGGCATGCTGTACTTTGTCGAATGCTTTCTCTGCATCTATCGAGATGATCATATGGTTCTTATCTTTAAGTCTATTGATGTGGTGAATAACATTTATTGATTTTCGTATGTTGAACCATCCTTGCATCCCAGGGATGAATCCTACTTGATCATGGTGCACAATTTTTTTGATGTGTTTTTGTATTCGATTCGCCAGAATTTTATTGAGGATTTTTGCATCTAGGTTCATTAGAGATATTGGTCTGTAGTTTTCTTTCTTTGAGGTGTCTTTGTCTGGTTTCGGGATCAGGGTGATGTTGGCCTCATAGAATGAATTTGGAAGAGCTCCCTCTTTTTCTATTTCCTGAAATAACTTGAAAAGTATTGGTATTAATTCTTCTTTAAAGGTTTTGTAAAACTCTGCTGTATACCCATCCGGTCCTGGGCTTTTCTTGGATGGTAGTCTTTTGATGGCTTCTTCAATTTCATCCATTGATATTGGTCTGTTCAGATTGTGTGTATCCTCCTGACTCAGTCTGGGCAAATCATATGACTTAAGAAATTTATCGATGTCTTCACTATCCTCTATTTTATTGGAATATAGGTTTTCAAAATAATTTCTAATTGTCTTCTGTATTTCTGTAGCATCTGTTGTGATATTGCCTTTTTCATCCCGTATGTTAGTAATTTGAGTTCTCTCTCTTCTTCTCTTTGTTAGCATGGCTAGAGGTCTGTCGATCTTATTTATTTTTTCGAAGAACCAACTTTTAGTTTTGTTAATTTTTTCAATAGTTTCTTTTGTTTCAATTTCATTAATTTCCGCTCTGATTTTAATTATTTCTTGCCTTCTGCTATATTTGCTGTTGTTTTGCTCCTCCTTTTCTAGGGCTTTGAGTTGGAGTGTGAGCTCATTTATTTGTTGGTTTCTTCTTTTTTTGAGGAGTGACCACCAGGCGATGAACTTTCCTCTTAAAACTGCTTTCATTGTGTCCCATAGATTCCGATATGTTGTGTCTGTATTTTCATTTATCTCCAAGAATTTTTTGATTTCCTCCTTTATGTCTTCTGTAACCCATTGATCATTCAGTAGTATATTGTTCATTTTCCATGTGATGTAGGATTTTTCCTTCCTTCTTTTGTTATTGATTTCCAGTTTCATTCCATTATGATCAGATAGAATGCATGGTATTATCTCCACCCCTTTATATTTACTGAGGGTTGCCCTATGGCATAATATATGGTCTATTTTTGAGAAGGATCCATGTGCTGCTGAGAAGAAAGTATATCCATTTGATGATGGTTGATATATTCTATATAAGTCAGTTAAGTCTAGGTTATTGATTGTGGTATTGAGTTCTATAGTTTCTTTATTTAACTTTTGTTTGGAGGATCTGTCCAA
Organism: Spermophilus citellus; assembly: GCF_964194105.1. NCBI lineage: Eukaryota > Metazoa > Chordata > Mammalia > Rodentia > Sciuridae > Spermophilus > Spermophilus citellus. The sequence continues at coordinate 149,641,852 of NC_138188.1, forward strand.
TGGTGAGAGAGGTGTGTTGAAGTCTCCCATAATTATTGTGTTGTGGTCTATTTGATTCTTGAATTTGAGGAGAATTTGTTTTATGTATGTCGCAGCACCATTATTTGGTGCGTAAATATTGATAATTGTTATGTCTTGTTGGTGAATGGTTCCTTTTAACAGTATATAATGACCTTCTTTATCCCTTTTGATTAACTTAGTCTTGAAGTCAATTTTATTCGATATGAGGATGGCCACCCCTGCTTGCTTGCGAGGAGCGTGTGCGTGGTATATTTTTTCCCATCCTTTCACCTTCAGCCTGTGTATGTCATTTCCAATCAGATGTGTCTCCTGGAGGCAGCATATTGTTGGATTTGTTTTTTTAATCCATGATACCAGCCTATGTCGCTTTATTGGAGAGTTTAAGCCATTAACATTCAGAGTTACTATTGATATGTGGTTTGAACTTCCATCCATGTTTGATTGTTTATCCTTTTTAAAAAAAAAACAAATTTAGTTTGTTTCTCCATGATTGTCTTTCCCCTTGCCCTCTGTCTTTACTGAGGCACTTCCCACTGATGGTTTTGGTTATTGTTTTTCATTTCTTCTTCTTGTAGTGTTTTGTTCAAAATGCTTTGCAATGCTGGTTTTCTGGCTGCAAATTCTTTTAACTTTTGTTTATCATGAAAGATTTTTATTTCGTTGTCATACCTAAAGCTTAATTTTGCTGGATACAGAATTCTTGGTTGGCATCCATTGTCTTTCAGTGTTTGAAATACATTGTTCCATGACCTTCTTGCTTTCAGTGTCTGTGATGAAAAATCCGTGGTTAACCGTATTGGTTTACCCCTAAATGTAATCTGTCTCCTTTCTCTTGTAGCTTTTAATATTTTCTCTTTGTTCTGTATATTGGATATCTTCATAACAATGTGTCTTGGCGTTGGTCTACTGTGATTTTGTGTGCTCGGTGTCCTGTATGCATCTTCAATTTGTATATCTGTTTCCTTTTTTATTTCTGGAAAGTTTTCTGTAATTATCTCATTCAGCAAGTTTCTCATTCCCTTGGTTTGAATCTCTGTGCCCTCCTCTATCCCGATGACTCGTAAGTTTGGTTTCTTTATGTTATCCCATAATTCTTGGAGGTTTTTCTCGTGATTTTTTACCAGCCTTTCTGAGTTGGCTAGACTCTTTTCAAGATGGTATATTTTGTCTTCATTATCTGACGTTCTGGCTTCTACCTGCTCCACTCTGTTAGTGATACTCTCAATTGAGTTTTTCATTTGGTTTATCGTTTCCTTCATTTCTAGAATTATTGTTTGATTATTTTTTATAACCTCTATCTCCTGATAAAGATGCTTAACTTCTTCTTTTATCTGTTTGTGAAATGCATTCTCAATGTGTTCTTTCGCTGCTTGAATTTGCTGTCTTGTATCTTCTTTAAGGTTCCATTCCATCTGTCTAAGGTGTTCCTTGAGTTCTTTATATGACCATTTATCTGATGACTCTAGGTCCTCCTGAATATTTAGGCTGTCCTGCATTGTTTGTACTCCTTTTCTTCCTTGTTTTTTGAAGCTGCTCATGTTGCTTCTTGTTCTGTTTGACTGTTGAGTTACTGTTTACCCTATAAATTAATTTGATGCTTGGGAGGAAAGGTATTTGAAGGGAAGGGAAGAAGTCTCTAAAGAGAATGAGAATAGGCAGGTAGAATTCAAGAAAAAAGGGAGGATAAGAAAAATGAAAAGACTAAAGAAGTAAAAGAATAGGAACTAAAAAAGAAAAAGATTTTAAAAAAAATAATAAAATAAAGTAATAATAATAATTTTTTTAAAAAAAAATTTAAATTAAAATTAGTAGAAAAAAAAATTTAAAAAAAAATTTTAAGAAAGAAAAAAAAATTAATAAAACGACAAGAAAGAAAAAATGAAAATGAAAGAAAAACCCAGATCAAAAAAAAAAAAAAAAAAAAAACCCTAATAGATGCAGTCTTAGAGTTTGATTAACTTCTCTTCCAGGAGATGGCGCTGTGCCCACCAGGTCAAGTTACTCCTGTCAATACGCGGGAACCAATCACTGTGCAGTAGCTCCTCCCAGACTGGGCGAGTCTCCAATCCTGAGTGTCTAGGGCCTCCTCTTGTGTCTAGTCACTTCCCACTTTTTCTCTAGCCAGGCCCCCTCTCACAATACTGGCTACATGCCAAGTCTGCTGCTCCCGGGACCCCTGTTTTCATGAACGACTGGGCACACTCTTCCAGTTTGCCATTCCCTCAGACCCTAAGCTTGTAGAGTTTGGGGCTGAGAATCCTCAGCGTATTGTACTTGCCCTCCAGTAGCCACGCCCCCGGTAGCTGGTGCAAGGAACCTCAGCTGTCAGCCCTGGTGGGGGTGGTGGTTCCGCTCCGCGGGACCCGCACCACCCCTGACTTCCTCGGGCTGGCTGTAGCACTCACGGGAGAGCTGGGAGGGGCCCTAAGGGTTTCCCGATGTGTGGAGAGGTAAGGCTATGGGATCACACACCTGTTTCAACTAAGTTATCTCCTCTGCAGCAGTCTGATGACGTCGTTTCCCTTTGCCGGGCGACCAATTCAACGTGTGGGTCCTCCTCTCCCAAGCCCCGTTTCAAACCAGTGGCCACTACTTATGAAGGCTCGGTAGGCATTTACATTCGTATGATGAGAAGGGCTGACCAGTTGTTTCAGCCGGATGAATTAATGCAGTGTCATAGCTGTTTGTCTGCGGGAAGCAGGTGACCGGGAGTTTGAATTCAGCGGGTCAGAGCTCAGTGTGTGTTCTCGGATCACTTGGATTTTAAATTGTCACTCATCTTATCAGCTGTTTCATATAATTCGGCAGCTCATTCGCGCGGTGCAGATTCTGCTCTATGGTGTTCCGCGGGATGCGGCTGCGGCGGCGGCGGCGGCCTTCGGGACCCCCGGGGAGGGGGTGCGGGTTGGGGGAGGGGAGGCGGCGCCTCAGGGCCGCGTGGTCTGGGTACCAGACACGCAGGAGAGCGGGTGGGGTGGGGGAAAGAAATTGAGATCTAAATTTAGAGACTGAGCTTGGGAGGGGAGACAGCTGGGGAGAAAGAAGCAAGGCGGAGAGGCGGAGAGGAGAAGGAGAAGGGGCCGAAGGAGCCGGGCAGCTTGTCTGCGGGAAGCAGGTGACCGGGAGTTTGAATTCAGCGGATCAGGGCTCAGTGCGTGTTCTCGGTTCACTTGGATTTTAAATTGTCTCTCATCTAATCAGCTGTTTCATTTAATTCGGCAGCTCATTCGCGTGGTGAAGAGTCTGCTCTATGGTGTTCTGTGGGAGGCGGCGGCAGCGGCCTTCGGGACCCCCGGAGAGGGGGTGCGGGTTGGGGGAGGGGAGGCGGCGCCTCGGGGCGCAGGGGCCGGGTACCAGACACGCGGGAGAGCGGGCGGGATGGGGGAAAGAAATTGAAATCTAGATTTAGAGACTGAGCTTGGGGGGAGAGACAGCTGGAGAGAAGCAAGGCGGAGAGGCGGCGAGGAGAAGGAGATGGGGCCGATAGAGCCGTGTACCTGGGGCTGCAGCCTTACTGTTCGCGCTGAAGTCGTGATGGATTTCCTCCACCTTGGCTCATGACTTGATGTTTTCAATCACAGGCCTGGGCTCCGTCCCAGGCAGCGGCTCCGCGGGGCTCCGGCGGTGCGGGCCTGGCGGCGGCGAAACCACACTCAGCCGCCCAGGGACCTCCCCAAAGTCATTCTTCTGCGTACTTTATACATGATTTTTCTCCATCTGAATTTATTTTGCTCTACCATATGATTCTCACATGGCCTTGGACTAGGACAATCCAACAGAACTTTTAGAACGAGGACTCTGAGGCATGGCAATTCAAGGCTCGGGCCATCACACCCTGCTGCTAAGTTAACGAATGTCACTCAGCCCCTTCGGGTCCCACTCTTGGAGAACGTTCCAGCATCTGGAAGAACTTGCCGATCCGGTCCGCGCCGGTCCGGACGAGGCCACTGCTCCGTCCACAGGTGCCCTGGACCTTCCCCTCCCGGCAATGATTTTTAAATTCATTTAAACATGCTTTTAGAATTTTTAAGGTTTCACTTTTCTTGTTATTTAAAATGTGCAGTATACATACCTACTGACTTGTATAATAATACACATTCACATGACATTTGAGAAAAAAAATAAAAAAGTTTACTAGGAAAAGAATGTTTCCTTGCCTTGACTAAAAGAAATAGCTTTTTTAGAGTAGAATGTGCAATAGTAGGAAGAATGGCATTTGATAGTGAGAAAGAAGGTGGGGAGATAGTGATAGAGAACCTCATCTTATCAAAAAGAAGGGAGTTGGTCTTAAACTTGACATCAAGGGGTTTGATATGACGTGGAGAGGAAGCTAAAAACACTGATGTGACATTAGGTGATAAAACGTGGGAAAAGGAAATGCTCTTCCCAGAGTCCAGCAAATAATTTTTAAGTGGCTCATTAAATTGTGTTTCACCCATGAGAAGAATCTCTGTTACTGCCCAGACCTGTCTGATCTCTCCACTACCTACCCCTTGATAATTTTCCACATCACTAGATTTAAAAAACATATGCATATAACTGCATTTGACACTCTTAGAATTCTCCCAGCAAATACAGATCCCCATGAAAAGGTAAATTAGAAGGAATGAAAAGACATTGCTGAGCCAAATACTCATAAAAATGTATTGTCTGGCTTTTGTTAGGCCCACCCAGATTATTGTTAAATCCTAGGAAGAAGGGGTACTGCTTATTTTCATTGATAGACAACATTACAATTTGTGTGCACAACATCTTTCTCCTTGATTAAGAATCGTTAAATTCACTTGGAAAACTTGATCCTGAAGTTAACCATAGTTTACTTGGCTTCCTGATTGCTTTTAGTATGTATACTGCAAAGTGGCACAATTTCCTTTCATCTGAGTTAATTTATCTTCCTATAACACCAATATAAATTATTCTCCCAATAAGAACTCAAAAGCAGTGTGCTAACGAGTTCAAATTTGCTTGCAGCTGCAATTAATTCAGAGAGAAATGTTTATGGGATTTATGTTATAAATGAAGTTTCTGATAATCGTATTTGTTTTTTTTTTTTTACAAAAAGGGATTAGATACATTTAAGTTGATCTGAAAGTTTTCATTTTTTCTGAGTCTCTAAAGCTTATGACTAACTACAAATTAAATTTTGTTTTACAGATTGAATTATTTATTCCATTTGAATCCAAATTCTGCTTCTCTGCCCTGCTTTATCCCGTGTGGTATTAAAGTTGAATTCTGCTAGGATTTTTTTTTTTCAGTGTTATTTAATCTAGTAGATTTAGTTAGGGCACACGTTTGAGAACATTTTCCTATTTATATTAATTAATCCAGTATGTTACAACATACTATGTGGCTGTCAATAATATATTTCTGAACACATTTCTTAATATTGTTGGAAATATTAAGCTCTATAATGCATTTCCTGTGGAAAATGTTTTCTCCTGGGAAGTTGTAATTGCTTTCAGAAATCTTCCAGAGATTAAAAATGTTGCAAACTAGAAACAAATTCTACTCTGATCTGAAATAGTCTTGGTCACTTCATAACTCACATGTGGAAAGAATGTTATTAGCTGTACTCAAAAAGTGAAATAGGATGGAAAACAATTTATATTAACATTATGTGTGAACCATGTTAGGTTTACTTGGTTTTTTGTCCTGTTATTTAGTACAAGCTTCTCTCTACTTTGCTTAGACCAAAGTAATTCAATAGCATTGTGATTCAAATTATCTTAGGAACTGATAAATGCAGTGTCAAGCCTACTCATAGAAAGTCTAAAGCATGTTTTTCAGTATTTTTAAACTTAGAACTATTATATAAATACATTTTCTACTTTTCTCCCCACTGGAATATAAGTTCTATGAAGTATGTGGTAGGAATGTTAATTATTTTTATTTATTATTCTATTCTCAAAACTTAGAGTTTGACATATTCTAGGTGCTCAATGAACCATGGTTGAAAAATTTGTCATGTGAATGATAATTAAAATGAGACTCTTTCTGTTTCCTACTGTGTTCTAGATACCTATTTAGGGCAGTGTTTGCATTTGTATTCAGTCCAATGAAGCACAGTGACTTATTTATAAAAAACTTGCCTTAATAGTTGCATGATTATTTGTTTCTAAAATCTGGATCATCCTCTAAACAGTACAACATTCAGTATCATTCTGATACTGTTTTGTGGTTGTGAGCAGGATAAAGAAAAAGTTCAGAGTATCAAATTTTGTAGTGTCCTTAGAAATATTATTTGTAATGAAATATTTCAACTAAACATATGCTGTTTTCCTATCAGAACTTCATCTCAAACTGTTTTTTCTTTTACATGAACTCCATTCATAGACTCTATGGAAGAGTTAAACCCATAAGGTGCTATATTAAAAGACTCAGTTGGGAAAACAATGATCCAATAGAATTTTTGCCAGGGATAGAAGTGCTTCTCATGTGTGTATGATGGCTAAAATATGTGGGTTTCACCACTGTCCAGTGCTTGGACTTTACTTCCTGTATGCCTACTATAAGGGTTGTGTAGTAATTACTTAGGCTCAGATTAAAATAAAATGCAGAGCCCTTGCCAAAGGAAAGGAAAAATAACTACAAGTCTGCCTCCTCAATTCATGGCAGGGGACAATTTTCAAGGGACCAACACCTCCCCTAAAGTTGTACTTAGGACCCGGGTTGGAAGTGTGTGAAAATACCCCAGTAATTTACCTAGTGTATTTATTGTTTTGCATGGAATAGCTGGGCTAAGGAAAGAACTCACCTTGACTCTTTCCAGACCCACTCTCAGGTTCCCCATAGGGAACAGAAGGCATAGATATCTCTCTGTCCAAGGTGACCTTTGGACACTTCCAAAAGGAGGATGGCAGCAATGGTAGGGTGAAGAGGAAAGGTCAGCTAAGATCAGGCACTTCAGGAGGTGGAAGACAGGCAACCATGAATGTGTGCCAGGGAGTGGCAATCCGTGGGCCTACAGGTGGACTGAAGCTCTAAGCCCTCAGTGCAGGCTGCACTTTCTCATGAGCTTGACTTAGAAAATATAAACAATATAAAGTCATTTAAAAATTACGTGCTCAGATGTAAACTTCAGACCACCAGCTCTGGTTACATGTCCATGAAACTGCACCTACCACCCTTAAGGAACAAAATTTTCTATATTTCATTTTTTTCGGGGAGGGGGTGTCCAAGGGTGTCCTTTAACCTTTCAAAATAAGAAAAGTTACCCTGATTAGTTTATATGCAACATCAGTGCACACCATATCAACTGTGACTCAGGCCTTTCGATATTCTTTAGTAATACATACATTACCTTCACCTGTATTCAATTATCTAAATAAGGACAATATGGAAACAGATGTTCATACATGAGACAGTGCAAATTTTCCTTAAACAAATGAAAATGTGTTTGTTGTTTTCCCAAAGAAGAAGCCTAAGTACTATCATAACCTACATTCAAATCTGAAATGTGTTTAATCTTTTGTTACTGTCAAAAACCTACCTACTAATATAGTGTTAAAAGTAAGGAATATAGTATAATGTTAGCCACTCTAAAATATCTCTCTTTGTCACTATGGTGTATTGGCAATCCTATATTCTTTGGTAATCAGAATGAATTATTTCAGATAAAAGGATGAGGATACAGAAAGGCTCATACCAAACCTTGGATAATTTCAATGTCTTCTCCTTCTCTAGATACCAAAGAATTTTTGTATACTCTAAATTAGTTAAGGAAAAAAGCAAAACAAAACAAATTGTCATTCCTGTATATTCTTTATGTTGCTCCCAAATTCAAGAAAATTATTCAAGATAATTTCAGGCTTCTATTTCATCTTACTGCCATAATAAATAACAGAAATCAGTGAAACTGGAATAGGTGAAAGGCAGAAAATAAATGAAAAAAGACAGATTTTAAAAAGCCAATGAAATTGACCTGCCTGAAGCAAAACTAATGAAGAAAAAAAAAGACAGAGAAAGATTCACATTACCAATATAAAAAAATGAAGCAAAGGTCATCATTAGAAAATACACAGACATTAAAGGATAACCAGGGAGAAATGAAAATCTTTACACATAAAACTTCAGTGACTTAGATAAAATGTACCACTTGCTTGAAAAACACAAACTACCAAAATCACCCATCACAAAAGAGATCATTTGATCAGCCTTAATAACATTTAAAAAATAGAATGCATCTTTAAAAACCACAAAAATATTACTTAATTTCTCATCATGTTGATGGAAACTCTCTATTCTTCATATATTGATTCAGAGCTGGGGATATCCCAAGATTGTATGTTTTTTGTTGTTGTTTTCTAATTTTTTATTTTTTTGTATGAGGGGTTGCAAAAAACTTATCATTGTTGTTATTATTTTGGTTGTTGTTGTCATTATTATTTTATTTGGGTACCAGGGACTGAACCCTGAGGCATGTTACGACTAAGCCACATCCCAGCCCAATTTTCTTTTTTTTTAATTTGATACAATGTTTCACTAAGTTGTTTAGGGTCTCACTAAAGGGCTGAGGCTGGCCTAGTACTTGACATTCTCCTGCTTCAATTCTCAGCTGCTGGGATTACAGCTGGGATTACTGCACCACTACACTAAGCATAAAAGTAGTTTTGAGTGCTAGATTTCTTTGTGAATATATAAAAATTAATTTTGTTGATTAAAGAACTTTGAAGACTGCAAATAAACTTTTAAAACAACATGTGTACTTCCAGGTTGAAGTTTTAGGACATCCTTAAGGAATCCAAGTGAAAATTAACAATAGAAAAATTTTGAATTAATGACATTTAAAGTTTCTGAAGTATTTATGCTGTATATAACACATCTCCTACATGGTTGCTTTAGGTTAAGATGTGTCAAATATTATTTTCAGTTGAAATAATTCATTTCAAATATTAAAATAGATATTTTCTCCAGAAAATCAAACCTACCTGACTACTTAAAGAATATGTAATTTATAGTTAATTACCTTTTCAGAATAAACTCGAGATACATGCTTATTTTAACGAAGAAGAAATACTTCTGAGTGCAGAAATAAGCCTTGAGGCAGCAAAATATAACTCACTTAGAATACTGTGATCATTTAAAGTAATCCATACATCTATAAAAACAAACAAATAAGTAAACAACAGCTGATGATTAAAATAAGGAACACCTGTGCCATCTCTTCAAGGGAAAAATCTTAGAGGAAACATAGCAGATGTGTCATAGCACAAATTATAGATTTTGACCTGAGAACCGGTCTTGTTTATTTTCTGTTGCTGTGATCAAAAATCACAGACAGGAATTTATAAAGAAAAAAATGTGTACATAGTTCATGTTTCTAGAAGACAAAAGATGTTGTTCTGATATCTGTTTGGCATCCGCTGAGGGCTTTCCTGCTAAGGCTTTATAAGGTAGAGTGCATCACATATACAGAGCTAGAATACTGGTTAGCGGGGCTCTTCCTGTCCTTAAAAAGCCATTATGCAGTCATGGCTGCTTCACCTTCATGAGCTCATTTATTCCTGTGTACCTCAAAAAGGCCCCACCTCTAATACCATTACCACAGGACTTTAGGGATTAAGTTTTCAATACATGAAATTTGGGGGACACATGCAAATTACAGCCAAATCCATTCCTACAGATGTCAATGCTATAGCTTTGGAGAACTTGCTCATTAACTCTAAGCTATAATGTCTTTAGCTGTACTTATTTCTTTTTTTTTTCATTTTTCTTTTACTTTATTTTCACCTCACTTTCAGTTTTTTTTTTTTATTATTAGCTACACATGACAGTACAATGATCTTGACAATTCATACATTTGAATCAAATGGGGTATAATTTCTTATTTTTCTGATTGTACTTATTATTAAGTACCTCGCTGACTTATTAGGAGCTAAAATAAGTTAATGCATTTACAGCACTTAGCAGTCAGTCTCTGGTGATGGGTAGATTCTCAGTAATAGAACAGTAACCAAGAAAAGGTAGCCTTAAGTTGTAAGTGTGAGGAGAATACGGCCTGCCACTGTTTTCAGAGAAATCTGTCTCTCTTCCTTCTCAATTGGCTGTCTGTCATAGAGACTAACCATTTTATTTTTAAGTCATCACTAGAAACATTTATGTTGCTAGCTATGAAACAGGATACCTGTTGAAACATATTTTAGGTTTATAAAAAAAGAAAAGAGGCATATGCTAACAGAAGGGTAGAAACTCTTCATTGAAGCTAGTATTAAAGCCCTAAAGGCATACTCTCCATGCCTTGTGATGAGGCCACATAGAATTAGCTATAGTTACATAGGTGCTGCAGTCACTCTCATTACACATGAGACATTGTCAGCTTTTACCACCTGCTACACTCTTTACTATAGAGATGGTTAAGGGGGATCACTTGGAAAGTACAAAAAAATTGTGTTCTTTTTATAAGTGTTCTCTATGAATAAAACCCTTAATATTCTGGAATCCCTTTCCTCCTTCCAATTAGTGCCAACTCCAGTCAGAACCACCTACACCCAGTATCATTAGCCTGCTATGCATAACATGTTGCCATCAAAAAGATCAAGCCTATGAACAAATGATTCCAGGGCTTACCTTCAGAGCCAGTTACTGAAACTTGGATGTAAACCAAACCCCAAATATGCCAACTATGGATTCTGCCTTCTTTACAAGAATGTATCATCTTGATCTAATAATGTTCCAAAGGGATTCTGGGGTGAAACTCAGAGGCAGGAAAATATTTTTCTCCCAAAATAAACAAATATATTTGACACTAGAGAGAAATGTTGTAAATCTAATCCTTTCTCAAAGAAGAAGTATAAGTGGAGATAATAGGAATTCCTATTCATCTTGACTGTGCCACTTAACCAGAGAGTGACACAGTGACTTATATTAGCCTGTGCTTTCCCAAACTAATTTCAGTGTTATTATAAAAGGAAGAATATTATTATAAAAGAAAATAAAATGCCACTGTCATTGTGCAGTGATTTATCAGTTCTCATTGTAACACAACTTGTCTGGACTCTACATATTTTGAGATTGAAAATATTAATGATCTATACAAATAAACTAAAGAAAGCAAAGACTATTCTTACCTCTAAAGCTCCTTTAACTTTTTTTTTTCCATTTGAGATGTGTACCTAAATCTCAGAAAATATGTGATATTATAAACTGACATGTTATTTCTGTGTATAAATGGAAATAAGGAGTTAAGAGTTGGGGGTTGGTTAGATGCAAAACTATTTGTGAGGACTAAAATAAAACTGTTTTGCTAGAAGAAGAAAAAATTAAAAAAGAAAACAAGACTAAAACAGGACCTGGCAATAAACAATGCTAATTGGAAGTCACCAATAGAGTTTAAGGATTTGGAAAGAAATTTAAGCAATGGCAGCTAAAACTGGAAACTCAACTAAAACATTTCACTAACATACCCCAAACTCATAAATGTCAAAATAATTTATTTATATCTAGTTATATGCAAAATAAAATTAAACCTATTTTGGTAAAGTTTTAAGGATTATATGTCTAATATTGTAGTATTAATATTGTTTTGATTAACAAAATCAGTAAATGGAAATATGTCTCAAAAGAATTCCATAATTGTTTTCAGCAAGATTTTCCATATGTGTTACTTTGTAGTTGAAAGATTTTGATGTGAAAAATCATCATTAAAAATGTTTCAAAATGCTTCAGAATGGCTTTCTTCTTGAATTGTTCTAATAAGCAAATTACATTCCAAAGTGAATGGAAAGAAAGTTCCTGATTTCCATCTTGCAAGAATCTTTTCAGTGACAAACACAATTCTCTCCTACCTCACTGAAGAGCATTTATTTATGGTTGGATATCTTTTGGTGTCCATTTAGAAAGTGTTTCAAAAACTCTGCATCTGGGGTCTAAAAATTTTACCCCCTTAGAATGAGGCAGACAAAGGTTTAAGGAATACTGTGTGTTGTTTTGATTCTTCATGATTTATTTTCTTGCATATATTCTTGAGTATGTGAGGCTTTGGGGTTGTTTCCCCAATTATTTTTGTAAGTCCTAGATAGCCTTGATTCTGCTGAATACCCCCAGGACCTGCCAAGTATTGTCGGGTGTGTGCCAGATCTTGGCTGCATAAAGTAAAACAAAGCTTTCTTCAGAAACAGAGGTTAATGGAGAACTCTGAACTATCTCTCGGGTGAAACACAAGTACTTTAAATACTACCAACAGTTATGAGTCACTGATCTTGAGTGATAGTTGAAGTCTGAAAACATTGAGGTCTCAACATGTCCAAATTAGTAATTGCATGATGAGCCATGATCTGTGATCTCTTTCCGTTAGTGCTGAGCTCTTCTGTGTTCATTTGAAAGAGATAATCATGAACTATGAAATTAAAAACTGAAGTATCCCAAGGATTTTATTATTTTATGAATTTGTTCCTTGAAAAGTGCTGTGTAAATGTAAGTGGCAAATGAACAAAGGAACATTGTATCTTAGCTCTGTTGTTACAGACATTGGAATGTGAGCAGTCCTTTCAAAGGTTTTCAATCACTCTGGGTATTGACCTGGATCTAGCACATTCATTTTTTTATCATCTGTTTTCTTTGATGGTGATGATGGTATTATTTTTAGGAGCCCTAACTTGGAGCTGAAATGAAAAAGATGTGAACTGTTATGATTAATAATGAATAAATTTTTGATTGATGGAATCAGTTTTGGAAATAGCTACAAAGTGACTTTAAAAAAAACTGGTATCTCTTTGCTTTTAGAATTGGGTGCAAAGTATTACATGTTAAAATGTCTTTTAATTTCAGATCTAAATAATTAAAGGAAATATGGTTTTTTTCACAGATGGAAATTTATGAGACAAGTGTGGTTACCCTGGTGTGTTGGGAGTTTCCAGATCAGTATCTCCAAAGAAAGTAGAGAAGTGATAAAGATGAACACTTCCAGGAGAACTGACTCAACACTCTACAGTGCATCAGGACTCCCTTTGTCTGCTTCAAAACACCACCCAGTCATCATTCAAATATTTACTAAATTTAGAATATGGCTTATGGGATTCCTCTGAAAATTTTCTAGTTTTCTAGTTTTCTAAGTTATTTTAGGAAATGGCAATTGATAGTGAAATATAATTATTGTTCTAAAAACAATTTGCAAATTTGCTGTTTTACACAAAGGTTTAATTCTTCCAAGATTTAAAATCACTTTTTAAAAAATATTTAATAAACATATGAAAAAAAAAGTGAACTGCTTTCAAGATAGATGTTAACCATAAAGGAGGTGAAAAAAAACCTGTTTATTTAAGTGATTTTAGAACCTGCCGTCCCATAATTTTCCCCTTAGAAATAAGGTACAAAACCTAGAAATAAGAATTTCATTATAATGCATGAAAATGGGACTACATAAATCCACGGTTTTCCTGCTTTAACACACTTCAAGAAGCAAAATACAAATCTGGGGAAGAATCGTAGAAGGAATTCCAGATAGAGTTAAAACTGTAATCACACAGCAATTTGTTACACACATACACACACACACACACACACACACACACACACACACTATTCCAAGCCAGTGGTTAGAGTAAGAATGAATGTAAAATAGCATCGATATAAACAATAACATTATCTGAGTTCCATTTGACACTTACTACTCACTAGTACCATGACCTTAGTCATATATATCTTTTTTTTCTGAGCCATGGTTTATACAGAGGTAAAGTGAGATATAGGATTAGCATGACTATGTACTTTTCCTGGCTATGGAAATTGATCCCCTCTAGTAATGCCCATTGATACATGTCCAGCATGCCACTGTGGAATGATTAGTTTCCATAGATAAGATTATAGAATGAACTTTATCTGGAATTTTGGGGAGAAATTTTTTCTCACAACTGCATACAAATTTAAGAACATTAATGTGCTATAAACCATTAAGAAAGAACTATTTAATGTTTACTCATCAATTTAAGGAATAAATTTATTAATTTATAGAACTTCAATAATTTCAATGAACTTATTGTATTGCTCTTTTAGCTTTGTTCCATGATTAAATGCTATACACACTATCAAAGCCTAGAAATCGTAACATCAGTGAACTTGACTGGTGTGTGCATCAGTTGAGGTTGAAAAAAAAAAAAAAACATCAAGTAATATTTTCTACAGTTCCATAGGTAAAAAATTGTATAGAAGTTTTAGAATGGCTTAGATACATTGAAATTTCATTTGTATTTCTGTGAAGCATAATGACTTCCTTTCAATTTCTCATGTCACATTAAAATCCTTCATTTAAAAAACATTAGCTTATGCTTCCATCCCTACAACCTGAAGAGAGTCAACAAGATTGCCTCTTTACTCTCAGGTATAGACAATTTAATTTAAGGAATAAATCTATTCAAACTATTTATTTAAACAAGACTGCTTGCTCATGTTTCCATGGACTAGAGCTGCCAATAACTAAATATCACAGACTGGATGGCTCAAAGAACATGAATTTTCTTGCATTCTGGAGGTGGGAAGTCCACAGATCAAGGACTTCTTGGTGTGGGCACTCTTCCTGATTCTGCTTTCTGGTGTCTCCTCTAGGACCACTAATCTTATTAGATCAGATCTCTGACCTTATGACCTCTTTTAGCTTTAATTACTTCCTACTTCAAACCCAATGACATTTGGGTCAGGCTTTCAGTATATGGATTTTAGTTGGCACACCGTTCAGTCCCTAGTATTTCACCCCTAGCCCCCCAAAATTCATGATCGTATCAACATGAAATAATTCATTCCTCTCCAATGGCCCCCAAAGTCAACTTGTTCTAATGTTCAAGTTTAACGTCTTCAGGCACACACAGCTTCTTCTTTGGATTGATTTCCCACCTTCCAGGCCCACCTGCATGGCAGAATCAACCCCAGCAGTCCAGGGTGGCCTTGCCCCTTCACACCTCCCAACTTGTCTTCTAAGGTCCCACATTCTGAAATTGAAATCACCCCTTGTGTCTGAGGTGGGAGTGACTGCACTGAGGATCCCCGACTGCTTGAAACTTTATTCTTCCCTTTTCTTGAACAACTCGCTTTCAGAGCTGAACAATTTTGTATTCCCATTCCTTACAGTGAAAGAAGTTCGACAGCCTTGCTTCATTCCACCCTGATTTCTCTACCCCTTCAATACAAACTACAATCTCACTGCTGGTATAAACTATCGCTAATCCTGTCTCTAGTCCTGAGGTGGTTTGACTGATCAGATCCATGTGGTAAAACCCTGATCTCAAGTTCATTTATTCATTGGTGCACTACAATCATACGTAACAGTGGACTCCATTGTTCCATATTTACACAAGCATATAACATAAGTTGATCAATTTTTTTTCATCAATACCTCCCCTTTTCCTTTTTTCCTCCCTCCTTCTGTTCTCTTCCTCTGGTTTTACTGGCTTTACTGATTTTCATTTTACTTTTATGAGAACCCCCCCTTTTTTTTCTTTTTTAAAGTTTGCTTATATGAAAGAAAATCTATGACTTTTGATTTTTGGAATCTGAATTATTTAGCTTAATATAATGGTATCAAGTTTCTAGAAATGACATAATCTGTTCTCCTTATGACTGAGTAAAACTCCTTGTTGTATATATCCACATTTTCTTTATCTACTCATATGTTGATAGAAACCTAGACTGCTTCCATAACTTGGCTTTAATAAATTCCACTACAATAAACATGGGTATACATGTATTGCTATAATGTACTGATTTTAATTATTTTTGTTAATACCAAGAAGTATAATAGCTGGATCATATGGTGGTTCCATTCCTAATCTTTTGAGAACTCTCCATATTAGTTTTCATAGTAGTTACACTAATTTACAATCCCATCACAGTTTGTAAATGATCCTTTTTCCCTACATTCTTGCCAGCATTTATTATCATTTGTGTTCTTGATGACGGTTCTTCTAACTGAAATGAGGTGAAATTTCAGTGTAGTTTTTAAATTTTTATTTGCATTTCCTTGTTTGCTAAAGATATTGAATATATATTTTCAAATATAATTTATATTTCTTCTTTTTAATTTATTTGTCCACTTGTTGATTGGATTGTGTTTTTGTGGGAAGACTTGTGAGTTCTTTATATATTCTGAATATTAATCCTCTGTTGAAAGAAGAATTGGCCTAGATTTTCTTCCTTCTTGTAGGCTTTCTCTTTATGTTTTTGTTTCTTTTCTTTTCAGTTTGATTCCATACTATTAAAAAAATTTTTCTTGGTATTATTTCCTGAGCTTCAGGGGTCCTATTAAGGAAGATGTTGCCTGTGGCTCTATGTTGGAGGGCTTCCCCTGTGTTTTCTTCCAGAAGTTGCTGCTTCTCCTTGAATTCCCTGGGCCTTTGATCTATTTTAATTTGACTTTTGTGGAGGGTGAGAGATAGGGATCTAGTTTTATTCCTCTACTATGGATTTTCAGCGTTCACAGCACCATTTGTTAAAAAGGCCTCTTTTGATGCCTTTGTCAAAGATTGCATAACTGTGTGTGTTTGTGTGTCCTTGTGTCTTCAAACACACATTTGGAGTTCTTTTCAGAATCAGCTCAGACTTTCATACTAAGATACTGTAGACTTGGGGGTTTAACTAGCATAAAATTATTTTCTCACGTTTGTGCAGCCTGGAAAGTACAAAATCAAGATTCCAGTAGATTCAGCTTCTGATGAGGACTCTCTTCCTAGTTTGCAGTTGCTGCCATCTCAGAGACAAAGAGAGGAGAACACTTTAGTGTCTTCTCATTTCTTTAATTATAAAGACACTAATTTTATCAGATCAGGCTCCACACTTATGTCCTCTTCTATTCTTAATTAATTCTTACTCCAGATTTAGTCACATTGGGAGTTAGGACTTACACGTTTTTAGGAGGCACAGTTGATTTCATAGCATCATGCTTTCTTATTTGGACATCTCATTTTACCTTTTGAGCTTTGGTGTGATATGTAAGGCTCTTGTGATCACGGTCGACCACTTGCAGCAATGAGTTACTCAATCTCACAGGAGACACTACACTGTGAAATCTCAGGACCATTTGCCTGGGCATAAGATGCGACTCCCATCCACCACGGCAGTGCTTTAACTGTTCTACAGGTTCACTTTGAATAAGGCTCATGTTGAGTGGACTGGTGGCCCATTCCCATGGGCCTTCCACACGGATGTTCCAGAGAAGGTTAAGGCAAGGAGTGAGGTTCACAGAGAGATGGGATTAGGTTGTGCCTGTGCAAAGCTGGTTGGAACCTTTTAGAACCCATCAGCCCACTAAAGGCTGATGTTAGAATTGAATGTAAGAGGCTGAATTGGTGACAATAGTATGTGTAGTTCTGGCTATTAGAGATTTAAATGGCACAAATCATTTACACTCCTTTCCTTAACAGAAAGGGATCTGTGTCCCTTCTCCTTGAATCTGGAAAACTCTCTCATGGAATATTAGAGAAGGAATACTGTGCCAGTTTTCAGATTCAGGCTTTAAGAGACTGTCAACTTCTAGTAGGTTCTGATTGTCCTTTGAAACATGGTTAGTTTTAGAAACTAGATATCACGGATTGAGAAATTTAAGTGATGTGGAAAAACCTCCTGTGGACAGTTTGGTCAGGGGTTTCAGCTAAACCCTCAGCCAAATCTCACATCAACCACACGCCCAGTCACTGTGCCATCTTAGACCTTGATCCCAACTCCAGCTATTATCTGATAAAGGAGAGAATCCAAGGGAGAACGGCTCTCTGAGTCCACTGAACCCTTGGGATCGTGAGAGAGAAAGACAGATCAGTGTCACCAGTTACGGGATTAAAGCACCAAATTGTCATGATTAGGTAACTTTATTTAATATTCAGTATGTAAAAAGAAATATCAGTATATTATTTTAAATATCAGTATATTTCTTCTTTTTTGATGTTTTGTATATTTATTTATGGTTTGATGTACATACATATTGTGAAACTTTACCATGATTAAATTAATTAACATGCTTATAAACTTACATAGTTGTCTGAGATCTGGATGATAGAGATTTTGCCTAGTTTTTAAATTCATTGTTGGTATCTCCATTACTTCTTACCACATGTATGGTGAATCTAGTTCCAAAGATAAAACTTCAAGGAAGTATATTCTTGTTTTTAATAATAGCATAGAAGACCAGAAAGCCAGGGGACCATGAAAAAATGTAAATCATGACTATTCAATTTTTGTTTGTAACAAATTGAACTTTTTTCCCTTACATTTTCCAAATATTTGAACTATTTCATTTATAATTTCCCAGCATTAATCAGAAATTGATATTTTTTTCTTGAGAATTACAGACTGTTCAGGCAAGCTATTAGATTTGGAAATTTTCTCTACCCCTGAAGAAGTCAAAGGACACCCCTATTGCAAACTGGCTTTATTCAATCTGGTCACAGCTTGACCACTGTTTCGTTAGTGACTTTAACAAGAAGATGAATTACACAAATGTTTTTATTTTCTGTTATGCGACCCATTATTATTGCTTTTAACTACATTTAAATAATGTGAGTAAGGATGGAGGATATGGTCTGAAAAATGACCCAGGACATTAAGAGGAAATTAAAATCACCAATTAGTATTGCTTTCCTAACTGAGTAATAAAACATTTTTGAGTTTTTATTATGTTTTTGAAAAAGCTTCTGACTGCTGCAGTTTTGTACATCAAAGCATTCCTCTGTTTGGTTAAATGTTTGCATTTTGTTATGGTATTACCACATTTTTACTTAAATTTTAGGCTGGAACCTAAGGGGGATTATATCATTTATGTATAATATTATTTTTAATGATATAATCTATAGATTGAAATAAGCATCATCTTTATACCCAAGTGATTCATAAAATTATGTCTATTTTAGCTTCTATTAAAATAAAAAGGGTTACATGGTGAGAAATGCATTATCATGACATTAATTGTGGCTCATGGAAGTTAGTACCGCTAATTTCCTATTACAGTTAACCTTTTCTGACATTCACATTCAAGGTAATTTTTCTCTTCAGGATTTCACTACAAAATCCACTTTAATCACACATGCATACACACACACACACACACACACACACACACACACATGCTTGAGGCACTGGCCAAACTAAACACACACTCTCTAAGCTGCCTGAGTTCCAGGTCATAAAGACATTGACTGACCAAAGGAGTTTTACTGCTCTAAAGCCAGAGGCCCTTTCCTGACCATCTACCTCTCTCCAAAACTTGTAAGGGGGCTCCAGAAATTAACTCCTCGGAGCATTAATGTCTCCTGCAGCAAACCTCTGTTAGAGAACAGACATCTGTTTTTGGAGAAAACTAAACTTCAAACTAGAGCCTAATACTAAGCAATAAAATCAACATTACAAAATAATTATATGATAATGTTACTGCATTATGCAGGCCATACTGTCCAATAATGTTATAGTTAGAATGAAAGTCTCATGTTTCAAGGAATACTTCGCTGCCTCATATTCACCACTGAGAAAAAAGAATATAAAAAGAAAAAGGATGATCACAGTTATTAAGAAAAGAAAGTAAGTATGTTTGGATCTCAGCATAACTGAAAATCGTGATCATAGTGAAAAACAGCCTTTTAGCAAAGGTTAAAAAGTATATGTGTTTGAGAAAAATATTGTTGTTCA
Source organism: Spermophilus citellus (assembly GCF_964194105.1). Taxonomy (NCBI): domain Eukaryota; kingdom Metazoa; phylum Chordata; class Mammalia; order Rodentia; family Sciuridae; genus Spermophilus; species Spermophilus citellus. Next base: position 149,661,469 of record NC_138188.1, read on the forward strand.
TTTTAATACCTGGGTACATCATGTTATAATTAAGATTGTGTCACTCTTTCCATTATAAATCACTATTTTAAAGACCCATAAAACAGCTGTAAAAATGAGCTCCAGGCTCAATTTGGCATGTAAAATATTAACCCAAGAGAAGTTATTTTTTATTTTTATTTTATTTATTTATTTATTTTTTACAAAACTTTATTTTATGCCCCCCTTTAAAATGAGGCAAATTTTAAAGTAGATTTTTTTCAGGTGCCTTTTTGGCACTTTATAAATCAAAACTGGTCTTGCTTGTTAAAAACCAAATCTTCCAAGTACTTGGTGAATTGGGAGAGGTAATCACTTTGAGTGTTTCAAATGCCTCCTTTAAAAGTGCCTTAAATATTTTAAACATTACGTGGGATCACTAAATATCTAAAGAGTTTTATAAGCCTCCTACTAGAAGACCATTTGCTTCTTTCCTTTCCAGGTGGTATTAAAGACTTTGGTGTAGCCAAAGTATAGTGTAAAGTACTTTGCTATTAGAAGTATGATTCACCATTTCAGAAATTCAGATTCCATGACAGCTCCATCTGGCAAGCCAAGTCAGCTATTTGTAGAGTCTTGTCCACCTGTGCCTACCAGTTATGCACAGAGCTCATTTGGCTAAATGCACCCTAAAAATGTCAACCAAGTGAACCTTGTTATTTCATTATTTGAAGAGAAGACTTTACAATATTCCAACCATTATAAAGAAAATAGTTTGTCACCAATGAGCATATCCTAAACATAAACAAGTGCCCATTTGGTCCAGTCAGATTAAACTACAGAAGCAAATGAAAATGTAACACATAAAAATCATACTTCAAACAGAGATGAAGTCTAAGAGATTATATGTGTCCAGATATTCTCAATGATACAGGGATTTATTTCATTTCAAGTAAAATTGACTAATTGACTCTCAAAGCAAGAAAACTAATTTGTCAGTGGCTCTTATCTACTGGGATATCTTTCTTTCAAATCTAAGAGAATGTACCAAGTTGAGTAGTTTTTAATATCATAATCATCTTCATTGAAATATAAACTTGATGATACATTATGTGTTTGAACTCTTGCATTCGGTTATTATTTGTGATCATTAACAAAATTCCTTTTCAAAATATTTTTATTTGTTTTAATTAGTTGTACATGACAGTAGAATAAACCTTTTTTAATTTTTTGTAGTCGTATATGGACACAATAACTTTCTTTCTCTCTTTCTCTCTTTCTCGCTTTCTCTCTTTCTTTCTCTCTCTCTTTTTCTCTTCTCTCTTTCTCTTCTTTCTTTCTTTCTTTCTTTCTTTCTTTCTTTCTTTCTTTCTTTCTTTCTTTCTTTCTTTCTGTGGGGCTGAGGATCAAACCCAGGGCCTTTCAGGTGCGAGGTGAATGCTCTACCACTGAGCCATAACCCCAGCCCTAGTAGAATAAACTTTGATACATCATATATAATGCAGTGTACTTTCTCATTCTAGTTGTACACGATGTACAATCACACCAGTTGTATAGTTATATTCCTTTGTAAAAGTGAGCCACATTTTTCAGGTCCAGGAATTGAATTATCCCATTTATTGTGTTCTTTCCAAGTTCAAAATGCTAAGCTAAATGTTTCACTTATATCTCGTGATTCTGCCAGTAACCCTATGTGTTAGTATTTATTGGCCCTACATACAACATTAATGTACACCACTACACAGCTATATTATTCCAGCCCTGTAGGAACGATCAAATCACAAATGTTACCTTCTGAAAGCATTGATTAGGAAGAGTGCATGTGTTTTAAAACATGACAACACATCAGGAACCATCCTCCTGTCTGGAAGGGGGGGGGGGGTCTATGTCCTCTACTCTTACATTCTGCTGGGCTGTTTGACAACTCTTATCACTAAAGTACAGCAGATATGACACTACATGGTTTCCAAGACTTGGCGATTAAAGGCCATTTAGCTTCCATTTTATTCACTAAAACACTGGTGGTGTCATTATGTCAGAAACTCAAATACCTGGAGACTGCCAAGACAGAAGGGACCCCACTTAGGAAAATCACACATAGATGTTGTGGCCAAAGGTTTCAGCTGAGCTCAGTTTTCAAAGTGTCTTATCCTAGGCAGGTAACAGGTAAGTGAAAAAGCTCCTGATCATTCTAGCCTCTAACTGTGTTTCCTATTCAGGCATCGATGTTCTTCACAAGAACCCCAATCTTATGGAGCAGAGAATGTCATTCTTGGCTTGCATTGTCTGGAGTTCCTGATAGACACAGTCTGTGAGCATATTACGATTATCAGTGGATGAATGAAGATAATGTGATATGATACATATATACACACATATGTAAATATACACATGTATATATACATACAGACATATGTGTATACATACACATATACATACATATATACACACAATGGAATATTTTTCAGTCAAAAACAATGAAATCCTATCATTTGCATCAATGGGTGGAACTGGAGGTCATTATATTAAGTGAGGTAAGCCCTAAATAGAAATGTAAGTACATTGTGATCTCCCTTTTAGGTGAAGTCTTCAACAAGGCACATGGACAGAAGCACAGAATGGCAGTTACCAGGGCATAGGTAGGTATGGGGAAAGGTAGCTGAAAAGATGTGGTCAACACAAAATTTCAATTATGCAGGTGGAATAAGTTTAGGAGATACATTGTATAAGATGGTGAATATAGTAATAACAACAGCTTGTATTTAACTGTTCTCCCTACAAAATTGATTATAGGCATGTTTAGTAATCTATGTGTCAATTAACTGAGTTTGGTCATCATACACTGGATACATATATAAAAACATTTTGTTGTACATCATAAATATATACAATTATTCTTTGTTAATTAAAAAGTTAAATTTAAGCAAATGATTTTCCCAAAAGACTTTTGAGATTAGAGACAGATACTGCCAAAATCTTGCTACCAGTTAGTAAAGGAAAATCTTTTAAGACTCTAGTCTGACTCCAAGACAAATTCACAAACTAATTTGGAATATCTGCTCTGTGAGCTCTTTCAGAGTACTTTCTTCAACCTTGATTGGGCTCAAATCACAATCACACACTACAAGTTCTCTAGAGGCTATTTTGTTACTCTCTGCTATGCATCCAGAAAAGTTCATAAATCTATTGGGTGCAAAACTCAGAAATATAAGGTTAATGATGCAATTAAATGCCTCATTAGAGTTAGATATCTGTTCAAATGAGAGTGGAAGCTTTCATGTATTTTAACAAAATTTTATACTTTGAATGTTTCTTTAACCAAAAATAAGACTATTTTTAAATTTGCAGCCTGTTAATCAGGAAAATTAAGATTTTTTTTTTTAAAGAGAGAGTGAGAGAGGAGAGAGAGAGAGAGAGAGAGAGAGAATTTTTAATATTTATTTTTTAGTTCTTGGCGGACACAACATCTTTGTTGGTATGTGGTGCTGAGGATCGAACCCGGGCCGCACGCATGCCAGGCGAGCGCGCTACCGCTTGAGCCACATCTCCAGCCCGAAAATTAAGATTTTAATGTGGTATGATTGCTGAAACTATAGGTATGTTGAATTTCTAATGTAAAACTAATTGTCAATTCTTAGGTTGATAGTTCTCAACTAGACAACTGATTACCTTAGCATTCAAGTTTAATATAACAAGAGCAGATAAAAATAACTCTGTCTATGCCAAAGCATTTTAAAATAAAGACATCAAAACCAATTAGTGTTTGATATGGAATTGCACGTTAACCATTTTCCAATTTGATCATACAGTCCAGCATATAATTTCTGATTTTTCCAAGCTATGTAGTCTTAGGTGAATTACTTGGCATACTGAAACCTCATTTCCTTCATACATGTTGATTTTATTCATGTTTATTGGGTGCTTATTTTGTGCCAGTCATTGTGGCTGTTTCACAGGACAAAGCAATTAGCAAAAATCAGTCTGTGCTGTCATAGAGCTACAGTCTTTTGAGATAGGCAGAAATTTATTAGAAATTTAAAACATGAAATTGCAAAGTAAAAATTGAAAGTAAAAATTAACATATAATTAAGAATACTGAAATATTGTATTAAAATTTTTAATTTTAATGGATTAAAATTTTTCTTTCTTAGGAAACTGACATTCAATGCAAAATTTAAAGGTTAAAGGACATTAACAGTGGAATGAGGACTAGAGGACAATGTCTTCAAAGTTCAGAGATGATAGCAAAGTGTGTGCTCATTTAAGTGTAGAGACTTGAGCAGGAATCTGAACATATATGTAGGGCTTGAAAAGAACTTCAACTTTTATCCTAAAGCCATGGAAATCCATGAACAAATATTACAGTTTTTTTATTGTTGTTTTGTTTTGTTTTATCTCCAGGTTTTCTCTTTAAAAGATGAATTACTCAGATTGAACCACTTTAGAAAGCAACAATTCCTCAAAAAACCAGGAATGGAACCACCATATACCTAGCTTAATAACTTCATGATATTTACCCAAAAGAACTAAAAATCATCATACCACATTGATATATGCATGTCAATGTTTATACCAACACAATTCACAATTTCTAAGATATGGAAACAGCTTAGGTGCCTGTCAAAAGATCAATGGATATAGACAATGTGTACATACAGTTACAGTGGAGTTTCACATGGTCAGAAGAGTGACAAATTATGTTATTTGTTGGTAAATGGATGAAACTAGGAAACATCATGCTAAGTGAAAAAGCCAGACTCAGGAAAGTTTCTTTCATATGTGAGAGAAAGAGAGAGACAGACAGACAAACAGACAGAGAAGAGATCTTTCAAAAAAGAGTAGGCAGCCAGCCTCTTTAGTGTATGCCTGTAATCCCAGCAACCTGAGAGGTTGAGGCAGGATGATAGAGAGTTCAAAGCCAGCCTCAGCAAGAGCAAGGTTCTAAACAACTCAGTGAGACCCTGTCTCTAAATAAAATTCAAAATAGGGCTGGGAATGTGGCTCAGTGGTCAAGTACCCCTGAGTTCAATTCCTGGTACCCTCCCCCCACATCAAAAAATAAAAAAGAGAAGGGAGACAGTGTACAGGAAAGGAATCTAGACAGAAGGAGGAGCAGGCATGGGGAATGCTGAGCAATTAAATCTACCAAACTGTGTCTGTGGACAAATATGCCACAATTAATCTCACTTTTATTTATACCTTTAATTCCCTAACTAAAATGATAATAATAATAACAAAAAGAACAGTAGAATAGAGCAAGTGATAATAAAGGGGATAGCAGAATAGAGCAAGTGGATCAGGGATGGGAAAAGGGGAGAGAAGGTACCTGGGAATGAGATTAATGAAATCATGATATGTGCATGTGCAGATACAGTTTAATAAACCCCAGTATTATGTATAAAATACACCAATACAAAATATATTGTTTGAAATAAAAAAAATTAGCTTGTGTGAAGAGAACATACAGAAAAAAATGAAAGAATAGGTGACAAGTGGGCATATAATAGGAAGGTGTCCAGGCAAAAGATGGCTGTGGGTGAGTCTGTAAAAGGATCTTCATTCTGTTCCTCATCACACAATAGTTATTCTTTTAAAAGTTTCCAGTATTAGCTACATAAATGAAAATGATTAAACAGTTTGAGTCTTCATAAAATATCATCAGAAAGTCAATAAATGAAAATTATTCCATCTAATGTTTAGATATGTTTGACTAAATATGTGTCTTGGTTGGTTTTGTTTTGCTACTTAGAATACTGTGGAGTGGATAATTTATAATAAAGACCATAGTTTGATTTCCTTTGAGTGCTGGTAAGCACAGGGCCACATCTTATGAAGGTCCTCATGCTGCATCATCCCATGACAGAATGTGGAAAATAAAATTAAAAAAAGAGCAGAAGAGAAAGAAGGGGTCAACTCGACTGTTATAACCAACCTACTCATGTGGTAATGGCAGTGATCCATTCATGAAAAAAGAACCCACATGACCTATTTACTTCTTGAAATTCTCCCTTCAACACTGGTGTTGGGGATTGATTTTACAACACATGAATTTGTGGGTACACATTCAAACCATAGCAATGTGTGAATCAATTAATTACACAGAAAGCATTTGAAGTTAGTGAAAACAACCTGTAGTTCATTAAATCATTGACTCAATTGCATCAGACAGAAATGGTTAATAAACATAATTGGCCCAGTTAGGAGGGAAGGACTTTAGTCACAGTATAGACAGAGTAAGACAAGGTTAGAGTTTTGATTATTTGTTTACTGGGTAATACCTAAGATTCATCCTGAAATTTCATAGACTTTACCACAGTATACATTAAAAACTTATCTCCAATGACTATATTAAGCTTAGTTACTTCTTTCTCCTGTTAAAAGAAAAGGACAAGTTCATGCCACATATTACCAGTTTATGAGCAGTCAGAAAGGAATACTTTATGTATACAGTTTTTGTCATAGACCAAAAATAGTTAAGTCAGTCATGTCTATTTCAGCACATGGTAAATCTATCATGTCTACATAATGTCACATGAGAAAGCAAGAACCGTTATAGTCTAATCACCAGAAGAACCTAACAGAAAATATAAAATCAAACTTGGGAAATACAACACGCTCTGTCTGTCTCTGGCATGACACAATGTTTTCAATTAGGAAGAGATAACATACGACTCAAGAGGTCTTTGAGGGTGATATCACTGTGTACGTGCCCTGCCAACATCTCTCATGTTAAGAACTTAGAGATCAAGTAATTGCACTAGACATGTAAACCAAATAAATATGTTGGGCTAACCAAGGCAAGTGAATCAGGTTTAGATTTTCCTCATTAGGAGTTAATAAGCTTCTCCAGAAAATAAACTAAAAAGGAATCTGGAAATAGAGTATCATGTCTATGACACCAAGAATATGCCCACACATAATATAAAAGATATGGAAGAAAATAAACAATGAATCAAATATAAAATATAAAACCATCAGATATGTTTCTCTTCTTTCTAGGAGGACAAACTGTATTACTGGCAATGTCAGTTATCACTGAAGGAAAAAATAAATAGGATTCAAATTCTATCTTCATACAAAACAGTAAAACACATAGATTTAAATGTATAAATCCTCCAAATGATAATTTTAGGAAAAATATGTAACAAGGGGCAACCATAGCGAAAGAGATGAAGATCTGTGTTCTCCCACTCTCTGAAACTCGGTCCTGACGGTCATGTTGGTTTTATTTTTCCCCTCCATTGTAAGGATGATGTTGAACTTCAATTTTTTATATCGCTTTAAAATATTAAGGAAAGAATAAAATGAATTAACTTGACAATTTAGTATGCTTCACCTTTGGCCACCTAGGAATGAACCTAGTTAACCTCAGAAACAGACTTAAATGATATCTGTGCACGTGCGTGCACACATGGAACACACCCACATGCTGTTGTGGCTTAGATATTAGGTATTCCCCAAAAGCTCAAGTGTGAGACCATGAAGGAAGGCTTACAAGAGAAATGATTAGGTTATGAGTGCCTTAACCCAATCAAAAAATATAAATCCCCTGATGGGATTAACTGGGTGGTAATTGAAGGTGGGTAGAGTGTGGCTGGAGGAGGTGAGAATTCCTTTGGAGTATATATTCTGTATTTGCCAAGTGGTGTTCCTTTCTCTTTTCTTCCTGATCATCATTCAGGAAGCATCAGAGCTGCTTCCCTCTGGCACATTCTTCCACCACGTTTTTCAGCCTCACTTGAGCCCCAAGGAATGGCAGTGGCTCTCTGTGGTTTCAGAATTCTTAACCATTGAGCCCTCAAATAAACTTTCCTCCTCTAACTTCATTTTTCTCAGGTATTTTAGAATGTAGAGATCTTCTTTAATATTTATTTCTGCTGTTCATATAAGGTGGGTTCTGACTTGATTAACCCAGAGTCAATCTAGTATGCTGGTGAAAACCAGGCTGCATTTTAATCCCAGCTTTGAGATTTAGTGCCTGTTTTATCTTAGAAGAGTTAACCTTCCCATTTTTAGAGTGTGAGGAATAGTAAATAGCTCTATCTCTTATAGATGGATGAGTATTAATTAAATGATATTTATTTGTAAGGTTTAAAACTCATTGCAAGCATTATGTATGATTTAAATTTTAAAAATGGCATTTCCTGAGATAATTATGTATTGTGATGATTAATTGTATGTGTCAATTTGGCTAAATAATGGTGCCCAATGATGTAATCAACTACCAATGTAGATATTGCTGTGAAGGTATTTTTAAAGATGTGATTCATATGTAAATTAGTCGACTTTGGGAAAATAAGATTGCCCTCATAATGTGGGTGGGCTTCAATCAGTTAATGCCTTAAGAGCATGGAATGAGGTCTCTGAAAGAATTCTTCTGAGACTATGACATAAAAGCCCTGTCTGATTTTCTATCATGCCTTGCTTTCCTTTGGAATTTGGTCTCAAGACTTTATTATCAATTCTTACCTAATTTCCAGCCTGGAGCTTATCTACAGATTTTGGTTTTGACCACTTCCATGACTGTATAAGCCAGTTCCTAAAACTCTTTCTGTGTCTCTGTCTCTCTATACACACATATACATACGAGAGAGAGAGAGAGAGAGAGAGAGAGAGAGAGAGAGAGAGAGAGAGTGTCTAAATTTTCCATACATAAACATACATATAATAGTATGCACATACACATATGTGTGTATTAATTTTTCCAATTGACCAAATTTATTCACTCAATAAAAAATTATTGAAGGCCTACTATGTACCAGAGAAACTCTTTTTTATGCTGAAGATTTAAGATAGATGAACTTTCCAATGTTACAGAGCTTTAAGAGTAGGAAATCTTTCTTGTTTAAAATTGTATTTCTAGCACCAGTATATTGAATCAGGTATGGAATATGTGTACACTATTTATTTAACCTATATTAGAACTGGGGATAGAGTTCAGTGGTAGAGCTCTTGCCGAGCATGTGTAAGGCCCTGAGTTCAAATCCCAGCACCATTAAAAAAAGGCTCCTCTGTTTTAATCTGTATTAATTAATAGATGACTCTTTCCTCCATTTCGGTCAATCTTTAGAAAGCTCCAAAGTTAGCCACTTAGATTAGTCAACTTTTCAATATTATTTAAAAAAAGTAATCTACTTATGCAGAAAAGAGGTTTATTTAGCTCATAATTTTGGATGTTCAAGAGCATCGTCCCTGCATTAGCTCAGTTCTGATGAAGGCTATTTTGGGTGTATTACATCATGGTGGATGGTATTGTGGGAATCTGTGTGGGAGCAAAAGATTACATCTTGATAGTGGAAGCCAGAGAGCTGGATCAGGCCAGCCTGAGGCTCTTATAAAACCTTCTCCAAGAGCTAGCAAGAACTTTCTTGATACTGTTTAAAGGAATATTCCCAGTTGACCCATTAGACCTCACCTCTTCAAGTTTCTATTCCCTCTGAATACCACACCCCTAAGGCCAGGTTTCCAACACATGAAACTTTGAGGGTAAACCATATCCAAACCATAGTACATTCATCTTTCAAAAGCTACATTTACAACATTTTAAAACTGTGTGTTTTTATGTATGTACATAAACTCAGTACAAGCACAGAACTTCACCTGCATCAGTTGCCTAAGAGGCTCAACCTAATACATATTCTTGATCAATAAAACCATCCATATTAATTGCTTTGTATTATAGTTCATATGATTATGGTTGTATCCATATGGCAAATAAAATGTTGAGGATTATTTGTGTGTAATTTTTCAGCTTTTAGTTTCTCATATAATCTTATTCACATATAAGCATTGACATTATTAATTTATATGTTTGAAACAATCTTTTAAGTATTAATATTATTGTGATAGTTTTTCATTGCTGGGAAAATATATCCAAGAATAATAACTTAAAGGGAGAAAGAATTAATATGGGTTACAGTTTCAGAGGCTACAGTTTATCCTCATCTGGGTCCATTGCTTTTAAATATGCAGGAAGACAAAAAAATCATCATGGCAGAAGGGCACGGTGGAGGAAAACCGTTCCCCTCATGGCAGCCAGGAAGCAGAGAGAGAAAGGCAGGAAGGGGCTAGGGACAAGATAAAGCCCCCAAAGGCATATATCCAAGGGTCCACTTCTCCTCAAAAGGCCCCACCTCCTATAGTTTCCACCACCTCCTAATAATGTCATTACCTATTAATCCTTTGATGAATTAATCCTTTGATGAAGTCAGAGCCCTCATAATCCAATCACTTCCCCAGATCTTCACTTCTGAACTTCACTGTGTTGGGGAACTAAACCTTCAACACAGGTGATAGTGAGCAACTGATGGACTTAAGTTGGAAGAAAGAATTAAGATCAACACTTTTTTTTAAGTAGGCATTGCACTCTAAAACTTACACATACAGAAGAAAATGTATTGCAATCCAGTAGCTTCTCTATAGTAATTCTTTATGAAATCACAGTGTTAAAAATGTTCTTTTTCTTTTTTCCACACAGTTTAAAAGTTATATTCTATTATTTTTGTCAGACAATTATAAAATTTCCAGTTACTATCTTCTCTTTAAACAGAATTAAATATACTTCTAATCACTGTGCCATCTTATGCATGTATAACTTTATTTTTTTGATAAAAAATGGACAAAACATTTAATTGATGTAATTTTAAATAATTTCTGCACAAAATTTTTATATCGAGTATTATCCTTACTTTACTCAAACTTGAGAACAAATTGGATTGGATTAACTATTGAGCAGAAGCTTTGTTGCTTTATTTTCAGTGAAGTTGGCCACTATCTAAATCAAGGCAAGTTAATTTTATTTGGGATCTCTCTGCTCCTCAGTATCCAGTTTACTGATGTTTTTTTTCTCATTCTTTCCTCATATGAATACTCATCATTCTGAAATTTTTCCTATGTGTCGACACTAATTTTAAGAACACTGACCATGCTATACTCATCTTTACCTAACTAGTTAAATCTCCTCTGCCTAGAATATTATTCTCTAAAATTTTACATGATTGGATTGACATAGTATAATTTAGATTTTTATTTAAATGAAATCTTGTCATGTTTAATCAAAGTAAAATTTACTGTTGAATGCCCTCAAATATTCTTATTTTGGTCCTGGGTGGTACAGTAACAATGAATCTACTTAAGTGGTCTTTTACTTGTTACTGAGCCATAGAGAACTTAGGTCTCCACTTGGGAATGATCCTAGCATCCCCTGTGTGCAGACTGTCCAAGGTGGGAGATCTCTGCCCTCACTCTACCAGTGGAACGACTCTGAAATTGGGCATAACCCATTGGTTATGGCCAGCCCACCTCCTACCGCATTTGGCAGAAGAACATTCTGTAGAAAACTTTTGATGTTTCCCCTATATAAATAAATCAAATGTGGGCTCTTGCACTCTCTTGTCCTAGCACAGAAGCAAAACCCCTAAGGTTGAAGAGCCATCCCGCCCTAGCTTCCTAAAATTATTTTCTGTGTAGTTGTTTTTTTTTTTTTTTTCAATGCTTTCTTTTCTTAGTTTTATGTCATTACCAGCTCACTCCCCACAGTGGAAACCCAAATTCTACTGCCCATTAACCGTGGGACGTGGGCAAGGTCCTGAATTTATTGATTTTTTTCTTGTAGACTCTTTGACAGAAAGCAATTTATTTTTAATACATCTGAATAAATTTTTCAGTGGATAAAAAAATTTTATACAATATTTCTTGTTTTCTTTCTTATTTTATTTTATTTATTTATTTTTAGATTACTTGTTTACTCTCCAGGAAATGTTTAAAAATGTTTTTCCTTAGGTTGATTGTTTATTGATTTTTAACAATAAATATCTAAAATATTTCAACCTGAAGTCTTCCTGATCCTGAAGAATTTTTTTCTTTTGTATTATTTGAAACATTTAGTTTTTTCTATTCAGTTTTCCTGCTGTTATCTGTTTGGAGGTATCCTATTACTTGAATTGTACAACTCCTTTAAGTTCATCTTTATAAGTTTCCTATTTTAGTTGTTAATTCTGAAAAATAGACAATTCAGAATGACTAGATGATACTTCTAAAACTCTTTTTAGTTGAATTTATTAACTATAAATTGTTGAGAGCCACAGTTTAGTCAGAATGACACCTGGCATTTTGCTAGAGAGAAGGGTTGAATGGTGACCCTCCTCAGGAAATAGGGCAGCTCTGGGATTAGGGTGGATCCTGCTGGGAGGGCAGATCCTGCTGCCTCAGGTGCCCACTATTAGGGTGGATCCTTCTGCCTCCAGCGCCCACTATTTTGTGCTGAGGGCCATTACCAAGTAGGAATGACGCATGGAAATTTCCTTGCCAGCGTACCCCATGTTAAATGGACTTGCCTTGGAAATTTGCTGTGACCTTGCATGTGTGTTTGAGAAAGGTGACCCTGCTCAACGACCAGGGAGGATCCAGGATTAGGGTGTGTCCTGCAGTTTGAGGAAGTATCCCGCTCCTTGGGTTAAGGGCGTTCCCAGTTTAAGACCTTGGGTTTTAGGGAAGTTCGATGTTGAGGATTATTGCTGCTGGAAATAGGGCGTTCCTGCTACCTGAGCTCCCTTTGAGTTCTCCTGAGATTCAGAGAGGATTTTGGGAGGAAAGCCTCGTGGAGTAGGTGAATTGGGTGGCAGCAGAACTGGGATTGCCCCAGAGCGTGTGTGGAGGCCGGTGTGAGTTCGGGAATAAAGAATTGCTGTTTGAATCTACAAAGCTGTGTGGTGGCTCGTGATTCTGTGCCCAGCCAAGACATTGGCAATTTTGGAGTTCCCCTTGAGTTCTCTCGGTGAGAGTTCAGGAAGAAAGGTTGCCATTTGAACCTACAAGACGGTGTGGCGGCTAGGTTATTTTGTGCCCAGCCAGACTGCAGCATTTGGTGGCCCGTACAGGGAACACCTAAAGCTTGGAGGTAAGTAAAATTGCTTGCCCCTGAAGGAGAGTGAAAGAGTGGGTGATCATTTCAAAAAACAACGTGTTCTTGTTTTGATTTATTTTGTTTTTATTTCAAGTTGCCTGTCCCTAGAACTTTCTCAAGCAAACTAAGGAAAATGGTTAGCTCAAGGTTTGAAGTTGTTTGCCCCTGAGGAAGAAAAATTTTTAGAGGAAGGAAGCACCCCAGTAAGACCAAGAACAGTTAGGGCATATGTTGATACAATACAAAAATGTAGCCCATGGCTTTTTAAAGAGGAGTTGTTGAATATATCACAATGGGACCATCATGGTATCCTGTAAAAAGATTTTTCTTCAACAAGAAAGAGATAGATAATTCTGTTTACTACACTTGTCTAAGATCTTGGTTTTTACAGACATCTGATTTACAAAGCTAAAGTGCTGAAACATCAACCACTAAATATAAAATCAAGTACTCTTTACTTATTAAGTTCCATAAGGTAATATATTTAAACATTATGTGTGTTTTCATAAATTGGTAAATGGAAAAAAAGTTTAATATTGCTTTGTGTCTGTGTCTTTGCTGAAACAAGGTTACTAAGAGTTAAGATTCTATCAGGTGTAATTTATATACAAAGAGTATAAGAAGTTTCAGTTGGGTTTCAATTATAGTATTAGAGGACCATAAAAAACATGAAAGTATTTCATCTTATTAAAGTGGAGTAATTTGTCTAAATTCAGAAATTTTGTAAAGGTTGTTTCAGAATGTGAATTTATAAAAAGGGTTAATGGCTAAAAAAGAGATATAAAAAGATTCAAGATGTGAAAATATATTTTAATATAAAAGGTTAAAGGAAAAAGAAATGTTTCTAGATGAGATAATCTTTGTGTGGTAAAGTAAAAAGTTGTAAAATGTCTAAGTAAGTCGCAAAAGGCTTTAAAAGGTTAAATTAAAGGTTGTTAAGATGCCTTCATGGTGGAGGAAAGATTATATCATTTGAAGCCTAGTTAATCTTAAAAGCATTACTTAAAAAAACATGAAAATGGGAAGATAATAGGATAAAAGTAATTTGGATAAAGAAGATTAAAAATTTAAAGTGGAAACCTTTAAAGACAAAAGTACAGAAAGGTAAAAAAAAGAGAGAGAAGATGTAGGAAGATAGAAAAGATGTAGGAAGACAAGAATTTTAAACCCACAAAATAGGAAGCAAAAAAAAAAAAAAAACTAGAAGGAAAAAACAGCAACTAAGGGTGAATGTACAAACTTTAGAAGAAAACTAGAAGATAGAAACAAGATTAAAAAAATGGTTAAAAATGTCAAATAAAGGTATTTCAGATAAAAATACAAAAAGCTAAGATAACTATTATATACAGACATTCAAAATAGAAAAAGGTAGAAGAGAGAAGTTTAAAGGACTAAAGTAATACTAAAAACTAAGGCAAAATGCTTTTGGAAGACTTGAATTTAAAAGGATCTTTAAATTTCCAAAGGATGCATATAGGATATTTTGGAACATCATCCCTGAAGAAAAATCAGTTAATGTTTTACTTAACAGGAATCCCATACAATCCATAGGGACAAAGCATAGTTGAAAGAGCTCATCAAACTATTAAAATGTACTTATTAAAGCAAAAAGAGGGAATTGGAAAGGCGTATATATCCCCCAAAGATAAACTTAAAATAACCCTCTTTACTCTAAACTTTTTAAATTTGGATTCATCAGGGCTTAGTGCTGTGGAAAGACATATGTGTCCAAAAAATGTACATAAGCCCAAGGTACTTTGGAAGGATATTCTAACAGGACAATGGAAAGGTTCTGACTCAGTGATTGGAGTCGGGGGTCTGTTTGTGTGTTTCCACAGGGAGAACAGCAGCCAATTTGGATTCCAAAGAGATTAACTAAAGCGATTTCTACAGACCAAAAAGAAGATGATTTGGCTCAAATCCATAACAGCTGATATTCAGAACTCCAGTTTGGCTATTCTTACATCTGCAACAGTGGTTCTCCCACACCTGGAGGCTAATGAATAATGAACACCATTAAGGCCTATTTCAAATGTAAGAAACCTTGAGGCTTGCTTGTGGGAATACCTTCAGACTCATATGCAAGTTACAGGAAGAAGGATGGGATATCATAAGAAGAGTCAAACCCAGGTGGTAACCAGGATGTTTTTTTTTTCAATATCTATTTTATTATTGCCTTTTCCCACATCATGAAGTTCTATTTTATTTTTTGAGCTCATACAGACCTAGGTTTTCCTGATCAGTTCTATTTTTGGAATGTGGAGTTTTTAAACATTGCAATGGAGATTTCACCTGTGTAAAGCTACAAGGCCTTTACTATTGTCGTGTGTGTTGTATGTTATGTGTGCACACTTCTGTTTTGTGTTGTATGTCTGTATGTGCGTATGTCTATATATATGAGGAGCGCTCACGAAAAAATGGATTCGAATATTTTTTATTTATTTATTCACGTGATTTAAATGGTTTAATTTAAATTTTGTAAACGGCTGTTGAGGATTGTTTTTATATGTGAACAAAAAAGGAGGTTAACAGATCTGTTTGTTTCCTTTTACCTTCCTTTTCATTATATTTAATAATTCTGTTCAGGATAATGTAAATTGTTCAGAAAATTGTTTTCTTAGTGCCTGCTGGAATGTTATCTAATTTTTTTTTAGCCATTATTGCCAGAATTCCTATCTTCATCCCAGTGCCGGTGAAGACAAAGATAAAACTAAGCTACAGCTTCTTCGATAGCTATCACAGTAAACTGTATAAACTGATGCATCAATGAATAATAACTCAACAAGTGATGCTCAATCAAGAAGTCGATTTACTTTGGGAGGAAATGGACATATTAATGGATTCCTCTGCTTTGAACTGCTTGCAGAACTTGCCTGGAATATCTATTACTTGCATGCATTGTGAACTATCTGTTGGTGCAGCAAATTGTGGTAGTTCTGGGGTATCTTTGCTGATGGTGTCATCGGTGGTAAAATTTTTCCAAAAAGAGCCGTCATTTGGCTTGGTGTCGTGGCATTTTGTATCCTCCTCCCTTCTGCTTGTGATGGTCTAAAATTTGGGGGCCAACAGAGGTGAGGCAAAGAACGTCACCCCCCCCACTGGTGCAAAGGCCAAATTTGGGGGCCAACAGAGGTGAGGCAAAGAACCTCACCCCCCTACTGGTGCAAAGGCCTATCCACAAGTATGGCTGTATGCTGGATCGGTGGCCAATGACGGGTAAGATCCAATTACAATAGTACCAACCTAAGACAGGAGGCTGACGCCTGGAGGTCAGCTCATCTGATAACGAGTAAGGACCATATGTAGTATTGGACAACCTAAGACAGGCACGGTCCCCAAGCCACATGCTTGTTGTTTAATTAAACAGAAGGGGTGAGATGTTGAAAGCCACAGTTTAGTCGGAATGACGCCTGGCATTTTGCTAGAGGGAATGGTTGAAAGGCAGGTTTCTGAGAGAATTAGCGCAGAACCCGGTGGAGGGAGTGTGTTCCTGGGAAGTGTGTGTAGAGTACCGGTGAAAGTTGGGAAAAAAGAGTTGCTGTTTGAACCTACAAGTCTTTGTGGCGGCTTGGTTATTTTGTGCCCAGACTGTGGCAAGAAATCCTTTTTATTGGACTGGTCATTGGTGAGTTTCTGTTCTTTCCTTCATCTGTTAGCTCTGAAAGGGTAAAGTTTCTAAGCTGGAAAGCTTGAATTAAAATGTAAAAGATTAGGTGTTATTAAGTTCCTCTGTTACACCCAGAACCTGAAATTCCTGAGATAGTTAAAACAACGCCCTACTGGCCATTTAGCCTAGGGCCCTGTGCAGTTTGTCACAGGGCCGGAACCAATCAGTTTGAATGTGTACCTCGCTTAGAAGTGACCAATCACCCCCGCCCGACCTGTTCCCTCCAATGAATGTGCTAATCACGTCTCAGAGTTGTTCAGTTTTCCCGTGCCTCATGATGATTTGTTCTGATGTATGCAAAGCCCCCCCCCCCCCCGCCCTCCCCCAAAAGTGTACTTAAGCTCTGCTGGAACTCTGCTCTGGGCTCTGGGCCGCTCTCCCTTCCTGAGTGAGCCTTGAGCCTCAGCGCGCTGAATTAGGATCCTCTTCAATAAACTCCCTCCTGCCCATTGCATGAAGCTGGTCTCTTGTGGTCTCTTTCTCCAACGATTCGCTGGATCCTTACAGCTCTAAAACATTTCCATATCATTATTTCCAAACTTTAATTTCATTTTCTCTTTAACCAGTGGCATCCATTAATGTCTGAGTGACTTCTTTTTTCTCTGATAGCTTCCTCTTTACATTATTATGATCTTATATTCTGTCTAGCAGATATTTTCTTCTATTATCAATTTTCAGTATCAGATTCTTTCTCTGCCTCTTTTATTAACAAGTCATATGCTTTGAGTCAGATTGCAATTCCTTTCTGTTAATTTCCCCTGATCAAAACATGAAATTGTTTCTAAAACTACCTTTTCCCCTCACATATTAAATTTACTAATACCATCTGCTTATATAAAATTTACAATATGTGCAGAATCTGATGTTGTATTCCCACTTACATCCTATTACCATGTGTCTTTCTTGACCATTCTGTATCAGCTCCTAAGTGATTTATCTGCTTCTACTCACCTCCATCTGAGTTCCCCTTCCCTACCCACAGTCTATACTCAGAAGCACAGTATGAGTGAGGCTTTAAATATTTCATTTCCAATATCATATTAAGCTCATTTCCAAAACCCAATGTTGATTACTTATTTTACTCAGATAAAAATATGAATTATTTTACTGTAGGTTAAGACTTGTACATAGTCTAATTCTCTGCTGTTGCACTAATACCATTAAACGTCTTCTCCCTAGCAGACTTTCCTCCTTCTCAATGCATACTTGCTGGGTCCCTAGGCATTTTTACTTGATCTCCTTTTTACCAAAAGCAATCTACACATTTCACTACCTTACTTTGTTAATATCTAAATTCAAATACATTTTTTTCCCAAAAAGAACTGCTTTGACAACCTTATCTGAATACGAACCTCCCATTTTTTTTCTCATTGATGTGTTTTTCCATCTTAACACTTATTACACCCTGAAACATAACTACTGTGTTTTTGTCATTCAGTGTCTCTTTCCTAACTGTAATGTAAACATCATAAAAATTTTGCTCATTACTGAATCTCTAGTTTTTAGAACTATTCATGATGCAACATAGAATTGAGAGATAGATGTTAAGTAAAGAGTTGAACTAATGAATACCAAAAAGCAGAATAGCTTAGGATATTCAGAAGGGGTATTCCATGAGAACAAGCAATAAATTGCTTTCTCTCATTTCTTTCCCATTTTTACATAATGATTTTTTAAGATACAATACTTGGAATCTACTTTGGCCTTCTGAAAGTGGAAGCAGAGGTATGACTATTAATATAAGCAGGGAAAAGTATAAAGTCCAATGACTTAAGCACATGGTGGTAGTGTATGGCTAATCACCTGTAACTTCATTTCTTGATTTATAAACATACCTTTCTTATTGCAATACAATGCTACTTACAACTCAAATCATGTACAATCACAAGAATGGGATCCTAATTAGAATAAGTTATATTCCACATATATAT